>NW_004524672.1:7435360-7461561 GCF_000260255.1 Octodon degus
CTTCCTTCCTTCCTTCCTTCCTTCCTTCCTTCCTTCCTTTTTTCTTTCTTTCTTTCAATGCATTAGGTGCAGGGCCTACAGGGTCTCACTACACAAATTGGACTTGTGATTCTCTTGTTTTCAGCTTCCCAAGCACTGGGATTACAGGTGCACACTACCACGCCCAATCTCAATCTCCATCTCAGCATGCTCCACATCCTTTCTGTGGAAGCACAATAGAAGTAAGAATGGCTCTTCTGACCTCTGAGTGGGAGAGACAGGAAAATCCCTTTGTCATTATCAAAGCTGAGAACTACTTCAGAAATGCCATGCCTAATCAACTATAAAATAATCAGGCATTCTAAGTGTACCAATTTCTGCCATTCTTATCAACATAGGCTTGGGCCTGGGAATCTATCAGTTAGAATATATGACCCTAGATGGAAAAATCGTATGGTAGATCTGCTTATACACTATAAGCAATTTTCTCCACATATGCATGTTTAATAAGAAACTATACATAGGTAATTTTATAGCATAGGCCTGAATCATTTTAGCTGAGTTTTCTGGTTAGCTTAAAGCTTTGTCCCCGGTGGGGGGTCTCTTGACTTCAGACTGGTCATCTTGGAGCATTCTTTCCAGCAATATTAACTCCAAGGGGAATATAGGACACTGAAGCCAAATATCAGATAAATCAACAAACACTTAAATGTTTCAAAAAACTCCAAAGGGTACATGCTTCAGATTTCATGTAGTTGGTTGGTGCTTTATACAGACTGTGAGGGGCTCTCCTGTACACAGAAGTCTTCCCTAGAATGGAAGGCAAAACCACTCACCGTGCTTCTCTGATGAGCCACTCACATAGCGGGGATCTGAAAAGACCCAGCAGCTGTAACAGTGGCTGGCCTGGTCTGCATTCTCCTTCCTCAGCTTGTTGGGTCCCTGATGTAAACTTTCAAGCCCAGAAACACTAAAATTAAGGAGGGAAATTTAAGATACTTTCCTGGTCAAAAGAAAGGCTTATGTTATAAGAAGACCCATTGAATACAAACTCCAAATAAATTTCCTGCGAAATTCATCCTCTCCAACATTGTACGCCTACACCCACATACAGAAATTCCAGGACGGTTTTAGATATTTTTCTGTGTGCCTGCTATTAGTCACCTGAGAAGTGGATGCATCTGAAAACTTACTTTCACTTTTTCTGGGTTCATTACATATTAGTTTTTTTTAATTACGTATTAGTTTTAGGAGACAGAATATGGATCATTCTTGCACTGAAAAATATATATTTATATTTATAAACATTAAAATATTCAAATTTATAATGTTTGCCTGATGTACTGATCGCCTACCAAACAGCATCTTTAAGGAAGTCAGTCCACCTGTTCTGTTCTGCTGTGGTATATCTTTCTTTCAACTTCTACATTTCTGAGTACATTTCCAATACATAATGATGACAGCATGAGGAATTGGTGTGCGTTTTAATTCTTTTAGAGCCCCTCTCTTTTCCCCTTTGCCTTACTTACTTTTTTATACATATCCTTGCTCACTCTATCTTTCCTGTCCCTCCTGCTCTTTTGCTCTGGCTCGTCAGCCCACCTCTCCTCTCTTGCCCTCATTTGTCACTCTTGTAGAACTGCATGCCTGAAACTAGGTCATGTGGCTGTCAAGATGTCAGCTTCAAATTTAGTTCTCAATTCTCTGTCTTTAAGCCATTTTACACTTTGGGGATGATTTGTTCCTCCTTGTGGTTAGATGGAACAATTTGAATGTCCTTTGTGTCACGTATGATTTTTTCTTTATACAAACCTATACATACCTGTGTAATTAGCTTCTTATAAGTTGTAATGCTTTGGTATTCACGCATTTTAGAATTCGGGATGGCTTAAAAATCTTCAGGACTTAATGAGTGTTTTAGAAGAGTAACAGACACCTTACAAAAGGCACAAGCAGCTAATTTTTGTCCCCACATTTAAAAACAGGCCTGGTAACCAAACACAGCCTACTTTGTACAAATGCAATTATGGCTATGCCTCATTGAGGGAAAAGATTTTTAAATATTAAGAATAAAATGAGCCACGGAAAACTCGAATATCCTCCCCTAGGAACAAATAGCGAAGTCTGGTATGCATTAAAATACTTGAAAGCTAATGGAAGAGAAAAATGTAAGCCCTGTGTGTCTATTTCTTTGGACCAAGACAGTGTGGTTTCTCAGTTTTCTCAAGTCCTGGCCAGTTTAGGATCTGGTGAGACTCTTTGGAGACAGGAAATGTGAGGTTGATGCAGAGGAGTGAAGTGGTTTGGAATGCCTTGTGCCACACGATGTCCTGACGTTCCCCAGGGAGAAGTCCCTTCAGACACAAGGTGCCCTCCCTCCTGGGAGCACCTTTCTATTGCCAGAACTTCGTGGCTACTAACACAGAAGAAGTAGTCTCAAAATAACATAAAGCAGTACCGGAAAAAGGGACTTAGAGGGCCTATGTTTTATTATTTTTATATTTATTTGTCATATATATTTAATACAGGGTCTACAGGGTCTCACTACATAGACAGGACTCGTAGTGATCCTCCTGTTTTTAGCCTCCCAGGCACTGGGATTACAGGCATGCCCCACCATGTCCAGTCTCATTTGCCCTGGGGACGGGGCTGGCACATCATGCTGGGAATTGGATTTTTTTTTTTTAAATTTTTGACCCAGGATCTCATTACACAATTCAGACTCGTAGTGATCCTCCTGTCTCAGCCTCCCCAGCACTGGGATTACAGGCATGCAATACCAGGGACCGAACTGGAGACTTTGCTTAGATCTCCAAGCTGTGTCCCTAGCACAGTCTATGGGTTTTGAAGGACTGGAAAAGAGGAAATCAATAGCACCCTGAAAGGTAGCGACCTCCTACTACACTTTGGTACCCACTTAACTGCATTCACCTGTCCACTTCTAGATACCCCATTAGCAAAAGCAGGAGTGTCTAAAGTATATGCGAGGATTTTACTTTCGCTTTCTTTTGGCCAAAGTAGTTAATATTCCTCAATGAGAGTACTGGGGTTAGAGACTTTTGTATCTTAATTTTATTTTCAATGCAAATAATATTCTTGATTGGAGTCCGCGAAGGTCAATAGATTGTCAGCTATGACTACTTCAGAAAAAATTAATTGACTCAAATGGTCTCCCTCATAATTTCTAGATGTAACCAAGTGTGCTTAGGGAATGGGACTTCTCCGTGCTGGATGGAGAGCTTTGGGGGGCCAGGCCAGCGAGGAGGGGTGGGCAAATAGTGGAATCCAGGTTTGAAGGTGTTGGGCTGACTGTGCTTCCAGAAATGTGGGGAGCAGCTGCAAACAGGCAGGTGGGGAGCTGTCAAAGTCAGTATTGGGTTGTTTCCAATGTTTGCCCCTGGCCATGAACCGGAGGAAAGCTCCAGCCTGCTGGCCTCCAGGAAAGAGCTGGGAACAATTTATGAACAGCAGTCACCAGCCAAATTTCTGACTTGCCAATTAGGTGAAAGGCAGTGATAACTTCATTTATAAAGTCCTTGAAATATGTGTCACTAGTTCTCTACCTTATTAAATTGATATATGCCTATGACACATTCTGGGGTATAGTATGTGGTAAATAAATACCAGCCACAATTAGTCGTGGTATGTGTTTTAGAAATCACAAAAGGCCACTTATTAAGTGTATAAAATTTAATTAACTAATGAATTAATTTATTAAATTGGTAACATATGAAGAGAATATTCACGTGTCAGAGTTAATTGGGAGATAAGATATATAAAATAATGTTGACTCATAATAGAAATAGAAAAAAGAAATACTGTTGTTCACATAAAACAGTTTATTAAAAAGTCATCCAGTAACAATATTTTATCACTTTCTCACTAAATATATAGTAAAGATCCTTCAGTGTCAGTGAGAGAGGCACATCAATTTTAATGGCTAAAAGTCACTCTATTAAGTACAGTCATGTACTTAATAAGTCAATTATTGGTATATCCTTTGACTATTTCTGTTTTAAAAATACTACTGTAAATAGATTACACCTGTAATCCCAGCATTCGGGAGACTGAGGCAGGAGGATTGCTGTAAGTTTGAGACCAGCCTGGGTTACAAAGTGAGCTGACAGCCAGCCTGAACTGCATAGAGAGACCCTGTCTCAAAAAGCCTAAATAAATCAATAGTGCTGTAATAAATTTCTGGGTTACTGTATTTTTATTCCACAACCTTGGGACATGGCCTTATGAAACAGTTTACCAAAGGCAAAAATGTGGCAAAAAGTCTAGCTCTATTTTTAAAAGCAATCATGCTCAAAAAGGGAGAGCCAGCCAGTCTTACAAAGAATTTTTAAAGATAAATGACACACAGACCTGTGTGCAGCATAAGCTGATG
This sequence comes from Octodon degus, assembly GCF_000260255.1. Classification (NCBI taxonomy): domain Eukaryota; kingdom Metazoa; phylum Chordata; class Mammalia; order Rodentia; family Octodontidae; genus Octodon; species Octodon degus. Next base: position 7,439,730 of record NW_004524672.1, read on the forward strand.
ATATTTGGTGTTCTTAAAATATAAAGAGATTGTAAGTTAATTAAAAATACAACTATGCTAATAGAATATGAGGAAAGGCTTTACACAGACAGTGATGATCAAGTGGCCAGGAATGAGATGCTTCTTTTAGTCAAAGATAAGCTTTATATTGTTATTAAATTGTTATTATTATTATTAATTATTATTTAATAGTAATTCTTGAGGTTAATGAGGAAATGGGGAATAATTATTTTTAACATGTTTTGCCCTCTTTTCTTTGTAAGAGTTTCCACAAGATTTTATTCCCTCCCCCTTTTTTTGTGGCTGGCTCAGCCCACCCTGGTGATGGGGCTGGCATGGCATGTGGTACCAGGGATCAAACCTCGGTCCCTGCACTTGCCTAAGCTTGCCTAAGCAGGCTCTTTAGATTACTGAGCTATGGCTCCAGCCCATTTTATCTTCATTTTTATTTTTTATTTTTTTTATTTTTTGGCAGAACCGGGGATTGAACTCAGGCCCTTGCACTTGCCAGGGAAGGGCTTATTCCACTGAGCCATCTCTGTGGCCCTTTATCTTCATTTTTCATGTACAGTTCTACTACTTACAGTGAGAGTAGTAGAACTATTACTCTCATAGGATATATATACATATCCTATATCCAGGCCTCATTGTTTTCTTGGATTTCATATTGCTATGCCCTTGAGTAATCTCACTTTATTTGCTGACAAATACATGACAATTCACATACCCAACAATGATTGAGCTTTCGTCTTGAGCCTGGTCCTTGCCCAGGCCTTGTTCATCCGGGCTGCACTTCTCCCTCTGACTCCTCCAAAGCTAGCCTCAGCAGGTGCTGCACACAACACAGCCTCCAAAGACAGCCTGAGTCCTCCCACTTCTTCACCCATCAAGCTCACCCTGCTCCAAGGTGCTGCTCACTCCTCCCTGCACTACCGCAGAGCATCCGATTTTGTTCCTTCAGTCCCCACTGATTTTCCACTCAGCAGCTAGAGCCTCGTGCTTCTTCAGAGAATGAAACCCTTCTGTGGGGTTTTAGTGCTGCTTAGTAAACTGAAGTCCTTGGTGCCTAGAGCAGCACATCCCTGCACACAATAAACATGGATTCAATCAATCATTATTTAAGTCCTCCATGGTGTGGCCATGGACAGTGCTGGAGCCTCACTTTGGGGTAGCTCTCTGACCTCACCCCTGGCTACTCTTCCTTCTCACTTCCTGCTTCCTGCTTCCTGCTTCTGACCTCTGCTTACTTCTCTTCTTCCTCCCTCTGTCATCTTCCTCCAGGAAGACACTAAGAGTTCCCATAGCCAGGATCTCTGCACCTTTAACTCTCCTTTCCCTGGACACCCCTTCCCCACTTCACAGCAGATTTGAGATGCAATCCATAGGTGCTATGTCCTACATGAGGCCTCCCCAGGCTGGGAACATTTATTATAAGATAGGTTCACCCTGTGAATCTTTCCCAGACTGCTTCACCACATTGCTCTTCAGAGTCTGTACCTATATGCCTAACTAGTGGAATAATTTGGCCCCAAGATCTCTAAGGCATCAACAAGGACAGCATTTGGTTGAGATTATATTCTTCATGATTCTTACAGTAGTGCCAACAATAACCCATGAAGGAAGGTGGAGGGACAAACTCATACACTGACAACCAGTATATTTGGAAAACATTCTCTGAAAGAAACGGTACCTGTAGACATAGGTGAATCACATCTAACACGAACGTGCCTGGTGCTGGGCACACTGTGTTCATATTTATGTGTATATATTTGCTCCTCAAATCTCATCATGCTGCCACGTCATTTTAGATGCAAGAAAAATGGAACTCAATGAAGAGAATCGAGCGCTGGTGTCTGGGAGCTGGGTGGACCATTCTTGGCGAAGTCAGGTGTGGCCCTGGCCTGATTTGCCCAAAAGTCCAGTGCAATACGGCCCACATGCCTCCCAGAGGAGAAATCCCTGTTATGGAAACCATTGCTGGGCTCATGGTGAGCCCAGCTCTGGACCCTAACGGATCCATCTGGCCTGAGGCCCTTCCCTGGGGCTTCGCTGTGCTGCTGCCACCTGCACAGCCCCCATCCTGCTCTGGAGAAAGGCCACAGAGAGTCCCGACAGCCAAATTAAGAAGCACTGTCTTATCTTGACTCAGGGCAGCTGCTGATACATATTAAGCAGCAGAACAAAGCTTGGCTCCTGGCTGGAACACTCATTTGCCTTGGAGGGTTTTGCCTGGATACAACCAGGAAAGAGAAAGAAAGAGGCCTCAGGGATCTTGGGCTGCTGTCCTATCCTCTGATGACATCACCCACATGACCCACACGTGCCTTCCTGGGACAGTTCCGGCAGCCTCTCCAGATCACCAGAATCCTGAATATCTGCCATGGGCTGGCTGCCCACAACACGGTCCTACTTCCCGGTAGGACCTTGCCAGACCAACAGTCATCAATGTCTCTGTGAGAACAACCAGTCTATGCAGATGCCTGCTTCTGCTGCAGCCATCTTGCTATGACTTCTTTGACCCCATTGCCGGCCACATCCATGAGCGAGGGCCACATTGCTGCACCATGCTGCTGGTGCGAGCTGCTCAGCTGCCCTGTGTCTCACCTATCTAGTCAGTTTGTGCCATGTCCTTGGTGGATGGATTCCCACACGTGGACCATGTCCTGCAGTCCTATCATCCAGCTCCATGATGATTTTTCGGAGCAGTGTATCCACTATGAGTTCTAGGTGCTTGACGAGAATACCATGCGCACAGACCCTTCCTCATCGGTGTGATCCCAGCCATCTAAGAGAGTTTTGCTTGGTAATTCCACTGTAAGCCACTCTGTTGGCCTCTGCACTGCGATCAGCAGTACAGATGTTACTGATTCCATCCCAAGACCTGAACTTGAACATTCTTCTTTTGTTGAAAAAAGAACAAACCAGATAATGTCTTTTATAAGGACAAGAGAAAAAGAAAGGTTGCTGCAGTTTTTAACCTTGCCGTCCAAATTTTTGAAGACTAAACTCATTAATGTTAGAGAGGATATGTTTTCTACCCTGTGGGGGGTTGGAGATGATGCCTAGCCAGAGGCAGGGAGAGGTGGATGACACCCCGATGAAGAGACCAGAGCTCAATGCATGAAGCACGCCTAGAATGCTACAGCCCACCCCAGACTGACCAGTGCAGAAAGGCGTCTGCCACAAGCCCACCTCCCTGCACATCCAGCTAGAGCCTGAAGTGGCACACACCCTGTGCTTCTCAGAGTAAGTGCCAGTCCACTGGGCAGAGACTTCCAGGCATTCCCTGGAAACTGGGGGCCTCGGGTGACCCCAGGTCAACCTTCATCGTAGTGGCCCCACTCAAACTTTTTAGATGGGGCTTGTATAGAATGTAGTATTCAAAGAAAACACTCCACTGCATAAAATTCAGAAAAAAAAATTTTTTTGAGTTCCATCATACAGGACAAGGATTTGTAGATCCCTTGGCAGTCCTTCACTGGCCTTTGAACAAAGACAGTGTTAATTCCCTTCTCTGGGCTCATGAAGAGAGCAGGCCTGAAGCCGGGTCTCAAGCATTCCTCTTGTGGGCGTTGGCTTGGGAAGCCGGAGCTGCAGACCATGACCTAGCTCTGTCTCCTCCTCCTCGGTGACCTCTGGGAGCCTCAGGTCCTCATCTGTGAAGACAGAACAATTCCATAGCACAGTGCCCAGCACGGGATGTGTGCTTAGTGCAAAGGAAACTTTTATCTTGAATGGTGTGTTCTTTGGCCCGTTGCTCCAAGCTCTTCCAGAAAACCACCCTCTCTAAGGAGACAAATGGTTTCTATCCTACCCCAGAAGAGGCCTAGACTTAGGGGCCTCCTTAGAGTTTCTGCTGTATCTAATCCTGAGTGAGCAGGGGTTCTGAAAGAAGAGCCTGATTCAGCCCTGCCCAAAATCCTTGTTTAGAATAGCTGGCCGTTAGAGCCAGCAGCTCACTCTGACAGCTTCTGGGACCCACAGGGAGATGTGTCACAGGGGCAAATGAGTGGACCCACTCCTCGGTGCTGCAGCTCAGTCAGAGTTGCTTGAGACTTCCGGTACCAGGATCTGGCTCAAGACCAGCTATTCTAACGCAGAGCTTTGGAGATGACGTCCGACACCAGCAGAGGTACTCAACAGCCATGTTTGACAGTTTGACGCTGAGCTGTGAGTTCAGAGCCTATAGAAGCCGGATGCTTCTTCTCTCCCTACCTAGCAACCCCACTTTCACAAAGGCAGTGCCCAGGGACCCAAAGTGGTAGAGTCAGGAGAAGGCGATTCACTGCTGTGGGACCGCTGGGGCTGAGACCCTCCAGTGTAGCCACCCTAGCAGAGATCCAGGTAGAAAGTTCCTTCAAAGACATTTTTTAAATAACTTGGTGGGATGCAGTTTTTCACTTGTAAATTCTAAAGTAATGTGTTATTTAATGAATTGTCTTGCATGTGCAGTTCAGTAGATTTTATATATGTGTTGATTCATGTGTCCACTGCCAGCGGCAGACCCACAGAGAATCTGCCACCTACTGAAATCCGGGAGTGTTTCCTCACTCCGACCACAGACACACACCTGTGCTCTACTGCTATAGTTTTGCCTTTTCCAAAATGTCATACAGGGAGAATCCTATGAGATGTAATTTGAAAAGTACCTTCCCTCAATCAGCATACTGTCTCTGAGATTCATCACTGTTGCTTTTGGCGTATTTTGCATGGTCATACCACAGGTTTTTTTTTTTTTTTTAATATTCAACCAACAAAGGATATTTGGATTCTCTCCAACTTGAGATAAATATGCATATAACTATTAATTTTATTTTTTAATTTTTAATTTTTAAATTTTATGTATTTGACACAGGGTCTCACTACATTGCTTGGATTCATAGTGATCCTTCTGTTTTCAGCCTTCCCAGTGCTGGGATTACAGGCATGCACTACCATGCCCTGACTCATTGGCTGGCTCAGCGTGCCCCAAGGGTGGGGCCAACATGGCATGCAGGAATGGAGACCAAACCCTGGTCCCTACACTTGCCAAAGCAGGCACTTATTGCACAAAGCTATCTCACCGGCCCATATAACTATTAATTATTTTTTTTTTCAGAATGAGGAATTGAACTCAGGCCCTTGTGCTTGTCAAGGAAGTGTTTATTCTATTGAGCCATCTCCGTGGCTCCTTAACTATTAATTTTAAATAGTGCCAGTCTCTGGACCCAAACCCATACTCCTGTGGACCAGTCCATGTGTCAGTGTCCCAGCATTTGAGCAGGAAGCCAAGTCTTGACCTCAGATACTTCCCAGTCTGAGTAGGACTGTGGAGTTGGATGGAGAAGAAGGCACAGATGTCTTAGAGAAAGAAGGGCTAACGTGGCTTCACTCTCATTTGCTCTCTTGGCATAGATCAGAACCAGAGCAGCCTTCTCTGGTAGGTAGCCTCCACCCCACCTTGCCAGGTTGCTCCAACTGTTCAGGCAGAGCAGGGCCCCAACCTGCCCCTGTATGGCAGTGAGTCTCGCCGTCACCCTGGCCATCATGATCCATGCTTGCACCTGGTGGCTGGCTGGCCTCCCTTCCCTGAGCTCCTCTCTGTTCACCTTCAGAACTTGCTCTCCCTGTGCACTGGCTCCACCACATTGGATCTCTCTAACGGCCACATGCTGTTGTCTGCTCCTATACCATTCGTGCCCCTCACCCACTTTCCAGCAAGGCCCTAGCCCTGCTATCATCAGGCAGGACTTGCAGCGCCAGGACCCGTGGCCCTGCTCTGGCAACAAACAGCCAGTGCTCTGTGCACACACTCAGACCCAGGAGGGCTCCACAAGGTCCCGGTGGCCTCGCCAGTCCTGCCTATCTTTCATCTGGCTTCTTCCAAGGTTGACAAACCTCGAAGAAGCTTCAGAAGCTTCAGCAGAGCAAACACGCTCCTCACTCCCTTTCCCCTGGGTACTGCTTTGTGCCTTCAAATGGGACTGATTTATTTCACTCTGTCAAGCTCTTACAGGGAGGACATGTGTCCTTGTGTTCTCAGCCCTGCTCCCTGCTCAATCCCCTGCTCAGCTTTTGAAATGATAATGAGCTTCTAGTTTTCTCCCCTGGTTTCCTGGTTTCTAACAGACTGAGTATTTTGTCTCCTGCTCCATCATCACCGGAAGATGAATGCCATGTTCAGTAACTACTCGACATCATCCTGCCTGCCTGCTTGCTCCAACCCAGACAGATGAGCAGATGGATGCCGGACAGCCAGGACTTATTTTTCATCGCATGCAATCAGGCACAAGGCACCATGTAGGCTATGCCTGTTTACTGCAGCTCAAGGTGAATTTCTTTCTCCTTGAAGCAGTGACATCACAATGGCCTGCGGGCCAGCTCCTTGGAGAGTGCTTGGTGGCATTTTTCTCTAAGTGAGCCCTCTGGGGAGGGTCAGGCTCTGCAGGTTGGACCTGGGAGGACTGGTGATGGGATTGCTTGCTGTCCCCCTACGCTGTCACCTAGGGTGGGGCTGGAATGATTGCTTCATGTAGAGTAAGTAAAACCCACAAAAGAATTGTGCGATGGATTCTTAAGCTTTTGTTTGAAGAGGGCTGAAAGCACTTGCATTTAAAAAGGGGAGAGTGTCAACCAAATATGCCTCTCCGTATTCTATCCAAATGAACCTCGTTTTAGTCAAGGGGCCTTCAGATTGTGTTCACTCACAACACCAGGCACTGGCCTTTGCCAGAACTGCTCGGCTCTGTGGGTCGGAGGCTGGCCACGTGTGTAAGGAGTGGCTGGGAGCCATCCTAGCTGCGGTTTTTAACTAGGGCTCAGTGGAAATGGGAGGTCTGCTGGAAGGCCAGCAGAAGAGCCTGAAAAAATAACGTTGGAATGCCTGATATTTTACTTTTCCAGCAAGTTTGGTTTTGCATTGTTTCTTTTATTGCTAACAGGATGTGCCAGGATAATGATCTCTTTAAGTCATAGGTTAATTAGAGTATAAAGAGAGCTCAGACTTCCAAAATCTAAATACAACTTGTGAAGGCGAAGCCTTTCCAATATGGCTGTGTGACACCGGAAGTGATACTTAGTGTTATGCCTAGGAAAAAGAAATTTCTAACATATTTTTTGTAAATGTAGGTTGACCATCTCTAATCTAAAGATCTTAAATCTGAACTGCTCCAAATTCCAAGGCTCTCTGAGGGCCAACAGGTTGCTGGAAGTAGAAAATTTCACGTCACAAAACTTTGCTTCCTGTACAAGATTATTTAACACTTTATCTAAAGTTACCTTCAGGCTGTGTGTATTGGGTGTACAGAAAACATAAACAAATATGGTGTTTAGATTTGGGTTCCATCCTTAAGATATTTTATTATGTTTGCAAGTGTGGTAAAATTTAAAAATAATTGAAATCTGGGGCTGGAGGTGGTACAGACTGGTGCGTCAGGGCAAAGAGGAAGGAGTTAGGCGAGCAGAAGAACCCAAAGATTAGATTGTGGAAAATAAAGAAAACAGGCGCCATGCTTTTTCGAAGACCTGTGTTACAGGTGCTTCATCAGTTTGTAAGACAAGAGTCTGAAGTGGCCAGCAGCTTAGTTCTTGAAAGATCACTGAACCACGTGCAGTTGCTTGGGCGAGCAGGTCAGGACACTGTCATGAGACAGGTAGAAGGAAAAAATCCAGTCACCGTATTTTCTCTAGCAACAAACGAGATGTGGCAGTCAGGGGACAATGAAACATACCAGATGGGGGAGGTCAGTCCAAAGACAACATCACACCGAATACCAGTGCTTCGGCCAGGTCTTAGAGATGTAGCGTATCAGTATGTGAAGAAGGGGTCTCGAGTTTTTGGGGAAGGAAAAGTAGACTCTGGTGAATACATGGATAAAAACAATGTGAGGTGACAAACAACAAGAATCATAGCTGACAACATTATCTTTTTGAGTGTCCAGACAAAAGAAAGGGAATGAACAGATGATTCTTGGGCCATTGTTGGGTATAGTCTCATTTCTAAATTGTGTGTAGTCTTTATAGTTTTAAGGAGAAGAATCAAAATGACATTTTATAAAATATAAAAAAAGAAATTTGATTTTTTCTGGCCCAAAGCTTAGTAGGCAAGGAATACTCAATTGAATACTGGACTACTACATGAGGGATCTCAACCTGGCCCTCCCTCTCCCACCCCCTGCGTGGCCATGGCCCACCTTTCTCTCCCTCCTCCTCACTTGGAAGAGTCCTTGAGCCAAGTTTGCTTCTTCCTTGCTCAGTGGCTGCTGTAGACAGGAGGCAGGCGAGGCCCACCAGGATGGCCAGAGCTGGGATCGCTTGGGACTGGTTTCTACAGCTTTTCCTCTTTGCTCCTCCTGTGTACCCATTTGTCGGCTGGAGAACAACCCACCAAACAGGCTCCAGGGGTTGGGCATAGCATGCATACATTTGAAATCAGTGTGGAGGGTCCATCTCCTATTACTGGCCAGGTTGCTCTGCTGCTCCCTGCGGAACAGCTCCAGGTGGGCTGGGGAAAGCTCTGGGTGTTTAGCCTTGAAGTAAAATTCCTCCAGAAGGGCTCCCACTAACCTGCTTCTGAGGCCCCTTCCCTTGGGCCTTAGTATGTCTGTGACTCTTTAGGACTGAAGTTCCAAGAATGCTCCAGAGTGGGTGAGGAAGATCTTCAAATCACTTGCCATCCACATCTTGTCTTTCTTGGTTGAATGAGTTTATTATTTTATTTTTTGAATGTTTACTTAGTGGGTAGAGCTGGCCAAGTGGAGTACCTGGACCTTTGATTAGAACATGTCTGTGTCCTTTGTCACTGGTGTCCACTGGCAAGAAGCTCAAAATGGTTCACCAAACACTTCCTTTTACCCGTTAAAAGAAAAACAACAACAACAACAACAACAACAGAAAAAACAGTAACACTCTGTTCACTTGTACCCCTACATCTCTCTCTGTCAGGGAATACAATCATCCTTTGGCATGTGTAGATATTCGTCGAAGACTCCCGTGGATACTGAAATTTGAGGATGTTTGGTATTAAAGTCGTACTATTTACATCTATTGCCCTCCTCCCACTCTTTATGTTGTCTTCTCTCTTTTTGTGCTGTGCTGGGGACTGAACCCATGGCCTCTAGTAAGAGAGGCAAGTGCCCTACCACTCACCTGCAACCCGGTCTCTCATGTAAACTTTAAATCAGTTGCAGTAGATTTATTATACATTTGTAGCAATGTAAATGCTATGTACATAGCTATTATACCTGATAGTTTCAGAAATAATGGGGAAAAAGGAGCAAACTTTTTCGCAAGCTGATTGGCTAAATCTATGACATAGAATCTGTGAATTTAGAGGATCGAGAGTTGGGAAGGGCATTGGTATGATCATTGCAAAAATAAAATGAAATATACATAAAACATAGGGTCAGCTATAAATGCTTACTTCAGAAAAAAAATTGCTCTTGAAATGGGGCCAGAGCTCAGCCAGAACCTCTGGTCTGCCTCTGTGACACCAACATAATGACAATTCTGTGATCACACCCCATGCTTGCCCTGAACAGGGAGCCACATAATTGCCTGCTTGTGTATGACAGGCCTCAGGTGTCTGAGAGCTGTGCAACTGCAGCCCCCTTGTTGGTTTTTCAGCTTCTTCCTTCTCTGCTCTGGAACTTTTAGCTGAGGGTGGACCTCCTCCGTGTGTGCCCTCGTGGCCCCGCTGTAAGATGTGCAACTGTCCCACCCACTGCTTCTACCCACCTTCCAGGAACAGGAGCAAGCGTGCTGCAGAAGGCTCTCTTCATGCCCAAAGTGAATTTGAACTCAGGACCCTGAGATCCTTACAGGCCTTACTGTACTTTTTAACACTTAGCATAGAAAAGATTCTTAGTGACCTGGACACTGTGGTGTACACTGTAATCACAGCACTGGGAGGCTGAGGCAGAAAGATTGCAAGTCTGAGCCCAGCCCAGGCAACTTAGGGAGCCTGTGTCTCAAATAAAAATACTTTTAAAAGGGTGGGGATGCTAGGGAAGTAGCTCAGTGTAGTCCATGGGTTCCATTCCTAATGTAAAAAAAGGAGTACTTATGTGTTTACTAATCTATTTATATTTATAATTTCTATTTTTGAGGAACTCAAAAATCTTCTGAGGACAGTGAGAGTAAGTTTCAGTGTCCACCTTAGTAACTGACAAATAGTAGTTGCTTAATTATACCTGGAGATTAATCTAAGAATTTTCATTTGATTCCCACAGGGTGAATTGAATACTTTTATGTCCTCTGCTGGGGTCATCTAACCCAGGGGCCAAGCTCTCCCGAGATTTTGTAATGTTTGACAAACATTACATACAGTAAAATATTTGCGGGAGACGGCAGCAGTACTGTGAAGAAGGTCATGTCTGTGTTCTAAAGAAAGAAAAAAAAATCTCTCTGTATGATGTACTGATTGAGTCATAGAAAACATGAAAGGGGCTAAGAAGTCCTGCAACAAAGAAAGCACTCTCATTTTGCCAAAGAATCATTTCCCAAATTATTAGACTCTGTCTTAGTCACTTTCTTGCTGCTGGGACAAATACACTACACTGGCAGAGTGAAGGCAAGCTTCGTGTTGGCTTACATCTTTAGTCCATTGTCTCTGGTGGAGAGGGGCAGCTTACAGGCTGGGCAGAAAATAAGGTGTGAGGGAGGAGCAGCAGGATTAATCCACCACGAGCGTAGCACATGTGTGGTCAGTGACCTTCCAGCCCTCTCCTCTGAGGGCTGGGGGATCTGCAGGCATGTTCTGGGTAGAACCTGTGTCTCTCTCTGTCTCCCTCTGTCTGTCTCTGTCTCTTTGCCTGTTTCTGTCTCTGTCTCTGTCTCTCTGTCTCTCTCTGTCTGTCTCTGCCTCCCTCCCTCCCTGAATAAATAGATTTAGGCTTCCCCGATCCCCAAGGTTCTGTTGGGCAGAAGTGGGGAGTGTTTCCTTCCAATCTGTCTCCCTTTCCATCATCCCTCTCAGCCACATTTTGTGTGAATTTTTAAATCTAGGACGGTAGTAAGATCTTTGATGATTGAACTTCAGGGCACAACCAAATGTATATTATCTGACCCAGTTTCTTCTACTGGCAAACTCCTTCCATTTCTGCCACTCTACTTCATGTCCTTTAAGTAAATCCAAGTGGGAAAACTCAATCAGTATTTCTGGGGATTTAAGTAGCCACCAGACTGAAATCAGTAGAGTTTCTAGTGTTTCTGCTGCTGGCCAGTTATGTGAATGTTCTAGAAATTCTTTAATGAAATTTTTAACTCATAAATTAAGTAAGATCTCAGAAAATAAGTAATATGCCAGCAAGCTGGGGGCTAGCTGAGCCTAATCCAGACCACAAGGTAAGTGGGCTTTTACATTGACCTATTAAGTATCTTGATCTGCTGTAATCTTTTTTAAAGAAGATTCCTGGTATGTTTTAGGTATACACAATGATCTCATTCATCATAGGGAATTTGTACCTGTACATAAATCTTTTATTCATTTTTCTCCCTTCCCCTCCCATCTCTTCAACCTCTCTTCCCTTCTTTATTTACAAACCTTTGTTTCCATTTTCCTTCTTTTTTCATTTTCTTTTTCCTCCCTTCCTTTGTTTCTCTCTCTGTTCTTCCTAGTTCTTTTCATTTAAACATTTCCTTCCCATTTCACAATGTCTATTATACATCCTGGTCCTTATTTACACTTTCAGTTTCTCACACCAGAGATACAATTCAATATTTACCCATGTGTGTTCAATTTATTTCCCTTAAGAGTATGGTCTCAAAGTGCATCCATTTAGCTATAAATGTCTCAGGCTTGGCCTTCTTTAAGCAGAATTGTATCCATTGTACAAAAACACACATATTCCTTATCCATTTATCAGTTGATGGGCATCAGGGCTGTTTCCAAGATTTAGCTATTACAATCTGTGCTCCTATAAACATGGATGTGCATAAATCACTGTAGTATGATGCCTTTAATTCTTTCAGGATGACAACAAGAAGGGGAATAGCTGGGCCAAAGGGAACCTCAAGTCTTAGTTTGTTCAGGAGCCTCCACACTGATTTCTATATCAGAAAAGTACACTTTCTGAGGGGGTCCTGCTCATGCTTAACCCAGAGAAATGAAGAAATGTGATCTAATTTTCTTTTCTTTTGGAATGTATATTTTTTCATTTGCCTCCCTGCTCTCTTCCAGAAGTCTTCAGGTCAATGTCCTAAATGTGATCTCCAAGATAGAACCCTGTCCTTCAGAAGTCATCTGATTTACTTCATGCATGGGGGATTCATCTGCCCCCCTCCCCCAGTCCATGTAGGCATTGTTTTTCAGTTGACTCAAAAAACAAAAAACAAAAAACAAAAACTGGGATTTTCTGTGTCCTGGGATATTCTTTTCACTACACCCTTGCCTTCCTCTGGATCGAGACACTGTCTCCTAGTCTGTAGACTAATTGGCTTCATTTCTTGCTACACCTGAGGGTTTGCAGACAAAAATCTGTCTGGTGTTACCTGCGCTGGCTTCTGCTGCACCTTCCTACTTCTCAGACCTGTGGACAGAGATTCCTTCTGCTTGGCCACCCAGCCCTCTTTCTGTGTGCTGCATGGTGGTTTTCAGTTCAAGCCTGGTCATCTCTACAGAAAGTTTCCAGAAGCCTGGTAGAGTGGTGCACACATGTCTGTAATCCTTGCACTCTGGGGGGCTGAGGCAAGAGGATTGCAAATTTAAGCCCAGCCTGAGCGACTTAGTGACTTGATGAGACATTGTCTCTAAACAAAGAATTTTTTTTAAAGGGCTTGGGATGTATCTCAATGTGAAGGTCTTACATTCAATACCTAGTGCCCCAGAAAACAAAACAAGACCTATTCCCTCCCCTCAACAAACCCAAGGTACAAAACACAATTTTTTTAGACCAAGCTCTTCTGGCTCCTTCCCCTCCACAAAGATGGGTGATCTTCTCTACTTCTCTCTAAATGGTCAGCACTTGGGGAATGTTCTTGTGGTGCTTGGTATAGATTTCTACCCCTTGACATTACAAGGTGTCTTTCTATTTCTCTCACATTATGATTGCATAGCGAGAATTGCATAGTGAGTGAGCAATCAGTTTGTGTGGTGTACCAAAGCACGTACACAGACACTGCTGAGTCATGTCCACCTTGCATGGGGCCTGGCAGATATAAGCATCGTTTTCAGAAGATGAACCTCCCTGAGGTGAGGTGTAACTTGCCCAAGGCCTGGTCACAGTGCCTCCAGGATTTCCAAATCAGAAAGGATCCTCGAAGTCTTCCATGTTTCCTGATATGGCCAAGTTTGCTGTGAGTACAGAGAGAGAACAGAAAATCACCATTCCAAAGACTAAAGCTAATATTGATGTTTTAGAAATAATACAACAATTCTGCTCCTCATTCTAGAAAAGAACTGAGTTCTGGATCTCACTGTCACTCTTTTTAATCCCAGTTCAACACTCTTAAACCCCATGTCCTTTCCTTGATCTCTAGGTTAAAACTGTATCTAAGAACCAAAGTTTCAACAAGTGAGCAGCAGGATGTTAAAGAGTGTGACTGCTGGGCTCCTCTGAAAGGCAGGTGTTTGGGCAGAAGCAAGCCACCAAGCAAAAGCTCAAAACAGGTTGCTCTAGGAAGGAGCACCAGGAGTCAGAAGAAGCCCAGTTTGACCTTTGGAAAGGTCAGAGTGCCCAGTGTGTCCTGAAGGAGGAACAAGGACAGGAAGCAGCAGGTTGGCATAGGAGTTCAGCAGATCAAAGACACAAGGGAGTGATGTCATTTGACCTTTATTTTGTAACCATCACACGGGCTACCTGGGCACAAAGGGAGGACAGGGAGGCAGAAACAAAGCAGGGAGGCCATTTTGTTATTATTATTTTTTTTAATATATTTAGTACAGGGTTTACAGGGTCTTGCTACATAGATCAGACTCCTAGTGATCCTCCTGTCTTCAGCCTCCCATACGCTGGGATTACAGGCACACACCCCATGCCCAGTCTCAGTGCTCCCTGAGGGAGGGGCTGGCACAGCTTGTGATACCCAAAATTGAACCCTGGTTCCTACACTCTGCCTAAGCAGGTGCTTTAATCTGCTAAACTATCTGGCAGGCCCTCTTCCATTACTATTAATCCGGGTGAGAAATGATCTCAGGATGTAGCAAGCATTAATGAAGATAGCAAGAAAGAGTATTAAGATGTTTTTGAGATGGAAACGATACAGCAGTCTAATGGATGGAGCGTGGAGTAAAGAAGAAGTGAAATCACCAATTGTAGGTTCTGCTGAGAAAGGAAAATCCTCACTAGTGCTGGGGTGTAAACGCAGTGTCTGAAGTCTACTACAGTGTCACTGCTGCAACCCATCACGCAGCTTTGACGAGTGCGTTTCCGTTGGTTAGATCCAAAAATAGAAATATATGGACATTTTAGATAAATATTTTATACTTCTTTTGTAAAATTATGGTGTTTATATGCTTTCATTGCAAATTCAAAACCAGAAATAACCCAGGGGTACATCATTTTTAGTTTAAAAGCAGAAAATCCTTACCATGGCTGAACTAGACAATAGCCTGTATGTAGCGTGAACCATGTACACTGAGTTGAAAGCAGAGCCAGCTGTGTGAAATGAGTGTCTTCCTCCTCACAGTGGTGGAAGAGAATGAATTGGCTGCTGGCGTGACCTGGAAGGTGACGAGGGGATACAACCTTTCTCTGATGGTCAGACTGAGGTTCAATGTTTTCAGATGATTTTCTCTGAAATGTTTTTCTCCATGGTTTTAGCAACTCTTATGAAACCCTAAGGACTGATGACAAGACATTTCTTCGGCAGAATGTTCCAAGGGAGGAATGTTCCCCTGATCCTTGTCTATCTTGCTAGATCAGTCAAGAAAAATCCTTGGAGAAAGTAGACAAATCACTGATCTGAGAGATTTGAAGACCTTTGTACAAGGGATTATGTATCGAGGGCTCATCAAGACTGTTGAAGAACTCAGAGACTTGCAGTGTTGGCAAAGATCCCAAGGGCCTACAGGAATGAGAGTGCAAAAGAAGGGCCAGGTATAGCTCCTTGTCACAGTGCCTGCCTGGTAAGTGCAAGGTTTTGAGTTTGATTCCAAGTACAAAAAAAAAAAAAAAGAAAAGAAAGACAGAAAGAAAAAGAAAGAGCAAAGAGAAAGAAAGAAGAAAAGAAAGAAAAAGAAGAAAGAAAGAAAGAAAGAAAGAAAGAAAGAAAGAAAGAAAGAAAGAAAGAAAGAAAGAAAAGAAAGAAAAGCTTAAAGGAGAGCAGAGGAAGGGAAGGGACTTCTGAAAGATGCCCCAAAGTTACCACTAGTCCAGAACTAAACCTATCAGTTTTAGCCCTGACTCTCTTCTTCTGCTCTCAGATTTGCTTCATTCCTACATGGCTTCTAGGTGCAGCATAAATCCTCCCAGCTTCTTCATTCTCATCTGAGACTCTACTGAGATATTAAACAAATTGTGGATCTATTCCACATCCTCTCTGATACTTTGAAAATTGTTCAAAATAAGGCTTGCTCAAGGTGGCATGCCTTAGAATGGCTTAGAACTGAAAATATGACCACACCAAAAGTCTTTAGATGGCAAGATTTTAATGGCTGAATAATATGCTGGAACAGTGGAGTAATTTCTTCTCGAATGCTAGGATGAATTATTTATGCTTTGACAACATTATGTCACTAAAGCAGCTTTTAGTTATTCGCCACTTCTGGGCTACAGCTGATCCTGCTGCCCATTCTTGTAATTACATTAACCTCTTGACTTTACATGACAAGCTTTTCCTGTGCACTGCGATCAATAGTCCATAACTACACCTCTTTAATAGGGCCGCAGCTACACTTCAGTTCAGATACAATTAATTTTTGTCCCCTTTTTATTTTTGGTAGGGCACAGAGGGAAATTTCTTTCTGGAACATCTGAAAGCAAAGGAAGTCATTTTGAGGGGAAAAAACACACACAGAAAGATACGCAGATCCTGTGGAAAGAAGCAAGGCTGACGAAAAGGGCGACTGATAATCCATTTCTACAGGCTCTTGGGATTAAAAATACTGGGAGAAGCAATGGATTTCAAAGCCCTAGATTGTGTAGGAGCCTTTAAACCTCTGCTTTGATAAACATTTTAGTTTTAGGAGGATTAATGTCACTCTGGACCACCTAGTATCCTATTCAAGCTGTACCAGTGAGTTAGAGTATATAAATGTAAAGAGAAAGCATATTGTTAATGGTAAAGCACCTTTGCAATCAGCTAGTTAAATCCTCATCTTTGTCAAAAAATCCTCTTTTTAACTTTTTTTTTTTCTTTAATACAGGGTCTGACTACGCAGTTCAGACTCATAGTGATCCTCCTGCCTCAGCCTCACTACTGTTGGAATTACAGACATGTACTGCCATGCCTGGTGTCAGTGGCTAACTTGGTGTGCATGTGTTTCTAGGGCCAGCACATCCTGAGGTACCGGGGATCCAACTCAGGATCTTGAGCTTGCCACACAAGCATTTGGGCGGCCACGCTATCTCCCCAGCTCCAGTGCCTTGTACTCTAGATAAGACTTTGTATTGCCTAGAAATTGACCAAGCCAGTGGGGTCAATTTAAACAATCTCAAAGGAAAGCTCATGAGAATCAATTTTACAAAGATAGGTGCTGTGTTCAAAACTATCATCAGACATATTTGAGGATGGAAGATTTGGGATGTGATCGAATTAATTTTCCCTCTAGTTCTGTGATGCCATAAAAGAACAATGCCTGTTACTTTCTACCACATTATATAATTATGGCCATATATCTTAGAAATAATAAAATAAAATTACCTATTACTAATAGCAATAACTTAGGTCCCATCCAGGGCGCCTCAGAGATAATGCATCTCGTTTAATATCACCTTAAGAGATAACTGGAGGCTGCCTAAATCCTGTCAGACTTCCCTAATTTTCTTTTATGACTCTGTCAGAATTGGTATATTGCAGAATGGTGATCTCCATGATATAGATGTTTGATGTCTGTACATATTACAGGATCAGCAAATTTGACATGAACGAAGTAATATCTCAAGTGCTCACAGAAGAGAATGAGAGAAACCAAGAAGAAACAATTATCAGTGTCTCCGAACTACCATCCCATTTTCAGATTGTAAATGAGAGAGTCTGATTCAAATTCAGAGCCCTAAAAGTAACGCAGAAATTAGGTGAACAGCGGGAGCAGATTAACCCAGTAGTAGCTGTTTTAGCCCAATGTCCTGGACTACAGGACCAGATATCCTGGTAAAAATGGTGCAAAATAATTGCAGAATTATTTCCCTTGCTTCTTGGATAGTCCAGAAACCACAAAATGATCAAGGTGGGCTGAATGCCTAATAACTGCAAAGAAAAACAATTTCCTTTTCTTGGAGGGTGTGTCAGACCTACAGAGTGGATTAACGATGGTGATTATAGACTATCTTCTCAGGGGGACTTTAAAAGTGTTATATATTTTATTGATTGGAATTGTTGTAAAGATAATCTGTATCCAAAGATAAGAAGAGAGCTGTGATAGATCATTTCGTTGGGCCTTTCTAATTCCGCTGTGCTTCTTTTAATTTAGTTCAGGCGGAGTGGCTGACTTTTGTGAGGCTGAAGCATCTAATAAGGTAGTAAAAGTTTACACTCAGCAGTAAGCTCTAGGGATGGTCTTTTTTTTCCCTCCTTCTCTTTTTATGGGTGGTCCTTAGAAGCCAGGAGAGTAACAGTCTCCAGACCCATCGGGATGGAGCATGTGCACCACAAAAGTGTTTGGCTTCGCCATTGGGTTTAAATCATACGGCAGCGAAGCCTAGAGCCTTTCATGTAGATGGAGCTAAAAAGTCTGATATCATTCTGCAAAACAACACTTTGCCAAAAGGATCTAGACTCTTTCAGATCCAATACAAATTCTCCTAAAACATCTGGATCCATTTCCAGATGAAAAAAACTAATGAGCTAATGAGACTGCCAGATGTGACTACTTGCCCAAGATATTGTCGTGCTTTGGTTAGTGACTTACGACTTTGGTGGTGCACATGATAAGGTTTGAATCAGCATCCTGATTGTATCCATGAACACCAACTAACATTTTTCAAGGGCAGCTATCACTGACCAATGTATACCAAAAATGATTTTTTCCTTCATAGGTAGGTAAATTAAAGCCCTAATTTCAAAGCATCTTTCTCCATTTCACCATTAGTTACTCTCAGTTTCTTTCTTTTCAGAAGTCACTTATGGCCTTTTAAAGTCATTCCCCAGCATACCTCTTGATCACTAGTGTATGAATCAGTAGAAAATCAGCTTTGGATATTTAACTTGGAGATATTTAGTTTTGATATTGTATCTCTGCCTCAGTTCAGTTGTGAACATTGTGAAGCAATCTCTCTACTCGGCAGAGGCAAATATTTCCTTCCTGAAGGGTGAATCACTCAGAGAATAATAAATCCTGTACTGGTGTTCTTGTTTAATGTTACAATTCCTTCCTAATGGGGACATATGACCCCAATAACCCCTCTTCCCATTCCAAAAGTACATCCTCAAACCCAAATAAATAACTTCTCCCATCAAAGAGCTCAGAAACAAAATGCTTTCGAAAAAAACAATGGTGACATTGCCTTCAGGCTTACTGTACAGCATAACTTTAACACAATCTCCCTAAAACCAAGCAAGATGTTCGTACAATGCTGCAGACAGATGAATAACAACAGAAATTAACTCAAGATTCTAAAAGCAGATTTCTTAAAGGATCCAAGAGTTATCCTGAAAGGCCCAGAGAGGGTGGAACAATAGGGGGAACTTGGGGAGCTGGGAAATTTTTTACTTTGGTCTTTAGGAAGGAAAAAGAAGCGGAGTAGTAGGTAGAGGCAGAAGAGCTAAACATAAAGGAAAGCCATGGAAATACAGGTTTTATGCTCTAAGAAACAAGTTCGACTGTTCTGGAAACCAGAGCACGCTGCCAGGAGTGGCCCTCAAGGAGGTTATTACGTCTTCGAAGCAAATGTGTATAAACTCGGTCTCCCAGGGTAAACGAGCTTCCACTGTTTGAGGGACAGGAGTCCGTTCTTTAAAAATGAAGCTGACATCAGTCTATAAAACAATACCTGGACAAAACCAGGACAGGCCTGTGATTCAGGAAATAGTAGATGTTACTCCTGCTAAAGTTTGGCAATCTTTGATGTAAGGGTCAGGACTATTTGTGGTCTAGCAGAGCTCTACCAAGGCGTACTCTTGCATAACGGAGAGAAACCCAGCCAGGGAATCCTGGAACCCCTGTGGTGAGCCCCGAAGTGCAGCTTTACCAACTGAAAATTGTTATATTTGGACTCAGGGCTTTAAGGTTACTCATCTTACTCTTTCTCCTATTCATCTTCTTTAAACCTCTTGGGCAGGTGTGTTTCACCTGCCTCACTTCTCCCTGCCTTCCATCAGCTTCCTCCCTTTGCTGGGCTGTTGCTTTGTGTTAGTCTGAGTTAAAGGCTTTGACAAGAAGAACACCTTTTACATCGAATCTCTGGTAGGAACATTTACTTGTTGCATCGGCGTATGAATTCAAGAATGGAAATTAATGGGGAGCACATAAATGTCCCTGTTCTTAGTTCATACTTTAAATTTTTAAAGGACAGATAGTCTAAACAATGTTTTTTGTTTTGTCTGCTAAAAAAAATTTTACTTTCTTTTTTCTTTTCTTTTTTTGCAGAGCTGGGGATTGAACTCAGGCCCTTGAGCTTGCAGGCAAGCGCTTATTCAACTGAGCTATCTCCCCAGCCCCATTCTAAAAAAATTTTTTAAAGAAAATACAAAATGGTAAAAGAAAATGAAAAAAAGAAAACATTAAAAATTATACAGAATTAAACAGGGTCTCACTATGCAGTGCAGGATGGCCTTGAGTTCACTTTGTAGCCCAGACTGGTCTTGAATTCACAATGATCCTCCTGCCTCAGCCTCCTGAATGTTGGGGTTACAGGCCTGTACCACAACACTTGGCTTTAGGACAGATTTTCTAGAAAGAAAACAAAATATCTTCATAATAGTCTGTCCCTTTGGCCTAGTTCCCAACCTCCTACACACAGTCACTAGTTCTAGAGAAATTGAGTGCCCAAATGTTTCCTTTTCCTATCCACTATTCAAGTAAGAAAAAGACAATAAGGCTTTCACACACTGCTCTTGTTTACCTAAGTATTTGGATAGTTTCAGATGAAAACCCAAAGGGGCCAGCCAAATAGTTCAGCGGATTAAAGTGCCTGCAAGTAGGCTCAGGGACCAGGGGTTTGATCCCCAGGCCTGCCGTGCCAGCCCTGCCCCTCCCCCTCCCCCTCTCAATGCTGAGACAACAATTGAGACTGGGCATGGTGGCGTGCACCTGTAATCCCAGAATTTGGGAGGCTGTAGACAGGAGGATCACTAAGAGTCCGATCTAGTAGTGAGATCCTGAACACCCTGTAGACCCTTCCCTAAAATACAGATTAAAAAAACCG
The DNA here is from genome assembly GCF_000260255.1 of Octodon degus. NCBI lineage: Eukaryota > Metazoa > Chordata > Mammalia > Rodentia > Octodontidae > Octodon > Octodon degus. Next base: position 7,460,171 of record NW_004524672.1, read on the forward strand.
CTCAAGATTAAATAGATTTTTTTTTCTCTGACACCTCTGATCACACCTCTCTATTACCTTCCTGTCATTTCTCTCTTGCATGGATATTTCCTATAGATTTTAAAAGTTGCAGTTTTGTCTTTTCATATTCTTAAAATGTTACAACGTCCTCAGAGAATTTCATACACAGAACAAGCTTTTTCTTCAGAAACACAGGTCCTCGTTTTCTATCCAGACAGCTGTCTCCAAAGACCTTGTATTACATACCTTGTAGGTTGAAGAAATAATATTGCTGTGAAAATAAATGACCAAAGCCACTTCAGAAAGCAGACAACTTCAAACAACTTGGTAATTTGTAGGCCCCTCTGACATCGCAAGTGCATAATGGATTTGCAGTGACATGGAGGATTAAGCAAATTGACTCTGAAGTCACAACTCTATTGAGACACATTTTTTCTTGAATTTAAATTTTTTAGAAAACATATTAGGTGATAAATATGCCCCATGAAGCCACTGCAGTTCTCTTCGCTGTCCCAGGTAACTCATCTGTTCAGTTGATCCAATTCACAGGCTGCAGGCCCAGTTCTGCCCTGGTGGATTATCGAGTCCCACTCAACAGTGCTTCAGATAATCTGAGGGAGCCCTTGTGAAAACACTTTTAAGGAGAATTTTCTTCTTGGGTTATATGAATTGAAAAAAATGTGGACTGCCCCAAAGTGAAGCACTCGAGCTTTCTGCTCTGTGATGCCGCTATTTTATTGAGCAGTGTCAGCCGGTCTGAATTTACGGGCACTCGCAGAAAGCCGCGGACTGTAAATTCTGAGCCCTGCTTATTAGAAACCAAGAGCGTTTGACAAAGCACGTAATTAATGATCATTGGCTAAAAGTATTTGGGGGGATTTTATTCAAACAAAGTAAAAAAGAAACATTAAATATTAGTCCTGTTATATATTATGGGACATTATATCCATTTGTGTGCCCATAAATCATTTATCTATGAATACTTAAGAAGAGCAGGAAAGTGATACCCTCGGTACGCTCTGAGATAATATTGTCTTAGCATCTGATTACAGGCACAGTGTCCTTAATGGACAAGTTCATGCTCCATATCCAGTGTCCAGTTGGAGCTGAGACACCAAGAAATGGTGGCAGAAGGATATTAGACCAACAGCAGCCGGAGTTCAGGAGCACGAAATTGGTGATGAGATAAGGCTCTACTAGGCTTGGAAGAAGACGGTTTTTGTCTCTTTTATTGTATTACTTTCCAGCAATTGATTTTGTTGCCTGGATGACGGTGTGTGTGTGTGTGTGTGTGTGTGTGTGTGTGTGTGTGAGAGAGAGAGAGAGAGAGAGAGAGAGAGAGAGAGAGAGAGAGAGACAGACAGACAGACAGACAGACAGACAGAGAACAG
>NW_004524672.1:7461661-7466223 GCF_000260255.1 Octodon degus
AGACAGACAGACAGACAGACAGACAGAGAACAGATAGAGGGAGATTATGTGTGTACATTTACTTTTTCTGGAAGGAAGGAGACACTAAAATATTTGGCTTGGTTTAACTCTCTTTTTATGGAGGCAGAGAAAGAGAGGGCAGTGGTTTTTTTTCCTGGCAGAGCTGGAGAAATAAATGTGACTATTAAAACAAATAGAAGATTTATTCTTTTTGAACAGTTACAGAAATCATTGTGATTTGAGTTAAACCAGAGCCAAGGCTTTGTCTTCACACACAAGACAAAGTAGTAAGGTTTAAAGTAAAAAAAGAAGACAAGGAACACAGGAAGAAATACAGCCTGGAAATTCAGACACCCAGCTCAGGCTCTGTGGAGATGAGAAGAGTGGGGCGCCTGCGTGCTCGCTGCTACGGATCCGTTATGAGATTTGGGACAAACCACTTGAGCTTTCTGGCCTCAGTGTACAATGCTGAAGAAGAAAGCAAGTCGATCACTAAGATCACTAAAGACTGCCTATTTGCAAATATTTATGTTTCTACACGGACATTGTCAGGAAAGCCACAATCACCAAAAAAAAAAAAAAAAAAAAAAAAAAAAAAGTGGGTTTTTGGTTCAAATGATCCATATAATTGTTTTATTTTTCTGGTTCCAGAGACTAGGCATCGTACGCCTCACTGCCACTGTAGAGCATGCCTAGGTGTAAAGTCTAAGCATTTACTGCCTGTCGGGGAGGAAAAGGGGTCCAAAAGAGAATTATGTAAGGTCAAGCAAGCAAACTGTAGGAGAGCTTTCAAAAGATCTTTAGAAATCTCGAGCTGAGAGCAACACTTTAACATTTGGCTGAAGAAATTTCTTGCAAGAGACCTAAAATGCTTATTGAAATAGATTGGTGATTAAAACATTGGCAAGGAAGTTGACCTTTTGGGGGCTGAGGATTCTTCTTAAGTTAGTTTTGTTTGGGAGAGTTAATGGAATATTTGGAATGCAGAACTGTTTACTCAAATAGTCATTGTATCTGTCATAAGTTCTTTAATTTATGGGGCTTTGTAAGTTAAGCGTACAAATAAAACCTGTAAGAGTAAGTGCAGTAACAGAAATACAGGTCACCTTGTCCAGTTTTACATTAATTATCTGAACAGAATAAAATGCTCTTTTATCTATCAATCAATTCTATCTATCTATCTATCTATCTATCTATCTATCTATCTCTGATCGGTTGATCTGTTGTCTATCTGTGTGCATCTGCTACTGGTCTCCCTAGATGTCCAGCCCCTTAATGTAGTATTTATTAAAAAGTGAGAATAGGGGCAGGCTAACAACAGCTGTGTTTATTGCCATTCTTAAAATTTAATCTATTTTGGTTTCTTTTATTTTTTAATAACTTTCCTGAATTTACACTAAAGAGATATGGAAGAAGATTTAAAAAAAGTGCATTTCCAATCAACACACACAGGGATTATGGGCTCTTGAATCCACTTTAATATCTGAAATAGAATTTTCTCCACTGAACTTAGATGCAAAAGCTCAGGGGCCTTGACAATGGCACCTGTGAAAAGGACACTGCCAACACATCTCCTTCACGGTGGCCACACTGAAGAAAACATAAATAGTGGGCAATCAGGCATTGTGTTTCGCATCCCCGGGGCTGGCTGGGGGTAGGAGAGGCAGCAGGCCCTGGCCCTTGTCAGAGGTTGGCCGGCAATCCCACAGCCCAACCATTTCTCCTCCCAGCTGCACCTGCGTGCCAGTCCAGGGAGACATAAAGAAGCACAGTGTGCTTTAAATATTGCAGCCCACTCCCTCTTGGGCAAAGGCAGCTAGTGGTTTATAAGATAAGACAGCCAGAAGCTCCTCTGTTGGTGTGGTGGAAAAAGGCAATCTTCCAGTCACTGTCAGTCTGTTTCCGTCCACCAGACACTACAGAGGCACCGAGGGAGGAAAGCTGGTGAACGGACAGAAGCAGCGGTGGTGGGTGTGTGTTTGCTCCTTGCATGTATCTCTCTGCTTTTCTGCATGTTTGGGAATTTGCAACATTTCAAAAGAAATTAAGAACGTTTGGAATCAAGTCCTGGGATTCCCATCCCTACTACCTCCCTTCTAGCCTGGGTGTCTCCTTCCTCCTTAACATAATCTGAATAATAATGTGGCCTTACTTCCCTGGCTGGCTGGGAAGTGGCTGGCTGGCTGGCTTCTCACTGGTAGTAATTGGCACCCACTTTTAAACTGAAACTTTGCTGAGAAAAGCAACCTCTAGGAAAAATTTCTTGGAAGCCACACTGCATCTGTTCTTCCAGATCTTTATATTTACTTCTGGATTAAGCCAGATCACAAAAGAAGTGTATGTCTGCACCATATCACTGTGACCACAGCCTGTCAAGATGTTTACACTCTACTGTCCTTGGGAAAGATACCACAGCCGTTCGGTGGGGAGTACTATCCCAAGAGCCCGCCCTGCAAAACTCCCATGTGCTGCCTGTAAGCCTACTCAGGCATGTGGTACTCTAAACTCTTTGCAGTGGCTCCTATGAGAGAGAGCCCTGTCTGATCTTATCCCAAAGCCTTGTGTTTTTTTCTTCTTAAGTGACACCTTCGTGTTTCTCTTTATTTTTTATTTTATTTATTTATTCTTTTTTGGCAGAACTGGGGATCGAACTCAGGCCCTTGGGAGGCTTTTATTCCACTAAGCCTTCTCCCCAACCCCTCGTGTTTCTCTTTAAAAGAAAACCCTATGAACTGTTACAATGATTGGCCTTTCTGTAGGTGCAGATAGTAGGCACTTGAGAGCCAGAATCGTGACCCACCAAGAGTAGCCCTAAGGGTCCCACTGCTATGAAACTTTGCTTTCACTTTCTTCTAAAACACGTTTTATATTTGTCCTTTTGTTTTGCTGTCTTTTCCTATTTCTTTTTTATATTAATTTTATTAAGAATTAACAATGAGACAGTTTCAAAACAGTTACAATAATTAATATATTGCATATTGTTGTATTTGTAGTAGTTATTCATAGTACAAGATGCAAACATAATATCTTGTCTAAACACTATTAGTACAAATCTTTCTTCTCATTGAACAAAGAGAAAGTAGCTATATATCTATCCTGTTTTTAGATATATATATATATATATATATATATATATATTTTATCTCTACAAAATGGTCCTTCATTTATATCCCACTTTTTTGTTTACTTTTGTCAGAGATAGGTGTTCCCTCCTATCTACTTCTAACCTGCGTCACATTCCTCGATGTTACGTATTCTTGCAAGTCATCTTAAATTCTTAGGTACAGCAAGTAACCAGGTAGCATATAAATAAATCAACAAATAAATAATATATAGAAATCATCACTATTGATGGTAACAATAGAAATATAAATTATGGCTAGAAAGACAGATGGGTGACAGCAGTAAATTTTTCTGAAGAAAATGATTAATATCATAGCAAGGCTGAAATTTTTAAATGGCTAAAAATAATTTATCACATCCTGGGTTCATGAAGAAAAATAGTTAACCCAAAAAGTATCTAAGGAGTCTGTGACATGAATGAAATATGACTATAGTCTACAGTGAGCCAAAAGTGGCAGTTTCAGAAATGCTTGTAGGATAAAGGAAGCTAGACTTAGAAATAGGAATTTGGTAGGGGTTGATCCCCTGCATGCCGCGCCAGCCCCTCCCATGGGGAGCGCTGAGACAGTGATTGAGACTGGGCATGGTGGCTAGAATCCCAGCACTTGGGAAGCTGAACACAGGAGGATCCTTACCAGTCTGTTCTACATAGTGAGACCCTGTACTAAATACATTAAAAATAAAAATTAAAAAAATTTTAAAAAGAAATAGGAATTTGGAAGCAAATGTGACCAAGGGCTGTGGGTGTGGAAAGTGAAAGAGAAGACGATTTGATAACCTTGTTTTGTTGTGAAGAAAATACAAACCCAGCACGAGATGCATGGAGTGTCCCTGTGGGGCAGAGAAGCTGTGCCTGAGGATCACGATGCCTGAGGAAGAGTCTTGCTATGGTGTGGCCCAAGAGGCTGGCCTGAGGATGCTGGACTCGCTGCAGCTCTGGGGAGCAAGCTGAAGAGCTAGCTGAAGGCCTGAACCCACCCCAGAATAGAAAACCCCCTATCTCAAAGTAGGTACCTTTCCTGGTCGCATGGAAGGTATTAGCAACTTCACATCGGAGGAGAGGTAGGAGGCTGCAACAAGGGCCTCCGTATAGCTTTTGTTGTATGAACTTGGAGCTGATGAGTTCTTGGTGCCTTCAAGGTGTAGTTGAAATGTTCCTTTGTACCATTTATTTCAGAGTTCAGGAGAGTCCTCAGTGTTTGAAAAAGTAGCCTTATATTTTTATACGCAATATTGTTATTAACCAAGCTCTTCCAATAGGAGGAAAAGGTTAAAAGAAAAAAGGGGGGAGAGCGCAGGCCTGGCGAGTGAGTGAGATGACCCAGGCCGTGGGATCCTGAACAGACCCAGAGCGCAGGCCTGGCCAGTGAGTGAGACGACCAGGCCACGGGATCCTGAACAGACCCAGAGCACAGGCCCAGCGAGCTGCAGGCCCAGCA
>NW_004524672.1:7467983-7483594 GCF_000260255.1 Octodon degus
AGAGGTTTGTACCTATGTTATTTGCTTATTATTTCTTGCCTATATCTTGTAATATGAGAAACTACTTTGGCAATAACAATACACAATGTACTAACCATTGTTACTCTCCTAAAATCTTGTTTTGAGATTTTGTACCACTGTTTCTATTTTTTTTTTTCTTTTCTTTAAAATAAAAATAACTGGTCAATAAAAAAAAATCCATATGTAAAAAAAAAAAAAAAAAAAAAAAAAAAAAGAAAAGAAAAGAAAGAAAGAAAAAAGGGGGAGAAAGAAAGAAGAGAGAATGAGTTCCCCAGCAGGCTACTTCCATTGCTTCTCAGAGCCTGGAATGTTTCCTTAAAGACTGGCCACACACATCCACAGACCAGTCTTGCCTGTTGCTGCTGGGAAAGGCTGGCTTCAACGTCAGCATCCCGTGGTGACGCGCTCTGTGTTCAAGCTTCAGGCCGCTTGGCTCAGAGATCACTCATCGTCTTTGTTTCCCAATCCTGCCACTCCCCCTACCCACATCTTCATCTAACCCTTCTGAGTTCGGAGTGCTGCCTCAGGCCACATCAAGAGCCACTTTATCTCCGTTCCCTGGGGAAAGTGAACCTTGGACTATATTCTTCCTTAAACCCTTGCGCATGTTGACCTGCTCTTCCCCAAGGCCAGTTTTCTCTTTAGCATTCTTGGAAAAAGTGAGTCTTCAGTGATTCCTGCAAGGCTTTGATGTACCTTTCCTCCCTGACCATAAAAATCGACTCAGTCTACCTTTGGGTAATTGTGAGGCAAGCATTTAGGAGACTGTTCCTAGGACAGAGAGGGTCTGCTCCATGCAGGATTTTGGTCTTTATCTTTAAACATAAAAACAGTTTAGCTTAAGTTTTCTTTTCTTTTCTATTCTTTCCTCTTTCTTTCTTTCTTTCTTTCTTTCTTTCTTTCTTTCTTTCTTTCTTTCTTTCTTTCTTTCTTTCTTTCTTTCTTTCTTCCTTTCTTTGAGACAGGGTTTTACAATGCAGTTCAGACTGGCCTTGAATAGACCTTACAGCCCTAGCTAGCCTTGAACTCATAACGATCCTCCTGCCTCAGCCTCCTGAGTGCTGGGATTGCAGATGCATGCCACTATGCCCACCTCTGCTATAAGTTTTCAATGTACCTATTGCTTGGTACCCACATCTCATTACATAATCCAAAAGGAGCTATGTATGTCCACTTTATAGATGAAGAAGCTAAAATGCAGGAATCTAAAGTGACTTGCTTAAGGTCACACTGTGATGCTTTGTAACTCAGCCAGTGTGCTGTCTCAACCCAGTGGCTTGAATAAAGGGAAGCGGTCTCAGCTGCTCAGGAAATTGAACAGCATATTTTTCTCATGGAGTAATAGAGAGCGCATGCTGGTTAGGTACTTTGGTATTAATGGAATATTTAATGAATATGAATAGGGGTATGTTTTTATAGAAACACAGTTTCACAGTACTAGAACATAATAAGAGAAAGAGGCTTTGTTCTGGAAACATCCTGTAAAGATTTTTGCTCTTTGTAGAAAAACAAACAGGTTTAACAATAAAGCAGAAGATTTTTCTGGAGTCTTTTGAGTCAGCCTTGGTGGACAGAAATATGGTAAGGAGCAGAGTTTCTGAGGCCCTCTGGATGACAAAACCCTGTGCCTGTGAAACAGAAACCAGCACGGGAGGCAGCAAGTGCTCAGAGAAGGCACACAGACAGGAGCACGGACTCGCTGGTGAGGAGGGCCGGCTGCTGAAACGGAGGCCGCGGCAGTCCTCTTCCAGGGGTCACTGCTCAGCCTCTCCACTGAAAGCAAAGCCCTGCTGTTTGGAAATGAGGAGGAACAGTGCAGGCGTTGTCTAAGTCACCTTAGGATCCTAGGGAGTTAAGGGCCCAGGTGGGATGTTTCACACCTCATGGAGGCTTCTGCCAAGGCACAGCGTGAAGAGTGTGTGTGTGTGTGTGTGTGTGTGTGTGTGTGTGTGACACAGAGAGGCTGAGATCTGGGGGCTGTGCCTAAGGGGGCTATGTGTGCTCCTCTAAGTTCAAAATAGTCCTGTGTAAAATAAGAGAGAGAGAGAGAGACAGACAGACAGAAACAGACAAAGAAAGAAAATGATAAAGAGAAAGACAAAGAGACAGAGACAGAGACAGAGACAGAGAGATCCGTATCTTGGAGAGGGTTGTCTAGAGAGACAGGAGACAGGTGAGTTTAAAGGCTAAATTAGGAATTAATTTCACAGACCTAACAGGCACACAGCACATGATTCCTATTGGGTGACGATGCTTTTGGAGTCAAGAGCACAGGCAGGTGCCACATGACTCGGGGTGAATTCCTCTGTTCATGGCTTTATCCTCCCAGGTGCCAGAGAATATTCCTCAAATCTCCAAATATGAAGACTGAAAAATTAAGAATAGATTAAGCTGGGCATGGTACCATGTGTCTGTAATCCCAGCACTTAGGAGGTTGAGGCAGGAGAATTGCCCCGAGTTCAAGACCAGCCTGGGCTGCATAGGGACTTAAACCAGCCTGAACAGTGTAGCAAGACTCTATCTTAGGAAAAAGAAAAGGAAAAGACTGGATTAAAAATGGCTCAACTAGAATATACAGAGGAATCATCAAAGAGCATAAAATAGTAAACTGTCCTCAGCAATTTCAAACAAATTTTAAGGTTAATGGCAAATGGTGCCTTAGATTAAGGAAAGAAAATTACTCAACTGACAAATATTTATTGAGCACCTAGTATGTACAGGCACTCTGCTTGATAATTTGTACAATGTGAAACAAAACAAAATCCTTGAGCTTACATTCAGGAGGAAAAATTAATATACTAAATAAACAGACTCATTAGGTTATAACACATGTTACAAAAGTATAACAGACAAGTAATTGTTAGAGTAGGGTCATCTTCCAAGGAAGTGATCTTACCAGTTGAGACTTCAGAATCCACAAAGAGGAAGAGGAGGAGGAGGAGGAAGAGTCATTCCAGTTAAGAAAGGACATTCCGAGAAGAGAAAGCCAAGCAAGCAAAAAGCCAGAAGCAGGAAAGTCTTGGTTTATCTGAGGAACTAAAGGAATCCTTTGGTTATGATCAGGGAGGAGAACTGGTGATAAATGGGAGCCTGCAGCAAGATCCGTTGGTCTTTGCTGGCCATTTTGAAGCATTTAAACATCTGGAGAAGGTGATTTCAATTCCTCAAAAAAGATCGTTGTCTGCTGAATGGAGAAAGACAAGAGTAGAAGTCACAAGGCCAGTGATGGGATTCTGGTGATAAATACAGAAAAATTAATATATTAAAATATATTAATGGTGGCTCGGGCTGGCTAGTGTGAAGTAGAGATGGAAGGGATTGATCGGCAGTTCTTGCAGTCTTGAATTGATAGGTGATATTTAGAGGACAGTTGGATAAAGGGGCCGATAAAGGAGAGAGAACATGAGCCAGAGAGGCGGCAGCAGTCCTGGTCTCTCCAAGCCTGTAGGTGGGGAAGGATGCAGCTGCCAAGCTCTACTCACCTCCTGCGAGTCACACCCTTGTGTAATTCTCACCACTCAAGCCTGCGCCGGATCTAGTGACTTGTTCCTGACAAATAGAAGTGGTAAAAGTAATGAGATATAATTTCCAAAATGAGTTTACGGCATGCCTATGGCTGTCATCCTGAACGTTCTTGCCTGCTCTGCAGGAAACCAGTGGCCACGCTGTGACAGCCGTGTTGTCACAGAAGCTTATGTGGCAGGGAATTGAATAAAGTTTCTGATTAAGAGCCAGCAAGAGGTGGAAATCCTCAGACTGACAATGAGTGAGGAACTGGGGACTGCCAACAAGCCCACAGGCAGCCTTGCTGGAATAGAATCCAGAGTCTGGGATCGCTGACAGTACTGAGGCCTCAGAGAGCATTAGGCCCAATCTCCCAATAAAGCTTAAACCAGAGGGGCCGAGGTAGACTGCAAGTAGGTTCTTGACACACAGGCTGTGGGAGATAATAATTGTTTACATACTGTTCCTCTAAGTTGGTAGATACTTTATTATATATTCATAGACAACTATCATGCTTAGTCTATGTGGGTGTGATTTTCTGCAAACTTTAAGGAGCTAGGTGTTACTATGCAAGTACTGTCACTGTTCATCTTTTCCCAGACTTCGTCTGTCTCATTTCTTATGTCTTCTTTTATGATAGGGGTGAGGGGGTCTGCATGTCATTTAACTGAGTCACAGCAAGGTTTCAAAGAATACTTACACATCAGGTGTGAAAACGAGTAACAAGGACAAAGCAGGCTGATCTTTCCTCCCGCCCCGCCTCTGCAGCAGGTGGTCAGCCTTTGACTTGGGAAGAGGACAGCTGTTAGAATTCTCCTGAGACAAAAATTCTCTTAACCAAAAATTGGCCAAGGAATACTTTGGAAAAGTGTTTAAAGTGAGAACAACTTGTTTTATTGAGCATGATGTTCTCTTCTTTCTCTTCACAGGTAATAGGCACTCACTTCTTTCAGTCACAATTGTTTCATAATCACTGTAAATACTACAGGGTTTTACTCTGGGCTCTCTAGAGTCCCGAAGCTATGTGACAGTGGTGGAGGACAATGCTCTTTGCTGTAGCTGGCAAGCCTCCATCATGGTTCACTCAACAAACCTCTCCATAGAGTGCTGTTCTTACTGCAGACCATCTCTGTTGACAATGATATATAAATTTGCTATTTTGCTAGGAGAGGAAGCCTATGTTACCTTTTTTAAGTGCCCTTTTGCTGTAATAGCAAAAGTTTTAAATGTTTCGATGAAATCCATTAGAATTACGTTTGTATAATCCTTTTAATTCCTGTGGTAATATTTTCAAAAATGCTACAGAACTTGTTTGGTTTTTTTTTCGTGGGGGGGCGTGGAGGAGGGAGGATCTTGGGGTTGGGGGGGTAGGAATTGAGCTCAGGACCTCGTGCTCACCAGACAGGCCCTGCGCCACTGAGATAAATCCTTGGCTGTTTTTGCTGTTGTTTTGCATCTTGCTACTTAGCTCAGACTAGCCTCATGCTATCCTTCTGCATCAGCTGCTGGAGTGCTGGGGTTACACAAGGGTACCGCCATGCTTGATTTAAAGGGCCAGTTTGTACAGGTGGAGAAATACAGTGTGGGGAAATGAATTCAGGAGCCAACATGAAATGCGGAGGGATCTGAAGCTAAATACACAGTGCGCAAATCTGAGTATTGTACGAGAGTAGCTCATTCACCTTCAATGCAAATGTAGCCAGGGTATGGGATAGAAGTAGAGTTTAATTACCACGAAACCGAAGATAATTAGATATTAGAGAAAATGACATCCAAGAGAGGAAAGAAACATTTATGATTCTACTGAAAAAAATAATCACAGTCATCTGATGAGGGCTGGACAGTAAACACCTAGTCTAACAAGGATAGTCAGAATCACTGTGAAAATTAGCTATGAATGTACAGCTAACACATCAAGGATAACACAATTACCATAGCTGGCATCATAAAAATAGCATTTTTTAAACAAAGGCTCACAAAATGCTTTTTGCTAAGAACCCTCTTGGAACCTAAATTAAAGTCCCTAAGCTACCTTCTGTATGTTGAATGCAAACTTCCCTTTGGAATACGCCTTCCCAGTTGTATAAACATGAGGAAGCTCACAGATTTAGAGAAGCCCTACAAGAATTGTGTGTGGAAGGTCCCCAAGGATCCTAGAATTAGTCTTTGTAAAGTACATTTTTTTAAAATGAATAGTGTAAGTAAGACATACAGTCATGAAACCAGAAAAGAGAATATACGTACGATGTAGGACTGCTGTTAAAACATGCCTTGTTGGCTATGATCAGTATGTAACTTCCAGATGAGGGAGGTTGCCAGGAGTTCTCCAGGACCATATGACGTATCAACACTAATTTTCAGGTGGCCTAGTAAAGAAGATAGGAAATTTCCTCTGCAGGTAGAAGAGAATAAAGGAATCCAGGGACTTCCTGGTTTACTGCACATGCTACATATTAAACTCTTTTTCTCTTGAACACACTAAAACATTCCTATTCCATCCTGCCATGTCTTATCGTAGAGCACTTGGCTAGACTTGGCAGCTTCTTTTTCTTGGTCCTTTCTTTAGTCCCCTTCTCAAGAGCAAATATTTTCCAGGAACTCCTGTCTCCCGATTTCCTGCTTCTGCCAGTCTCTAGGGATCCCGCTGCCTGGAGCTCAAACAGATCCTGTTGGTTAGTAAACTTGCATACATAGTATGTTTACTGTGGGTGAAGTTTGAATTGGCTCCTTAAGTATATCAGAAACTTCCCAAAGACAGGAAGTGGACCTCACACTTTCCTGCACCCTCCTTCCCATTAATCTATTTAAATGCTTCTAAGCTAGCTGGTTCCCTGACCCTGAGGCTTTATCAAATGATGAAACTCCCCATGCAAAAGGAATTCACTGGGAGAGAATCTCAATAACATCAAGGTTGGAGGGACGCTTGTTAGAGATGAATGTGATTTATAGTTGTGGTTTAAGTTTTAGAACCCAATAAAGACAGCCCGACTTAGAGCTGCCCGTTTAGAGGTACTTAGGATATAGAGTTGTCCTTACAAGCACAGAGTAGTTATGGGAGGAAACTACAAGGACTAACAGTTTAGAGCTCCTGGATATAATCCTCTAGAAAGATAAACATTTAGATTTTAAAATGCTTGAGTGCCTACTACGGTATATGGCAGGAATTACCATGGTTTCCCCTGGGAGATGTTCTGGCAGGGTATTATTAATTTAGTCCCTAAATCACACACAAGAGACCTAGGCCTGGAGCACAGATGCTGGGGAAATCAGTAAGATGCTGCTTGGGCTGTAGGATTCTTGACTTTTTCTCCGCTGGCTGATCCTGCTCCTTTGGGTGTTCATTTTGCCAAGAGCAGCATTTCGCTGTTTTCAAGTTGCAATAATGAACAGAGCAATATATCGAATCTCCATGTATTCTCTCTTGTATCACATTGACATGAGTTGAAATTCTGACTAAAACCCAACATTTCAAAAAATAATACTAATATGCTTAAAACAAACCCCAACAAACACACTTGTACAGTCCCGATGTTTTCACCTGTTCAAGTAAGTGCCAGTGAAGAGTTTTTATGGTGACTGTAGTCATTTGGAGGAGTCTTTAAAAGCCACTTTTAGTGCTCACACTTGGTTTTCTTTACTGCTCAAAAAGAAACCTTTTTCTAGTTTTGGTCAATCTCACTTTGTGAGTTTTGCTTGAGAGACCAAGCTGGTCTTTTACCAAAGAAGCTATCCAACTTCTCTCCACTCCCTGGAGGCCAGAAGGAAGGAGGGTGACTGAGGCTGCTAATACTCCTGCTGTGACTTCCAAAGTCTGGTGGGTTGTCTCATGCTGAGAGGGCATCAGGAGGGAGGGTCACTGTGCTACCTGCAGTCAGTCCCAGCAGAGCTGTGCAGGGCCAGGACCGACCATGTACTTTCCAGAGTGCCATGCCTTGACCTCTTCGTCTGCTTCCTGTGTTCCAATTTTGGCTGTCCTTCCCCTCCCTAGTAGCAGTAGTGCTTCTGAATCATGGCAATTTACATTGCCTCATGTGTTTGCTTGTGCTGCTGACAAGGAACATATCTACGTGACAACACAATAGAACAAATACTCCGCCCAAGGCATCGCACTCATGGACATGATTAGCTCAATCTTTAGAACTCTGATTTTTACTGGGAGATGGAGATGCTTTTCAAAACAGTGACTCACAACCCAAACAGGTACTCAGAGTTAACAGCCAATCTCAAGTGGATGAAAGATCTGATGTCTGGACGAATATTTAGTCTGGAAATGTTGGTTGTTTTGTAGGGTGGAGAACGCCTGCTCAAGGTGCATAACCTTGGGAGGCACAGAGATGTCGCACAAAGAACACAAGCTTTCAGCTGCTTCTTTCTGCACTAACAGCTGTGCCATCCCCACAATTACTCATCTTCTCTAAGTTTTAGTACCCTCATATGTTCAGTGGGGTACATATACTTTTCCAGTTGTAATTAGAATTCATGAGTCTAACACACCTGGTAGATATTGAATGAATGTTAATTTCCGTATGCTCTGGGAACTATGGTCCATCCAGAAGGGACAATAAAACACTAGAAGGCTCAAAAAATCTGTCTGTCATGAATCCAGGGGAAACAGTTTCACACACATGTGTATGTGTGTCCCTGTGGCTTCTAGGAATCTTAGAACCAGTATTTACAATTTTGACTACTGAAGTCTGGTATGTGCTAGTTCATTTTCTATGACCATAAAGAGATATTTGAGGCAGGCTACTTTTGAAGACAAGAGATTGATTTATCTCATCCATTTGGAGCCTGAAAGTCCGAAATTGGGTAGCTCCACTGGTTTTTCCTGTGGTAAGTTTAACAGTGGAGTCATGATGGAGTCCGAGACCACATTGCCAGACAGGAAGACAGAAAAGAGGGGGACGGCCAGTGTTATCTCTTTCATATCAAGCCTTTCTGGAGACTAGGCTCAAATTCCAGGAGAAATAACTTAGTCCCTTGCAAGGCCAGCTACTTTAAGAGCGAAGTGTCACCACACGAACCCTTAAGTGCCACGCTCCCAACACCTTAAACTCCAAGGGCCACACTCCCACCATATCCAAGTCGTGTCAGGGGTAAGGATTTGAACTGGATTCTTCAAGAATGGCACAAAAGAGCAAATCATTCAGGTTGTGGGTAAATTCAGCGGGCTTCTCAGTATCAGCATTTCAGGTTGCCTAAAGAAAAGGCCCCTTGGATTAAGATAAAGAAGAGCTACCTTAAAGAGCAGAATGCAGCCCCAGTAACAGTTTGGGCCTATCCTGGATAAAGTTCCTTATACTTTCATGTAGGAATAAGATGCAGGGATACAGGAAAACAGTTCAGCACTTGCTATGCTGGCTTAGAACTGTGTCCCCAAAGAGCAAATGGTAAGAGCCTGAGGGCTTATGTGAATTTTTATTAATACCACCCACAGTTTTTCTTAGGAATCATTTGTTGCAGTACTGTTTGGAAATGTGTTGGTTGGCCAAACTTCTTCAGAAATAACAGATTTTTTTTTCTCTCTATGGGTAGAATTCAATGTAATATTAAAGAGGTCAGGATTTTAGAAGGAAAGAAAGAAAGCTAGCTCCAAAATATAACAATGGCCTGATCATCAGACAAAGCATTTCCAAAACGATCTTTTTCTTTCTTTTTTTATCTTACGTATTTAGTACAGGGTCTACAAGGTCTCAGTACACAGACCGGACTTGTAGTGATCCTCCTGTTTTCAGTCTTCCAAGTGCTGGGATTACAGGTGCATGCCACCACGCCCAGTCTCAGTTGCCCTCTCAGCACATACTGGGCTTGGGGATGGCATGGCATATGGTGCCAGGTATCGAACCCCAGCCCCTGTGCCTGCCTAAGCAGCCAAAACAATCTTTTCAACATGAGAATCATTAACATGCAGAGGTCCAGGGGATCCAGGTCTGTCTCTGTAGTTGTATGCATTGGTGATATGAGAATCATTCTCTAAACTACTTAGAGCACCGGAGACTTTTATATAGATATGGTCTTGTAAAGGTAGCTATTAGTGGATCAAAAAATCATGACATAAACAATGAATACAGAGAGGCAGGAGGAGCACAAAGCTCATCATTGCTTGAGAGCATCCTTCACTTTCGAATACAGGTCCCAAGAGAGTTGAGAAAATGTGCCCCCTGAATGTACTTGCCCACTGTGGTATGCTCGGGTCTATGAGCCCGTATTTGAAGGAGAAATAAGCCAAGAAGAATTATGAAGGAGAACTAGGAAATATGGGTCACTTAGCCATATATCCACCGGAACTGACAGGAGCTGCTTGGAATGGTACCTTCAGCCTATCGTGCAGCATTCAGTGTGCCCGTGTGCTTTATGGGACCGTGTGCCCATTTTCTTGTCTCAGGACAGGTGAAATATTTCTTGTACAGTTTCTTCAATTAACCTTATTTTGTTCGATTTCTTCTTCTCTCAAGGACACAGTATTTATTTAAAGGTTATTCATCATCCAGGCAGTTTCTCTCCATGATTCCTCCCTCTGAGAAGGTTACTAGGAATATTATCCTACAGGCATGCAGGAAAACCCAGTAGCAGAGAAAATAACAGTGCCATTAACCTCCTTAGCACTGAAGATAAATTCAGTCTAATCAGATATTTACCAGGGTAGCAATTGACTTGACAGAAGGAAATCTACCAGCCCAAGGAGACAGTGGCCTGTGTCACTCAGGGGCTGCCACATTCTTGTGTGGGCGCAAGGGCTGGCACGTCTTTTATTCCTCCCTTCTTGAAGTTCAAAGTGCGCTGCCTTGAATTAAAGTCCAGCTGCTTCAGGGGTCCTCGTAGCCACTGCGTCAGACCGGTTGATGGAAGTCAGCGTCACCGTTATTAATTGAAGTCTCCACGGGTCAAATGACTTCTCTCATCTCAGTTCATGACAGGATAGCATGACAGCTTCATGGTGGATATATATGTCAGGGCTCGGATGAGCTCCTCCTCACTGGAAAGCGTTTTGTCAAGATATTTAAATGATCTACTGTGAGGGGAACTAGGTCATAGGGGCTATCTCATAGAACCAAAACTGGAGGGGGACAGAGGATCCACCGCAAAAGTACAAATGCAAAGATGCCGGTGATTTATGGGTCCCTCAGGTAACCTTTGTCCAGCTGTGAACTGCATTTTATGTTTTCATTTGTTAATTGAACACTAAATGAAAATCGCAATAATTATTATTTTTATTGCCTATTAATTGGGAAATTGTAACCTGGGTAAGCTACCTGCAAAGATGATCCACAAGGCAAGACGGAGTTGAAGAGCCAGCATGAACCGTTATGGCCTCACACATGGAAATATAGATGTGTTAGTTATTCTCCCTTGTTATTTCTTTTTCTTTTTTTCCCCATAATTTTATTGAGAAACAAATAGCAGTGAGACAGTTTCAAACCAAATTGGTAGGACAGTTTCAATAATTAACACATTGCATACATTCTTCCTAGTGGTTAATTGCTGTACACGATGCAGACATGATATCCTATTTACAAACACTATTAGAACAAATCCCTCTCTTCATTAAGAAAAAATATGGAACGCTTCACGAATTTGCATGTCATCCTTGCGTAGGGGCCATGCTAATCTTCTCTGTCTTGTTCCAAATTTAGTATATGTGCTGCTGAAGCAAGCACTCTCCCTTGTTATTAAAAAGGTTTTAATAACTTTACAGTTCTGATTATTTCTTCACGTGCCTGGATGCTCTCTATATATTCATAAAGAGGTAAGGGGCAACTCTGAGTGTGTGTGTGTGCGTGTGTGTGCACAAGTGTGTGCTGTTGTTTAATCCTGCCAGCAGGTCGGAACAGCGCGTATTCTGGGGCTAGCAGAAGGCTCCCCTCTGTAGAGCCCCTGCTCGAAGCATGTGGAGTTTTTCAGGTTTGTGCCTTCCACCAGTTGCCAAAACATCTGGTTCAGTTTTGAAGAAATATTTGTAGCTATTTTTCCATCCGGATTTAATTACTGCCACTGGAACATTAATGGGTGCTCTGCTGGCTTAACACATTATATCTGGACACCCTCGTGCCTCGTACCTATGAAGTGTAATCGACAAATCGTAGCTCCGTGGTGCTGTGACTTTTAAAGCTGAGAAATTGGAGATTGATAGAATTCAAAGGAAGCGCAGATGCTAGGTTGTGGGTCTGGGATTCTAATGTCAAAGGTAACTTTTACTATTTAAATGCTTAATATTCATCGAGCAGATCATGTACTACATTCGAAAATTAATATTCTAGATAAGATAGATATACTGATATTAACCATAGAAGCATATATTTCAGTACTAAGAGTTGTGATTGCAGCCTATTTAATGGGATAACTAGTTTCTTAACCTTTCAAACAATGTGAGGTAGACAAGAGAATGAAGAAATGGGTGTTATTGTTGCATTCTATAAAGTAGATACAGTGCTTGATGCTTGTAATGCTACTGTGCTTCTTACCAGTTTTGTCCCTTATCTCCCCAAAGGGATGACTTATTAAATTATTGCTATTAAAATTATCAAAACAAATGAAACAAATTGTAATATGAAAAAGAGCAGGTTTATTGCTACCCAACACTTAGTAGCAAAGAAATATGTAATGATGGCTTAGATTACATACTTTGGAACCAGTAGGACTGGCCTCTGAATCTCAGTGCTGTCAGGAAGTTGCTGGAGGTTCTGGAGACAGACTTCCGTATCTGTGGAGTGGGGCTCCCATTATCATTCACCGGGCTCCTTGGACCATTATTTGAGATAATGTGTTACAGTATAGGTGCAATGCTTGGCTCATTGCAAAAACTTAAAAAAAAAAAAATCAGTGGTTTTGTTACTGCAAAATGAGCAGAATGTCAGTCATAGAAACTTTCTTTCCATGCGTTACTGCAGTCAGGTGAATTCCACAGATTTCAATATAAATCCATTTTTCTAAGAAAATATATAAAAGCTCCAGAGACAAGCTTGAGGATCTTGGTCTTTGTCCCTGGTGTTTGAGCTCCGTTTTCATCTCACTCTATATATTTATTGTTAAATTTTCCATCTCCTGCTGCAGACGGGTATGATGAGTCTTAGGTTTTTGCTTCTTTTTCCTATTTTACTGCTGGAACTCTCAACAGTTACCAATCTCCTGGAAAGTACGCTACCATTTTGACTCCTTGATAGAAAATTCCAATTGGTTTGAATGGTTTTTTTAAAATTGTTTTTCAGTTTGTAGTTTTAGTATGTTTGGAGTAATAATGCTTACATTCCTCACGTGGAGTTAGTACGTGGACACAACCCATCTTCGGTCTTTTTTTAGCCTTTCTTCTCCCTTCCCTTCTTTTCCCCTCTGTCTCTTGGTTCCCTTCCCTATTGAATGATCTATTTTTCTCTATTACCTGTCTTTTTCATCTTGCTCTTTATTTAGACCTTGGGTTTGTTATGCAAGACAAGGCGTGGCATATTTAAGCTTATGTATCTCACTTATCTCACTTAACCAATGTTGGAGAAACTTGGTCATTTGACCAAGCTATTCCCCTTCTGGATCTTCTCAAAAGGATTAAACTCATCATATTACAATGATACATGCATATTCATGTTTATAGCAGCAAAATTCATAAAAGCTTAATTGGAAGTGGCCTATATATCCAGCAAAAGGCAAATAAATAAGGAGACTGGTGTTAATTCATAATGGGATACTACTCTTCCATAAAGAAGGATAAAGGAGTCATTTGAGCTACACCACCAGCCCTATTTTAAAATAAAATATTTAAATATTAAAAATAATTCACTGCAGAAATAGTTTAAGAATCAGAGACAGAGAAATGCTTTTTTTATGAGCAGAATATATTTATTGAAAGAAAGAAATCTCCTGTCCTGAGAGGGACAGGAGGGGGAGCCTGAGCGGGTAGCTCCCCCGAGACAGAGAAAATTTAGCATAGTTCTTTTCTTTTCTTTTCTTTTCTTTTCTTTTCTTTTCTTTTCTTTTCTTTTCTTTGCTATACCAAGGATCAAACTCAGGACCTTGTGCTTATCAGGCAGGCATTTAAGCCGCTTAGCTATAATGCCAGCCCTAGCATAGTTACTTTAAAATTGATGATAGATTCCATAATGTTGCATGAATTATATTTTTTTTCTCTTAGATGTGAAACTGTGTGTAAACACAAATACACTATTTCTTGTGTTCATGAATGTTATTAGAAATGTAGAATAGAGACGTTTAGATTTATCAGATCAAGCAAGCGCAAGGTCCTGAGTTTGATCCCCAGTAGCAGACACACACACACACACACACACACACACACACACACAGAATCCTGACAGAACTCACATCTTCCATGATGACCATGCTGCAGAGCTCTTGATGCCTGTGGTCAGCACCGCCCCAAGGTCACTGGGATTCCTGAGGCACCCGGTTGACTATGGTAGCACACACTCAGGGAGCACATTTTCAGGATTTGAAAAGTATAAGAAATTCAAAATTACACTTTTCACTTGTTTGTTAATCAACACTAAAGTTCTAGAAAATGCTGCTCACACTTTAGAGTGCATTTGCCTCTTCAGGGGATTTTGTTAAAATGTAGATTCTGGTTTACTGAGTCCAAAATGGACCCTTAGAACCTTTCTATGCCCATCTTGGCTGTTAAGCACAGAGTGCAGAAATTTAGTATTTTAATTTATTTTGAAATCAAAGGGGGCTGGGGAGATGGCTCAGTGGAATAAGCACTTCCCTGGCAAGTGCAAGGATCTGAGTTCAATCTCCGGTTCCGCAAAAAAAAAAAAAAAAAGAACAACCATTGAAATCAAAGGAATCAAAAAATGTTTTGCTTAAGGTGAAAGTTGTAATATATGATATTTATACAAATTTAAATTCACTTAATCATGATAATGTAATTTTTAATTTTCTTTGTGGAAGATGGTACCCTCCAAAGGAAAAGTGTCTGTGGCCCTTAGAACTTATAAATTCAGGAAAAAGAACATCTGAAGCCACAGAGAATTTATGAGGTTCTTTATTTATTAAACAAAGCCTTACGTATGAAATTTTCAATA
The DNA here is from genome assembly GCF_000260255.1 of Octodon degus. NCBI lineage: Eukaryota > Metazoa > Chordata > Mammalia > Rodentia > Octodontidae > Octodon > Octodon degus. The sequence goes on from NW_004524672.1 coordinate 7,482,536, forward strand.
AAGTTTTACAAGTTCTTACGGCACTGTCATCTCTTTTAGATGAGTTCCTCAAAATACTTGGCCTCAACTATACAACTAACTCGCTCAACTGGTATTGTTGGCTTTGGTAAACTTTTCTCTGCATGAGCATTCTCCCTGTCACAGGAGAGATCTTCAAAGCAGTGTTTGAAATGTCTGTGCTCTTTACTCAGGATTCCTTCCTCCTCCACTAGGAGAGCAAAATCACTTTCCTCTCCTGTTCTAAATTAAACAAATATTTGTTATGATTTTCCTCTATGCTTTCCCATGATCCCTGCCTTCAAGTTACTTTCTTAACTTCTTTTTTCTTGGCCCTAAAAATTTCTAAGCTAACAAAAAACAAAGCAAAACAATCAACTAGCCAACCGAACCAGTGGTCCCAACTGAAGGAATGTTCTCAGTGTGTCCCAAAGCAGAGTTCCTAGGCCAGCACCACTGAGGAAAAAGAGAAAGAAACTCTAGGGCCCCAGCCCAGAGCTACTGCCTCAGAGAATCTGGTTACAGCACTATCCAGGGTGTAATCAGCCCTCTGGTGATTTTGAAGTGCATTAAGTTTGAGAACCACAACTCTAAAACACTGATACTTTACCAACCTGCAAAACAGAATCACCTGGACAGCCTTAAAAAATACACATGCCTGGGCTGTTATCCAAACATTCAAATTCAATTAGTCCGTATGGGGCCCTCACCTGGTTATTGTCAAAGAGTATCCTAGATGATCCTAAGGTACAGCCCGGCTTCAGAATCACAGCGTCATCTGTTCCAGCAGATTGGATTCTTCTGTGGCAGGTGGGTGAGTGTGTGTGTGTGTGTGTGTGTGTGTGTGTGTGTGTAAAGACATGCATGAGTGTAATATCAGTGAGTTTGTGTGGATGTGTGAGTCCTGAGTCTTTTTTTTTTTTTTCAAAGTTTTATTGCCAAACAGATAGCAAAGACACAGTTTCAAATCAAATCGGAAGGACAGTTTCAACAAATAATACACTGCATATATTCTTCTTAGTGGTTAATTGCTGTACAAGATGCGGACTTGTGATCCTATTT
>NW_004524672.1:7484089-7497090 GCF_000260255.1 Octodon degus
TGACTCTCCTTAGGCACACTCTACGTCATCGATCACTTTCCTCTTTGGCCCCATAATCTTCTTGATCAGAAAATTTGGGACACTACCGAGGTAGTCCTGAGTCTTTTAAGCAAAACTCCTTCCTAGAAAACTGCCTGTCCAAGATTATGTACTATACAAAACTTATGAATTTCAATAACCCAATATGTTATACATTTACTACATGACTTTTCCTATGAAAGTTGGTAGACAGTGGTCCACAGAAGGGTTTTTTCTGTATGGCTTGCGAACTAAGCATCATTTTACATTTTTAAAGGGGTTAAAAAAAAGGCCTAAGAATATGTAAGAGACATCATGCATGACCCACAAAATCTAAACACCATTTAGTCATTTATAGGAAAATGTGCTGACCCTACTAAGAGATGTAGGGCCATTTCTTGAAGGAAGATTTTATAAACCAATTTTAGAAGCAAAGGTGTCACAGCAAACAGCACAAAACTCTGTGGGCTTTAGGTGATACAACAGAGGCTATGAATGTATGGAAAACTGAGAACTCAGAAAGGCGTTGGAACTCATCAAGGCTTTAAAGCAGGATAGGTATGAGAAGGAAAGGCACTTCACATGAAGTCTTGGGTAAGGGGCTATTCAGATTTCAGGAAACAGAGTGTGGAACACTTCCTGTGGACTTAGAACACAGGGTTCTTCATTGTGGGGCTGCAGGCCTGCCTTGCTAGCTCTGCCAAGTGGATTTCCGTCACACAGAGCATTCTCTATCCTCTACTGAATCATAATCATGAGGTTTGAGGGCCAGGATTATACTTTGCTTTTGAGTGTGTATCTGAAAGACAACCTTTTCCAAGTCTGTTTAATGACAGGTTACTTCCTCAGAGGTTGTTCCTGAGACAGGCATTTGTCACCCTGCCCTGCCACCCTGTGTGTGGTCACAGCACAGAACACTGTATGAAACTCTCTTGCTTCTTGTGTTATTGTCTATCTTTCCTTCAGGAATATAAAGCCCACAAAATCAGGAACCTTGTCTCTTTTAGGAAAACTGGTATCACCAGTGCAAATCAGTGTTCAGTATGGAGTCAGAATTAATCAAAATGTTTCTAGAATTATGTCTCATAATTACTTTAAAAAAATCAATAAACAAAGTTTTTTTTAAAGTTAAATATGTTTGAGGATTAAATGATACCAAGGAAGGCAGTTTCCTTAACTGCAGGAATGATCAGAACCCTTAATAGAAGAGTTTCTTTGTTTCATTTAGTTTTGTTGATACCAGGAATCAAACTCACAACCTCACACTTACCAGGCAAGTGCTGTGCCACTGAGCTATATCCTCAGCCCTTAATATAAGGGTCTAGTTGGATAAATGAGCATTATGTATAGTCTCTAGGTAAGCTTCCAAAGTGTTTATAACTGCTTGTATTAACTGTGGGTACCATAAGGTAGAACTGTAGACGGATTTGTAAGGAGAGGACATTAGTGAATTTTTCAACACAAGCAACTATGTCTATGGGACTTTGCTTGCCACTGTTTTCATTACTATCTGTAGAGTCCATTGAATGGAGTGCACATCATATAATTGTGGAGACTTGTTACCACCATGGTTAAAAAATATTTAAATATCTAAATATTTTCATATTGCTCAGGTGAAATGGGATCAAGAAGTCTTTGAAGAATAATTTTATCCCTATTAAAAATGACCCCTAAAGTAGAACTTAGTTTATAGAGCTAATACTTGCATTACCCTAAAACATATAAGTACAATAAATCATCTTAGTTTGGGGCCCGCCAAATATTAAAGCACCTGCAAGCAGGCGCAGGAACCATGGGTTCAATCCCCAGGCCTGCTGTGCCAGCCCCACACCCGGGGCTCACTGAGAGGGTGATTGAGACTGGGCATGGTGGCATATGCCTATAATCCCAGCTCTTGGGAGGCTGTAAACAGGCAGATCACTATGAGTCTGATCTAGTAGTGAGCCCTGAACACTCTGCAGACCCTTCCCTAAAATACAAAAATAAATATAAATCATCTTAGTCTGAACTGCTTTGAAGTCTTACTCACTACTCTGACTAGCCAGGAGAGGGTTCTGGGGTCATCTCATTTAGGAAATCAGTTCATCCCAGACAATCCTACAATTACTCAGTAAGCCAAATAATATGATTCTTACTTTTTTTTTTACCACTGTTAATTTTTAATTATTTGGAATTCTCTGGTGACATTCAGTCACACTTGAAAATCCATCTGAAAACCCAACAAGAGTAGGACTACTTTCTTGGTGCAAGCTGTCACATAAGGCTTTCTGAGTGATAACAGGTGAGTGAGAAATGATGCTAGGTACTCGTACACTTCGAATCTAGCAGAAGAACAGCTGTGCCCCAACTTTACACTGGGTCTTTAGTGCAAAAGACTCAAAACATGAGGCCAGAGAGATGGTTCAGTGGAATAAATGATTCCCTGGCAAGCACAAGGGCCTGAGTTCAATCCCTGGTTCTGCAAAAAAAAAAAAAAAAAAAAAAAAAAAGACTCAAAACATGAAAAACATAAATACTGATGAATGTGTAAACTTGTGCTTAAACATAAGGAGAATCATAAAATGTTTCATGATCATTGTCCTATGTTTTTAAAATTATCAAAATAATAAAAGAAAAGAGATAAATCCTTGAAGAATCCAGCAAGGCTTTGTTAGAAGGTGTAAAAGGTCACCCTCTTTCTATTATTTGAAAAGAAATATGGTGCTACATGTCTCATGTTTTATAGAAGCATGTACCAATAAATTGAACTCTCCCTACATGATAGTTCGGAAGCAATTGTTCCATGGGGATTTCAGTCTTCTTTCAGCTGTAATAATTGACAATTGTGGAACTGGGAGGTCACATGCTTGAAAAAAAAATGATCAAAATAACTATTGATTTCACATGTTTGGTTCAGGTTCTTTTAGCTATCAACACAGAACAATTCAATCCATTTCATGGTTGACAGCTATTACTATGCCCAAAATACAACTGGGAAATTTTCAGCACAATTAAAGTGTGTTAAGTATGGAGGTGAATGGATCTAGTCCGTGAATGACAGCTCAGAACAGGAGACTGTAGCCTAGATCAAGGTATCCCAACAGCTTAATTTTCAAATATCTTCCAGTCTGTACTAGGGATGATAAGAGCCCCTTGTCCTTTCTTGATGGGTTTACTTGTAATGTTTCTTTTTTTACAGTATCTATTCTCTCAGTATCAGGAATCTTTACAAAAGAACTTGAACTTCAAGAAGTGCCAAAGAGGTTTTTTCTTCTCTCTGTGTGTTTGTATTTTCACTATTTTCCTTATCATTAGTTCTATAGTCCTATGGACCTATTATAATGGAAGTTAGAAAAAAATACTGAGACTATCAATACTCTGTCAGCAAGAAATGCAATAGTACAGTATTCTGTCTGGGAAACTGAATATTCTAACCTGATTACTTCTAATCACAATTCATTCCCAGAGTACCTTGGAAATGTGGAATCATTAACTAAACTGAAAGTTGGTCTAAGCCAATGGTCCAGTTACAAAGAATAATAGATAGAATGCACCACCTGAAAATAATTTTGGCAGGATGCAAACTGAGCACTGTTTTTCTTTACCTAAAGGGAAACAGAGAAGTGTGAGTCACCCCGTAGTCTTGCTCTTTCCCTTGCTTTGGGGAGTTAATGTTTTACAGAAGTTGTAGGGGTAGATTGATTTGCGTAGGTGTTGGTTTTGCTTTGATGTGCAACAGACAGATGCAGTCGACGTTGGAGAAGACAAGCCTGCTTCATCTGTCTCCGAGGGAGCCTCGGAACTCATTTCACAACTCATTCATTAGAAAATGAAGCTTGCCTCAAAAGAGGCCAACAACAGTACTCCGGGGCCCTCCGATGCAGAAAAGAACAACCCTGTATCCCTGGAGGCAGATAAAACTCAACCTCTGAACCTCAAAGAAGGCTTTTGTGCTTGGAGGGAGCAAATTTATGACAGTTGGTGTGCCAAAGAAGCTGTGGGCATTTGAAGGAACAAGGTTAACTGAACATTGTCTTTTTGTTGGTGGCGATGGATTTGTTCTTTTTGTTCCTCCTCTTTTGAAGGGATGCTAAAAGGGAGAAAGTCTCCAGCTCATTCACATATAAAAATAATATACAGCACATTCTAAAAAGCACCCTGGAAATTTCATGCCATAGATAAGAGTGCCAGGACTCTACTTGAGAGAGGAGCTGCACTTGTTCAGCAGTAAGAATCTTAGCGTGAGCCATGATGAGCAGGTGAAGATCCATGCTGATCCTTTGAAAACTTGGGAAGGCCCCTGCTGTCAGTCACAGCTTCATGCAGGCCGCAGTCCTCTGCTTGGAGGTGGAAGTGTTTCTCCCTCTTGGTCAAGAAAGTAGGTAGAGACGTCCAAGTATCAGAACCCTGAAATTATTTTCTAGAATTGGAATGCCCATAAAATACAGAACAGAAATGGGGCGAGGACAAGAGAACAACTTCTGATATATATTGTTACTCCAAGAACAACCTAAGAAAGTTTTGTTGGGCTTCTCACAAGGAAGGTTTACTAAGCAAAAGTTAGAAGCTTCATAAAAAGCAACAGTGGTAATAAGTAATAGACAAAGTAAGTTCATCCAAGAAATGATGGCTTCAGTGCTATTATACCTTTATCTCGAGCACCTGGATTTCCAGCCCTACCTTCTGTACTGGGTCCCTTAACCCCACCCTTTCCCTCTTTGATCCTTGACTTTATTTGTGGGCCAATCTTTTCTAGTAGATCCCATGGTATTGAAAATCTGCTTCCCTCCTAACTACGACTTGAAACTCACATTCCGCTGCCACCCATAAATCTTTTGATAAACAGAACAGTATTTTATAATTGCAACTAACATGGTTCAAGACTCACTTGACTTTGTCCTCTTTCTCAGCATCTGGGAGTAGTGAAAAGATGAATAAAAATTCAGGAAAGAAAGTGTGTGAACAATGCACACCAATTAAATACCCAGGGTAAGATTTTTATTTCTCATGGAATCCAAGGGCGTCAAGCCCAGGGCCAGAATTTTATTACAATCTGAACAAGTCTCATGTGTAGTTAAAATAAGCAGGTGCTTGCACAGAGTAATGAGTGGTTCCAGCACTGACAACTGCAAACCCATCTGTCACTCCTAAAGGATGACTCTCGTAGTGCCTTCTGGGATGATGCCCTGTGCTCCTGAGACTCAGCACTCCTGAAAACAGAAAAGGATTCCTAACTCACAGATAAAGGCAGTGTCAATAAACTCAGGACTCTAGCTTTGGTGAAAGTCAGCTTGTCTCATAGACCGGGGATTGGAAGAGAAAGGAATAGTCACAGAGTAGAGATCTGTGTCTATCAAAAGGTGAGAGTTCCTCAAAAAGACTGACTTCTAACAGTCCGCACCATCCAAGGCAGAGAATCTAGGATGTTAGGTCAGGCTCTATATGGAAAATTTGAGAACTAAGAACCTTTAGAAAACAGCGATGCATCATAAAAACAGTGTCACCTGGATGAGAAATTGTTCTGCCCGACTCTGGACTTCTGCCTTTTCTTTTAAAAAAAGAAAATCTTCTGGACTTACTTGTTCATGTAGCTAGCATGATTTAAGGCAAATAATATGTTTGGAGACTGCTTGGTATATACTAGCCCAGTGGAGCATTTATTCTGCTGTCCTTTCTGTACATTTCCTTTAATCCCCACAACTACCTTCCATGTCAGGGATTGCTACCTTTTTATTCTCATCCTATTTTATTATGAAAATGAGCCCAAGAAAGGTTACCAAATCACATAGTTAGAACATGGTAGTTGAGCCCATCAACAATTAATGAAACTTTAGATTGTAAAAAGATTATAAAGTATGCATCTATTGTGTAGATTAAGTGGAATACAGCATGCCAAAACATTATAAAGGCATCAGAGTTTGGTGCAGATGTTCATATTTTCTTTCAAGACTGTATTGCCTGCAGTGATACGAGAATTCTGACTGATCAGGAGGGCATACCCTTTTTTTAGGATGTATAGCAAACCTCCTGGGGGTTCCAAGTGACTGTGGAATGAACAATCTTCCAAAAAAAATCTCCACCAGCATTACCCTGCCTTCGGTTTCAGCTGGCTGGTAAGTATCTCACTGGGGCTAGTCTGATTTGAGATATACTGAAGTGCAAGATATAAATTGATTCAAAGGCTTCATTATAAATGAATTATAATAGCTCAACATTAAAGTTAATAGAGACTGGGTGTGGTGGTGGGCGCCTCTAATCCCAGCGCTTGGGAGGCTGAAAACAGGAAGATCACTATGAGTCCAATCTGTGTAGTGAGACCCTGTAGACCTTGTACTTAAATACATAAAAAAGTAAAGTTGATAGCAATATCCATCACATATTGTGATTTACCCTAAAGTCTGTTGAAATCCACAGCCAAGTTTTCCTTTTCCAGAGTCAAAGGATAAACATGGAATTTTAAGGCATGACTGCAGGATAGATGAGAAGTACTATGGGGTAAGGTGCCATAATCCTTTTGCCATTAATTTCCTCATCTATATCCTGGGATTATAACATCATTAATCTCATGGAGTTGATATAAGTGTACAAATGAAAGAGTGCTACATGTCAGAGGCTTATAGAGTATCTGACCCCAATAAGGCATTCAATGAAAAGAACAATTATTAATTCACTCAGTGATGGATATTTCAAACAACTGCTCCTTCAGACAATGAATGAGCGCTATCTGAATCACCTGCCAGCTTCTGCCCCAGGGTTCTGCACCACAGCTTTTGCTAGATGAGGTTACAGAATGCTTGTCCAGTTCCTGCACAGGACAGGTATCTTGGCTTTCCTCTTTTATTTTTTTTTTTATGCTCCTTTGGTCTTGAACGAGTCCAGCCTTAATCTTTAGTAAATCTAGCTTGAAAGTGCATAGTCTTGAATATTTTTACAAATCTTCTCCACTCTCCAACTAACTGCTCTAATGAAGAGAAAAATGGTAATTGAAATGAGACTAATTAGATTGTCAATTACCTGCCTCCTCACATAGGTAATTGAAATCCCCCTAATTACAGTGTCTGTGTGTCTTGATGCTTTGTACTGAGGGATTATTAATGGAAAGCAGCTTTAGATGAAGTAACAAGAAATCTTGAAAAATGATTTAGAGAAAATTTGTTCTAAAGTGTTCAGTTTTTCAAAGCAAAGATGTTATATATCGAATCCAGCAGTGAAGTCATCCACTAGGAAAGAAAATCCAATATTTTGTGTTGACTATCAAGTTCAGGTTTACGCAGCAGTAAGAAGACGCTAACCCTGAACTTGTCTTGATTTTTATTTACTCTTTATCCCTGTTTTTGCATGACTCCCTTCGGCCCATATGTTCTTTTTGCTTAGAAAGAAAAAGTCAACATCAGCAGGCCCTCAGAGGGTCTCCAGATAAATATAGAAAGTGAGATTTGCAGATGAGGTGCAAAAATGTACAAGAAATTAAATATATACATCAAACAAATGACTTCCTCTGAATGCCCACTAGGAAGGGACTTTATTGAAGTGGCTTCAAGGGTGAGGAGGGAGGGCAGTTTTGATTCCGGAAGAAAAGATATAATGATGAAATTTTGAGCCTCCTTACTGCTGGGAAGGTGGTTTCTGACTTAAAACAAAGAGAATTCTTAGCGACATGGCCTCTTCCTTGCCCGTTACAAATTTTCACTGGGAGAGTTTCCTTAGCAAGGTTTAAGGTCAAGCTGAGGTTCCACACTATATTTGTATGAGAAATAAATTTAAGTTTTTCCCCCAGCATTAAAACATCTAATTTTTCATCAGGCCCAGAGTAAGTGTGAAGCCAAGCAGAAAACAGATGGTGCTTTTTGTGTGAAATAGTCAGGAACAGGTAGGTTCATGGAATGATGCAGCACCCTGACCAGGGTGGCTCAGCTGACTGAACAGAGCCATCCTGAATCCAGGTCCTTCCCTAATTAGTTCTCTGTATCAAAGTGTGATAGGGAGCCTCATTGGTGAGATTTTGTTTGGATTATTTTAAACTGTGATGTTGCAATATAAAATATGACTTCCTTTTATCTATTTACAGTAGAGATTAGAAATGGAGCAGATAGACGTTTTGTGATTTTTGAATGATCTTCTTTTCAATTTTTATACATTAGGGACATTAGGATTCAAAGGAGAGTCAATACACGAGCTTTACAGCCAGGATGCAAAGGCTCCTCTGAGGACCCTGGGTGAGAAGAGCCTGACTGCGAAAGCATGAGCCTGGCATGCTGATTTAGACCTGAGCCCGGGGTTGAGGGTGTTAGGAGAGAGTCGCTGGTATTTTGCCCCCTGCGTGAATAAGGCAAGGCTCTTCCTGGGGTGCTCACCGTCCTCACCCCACTCCCACACACAGCATGATGTTCTCATTTCAGAGACAATGTGCTCCAGGAGCTTTTACCATGCAGTCTAAGGGCAAATCAGCACATTCTAGAAAGGGATGGTGCAGCAGCTGGCAAGGAGGCATTGCGTGTGTGACCCAGAGCAATGGCGTGTGCTCAGGGCTAACAATGAGACCCCCTACCCCAAGTGCATGGAGTCATCTGGTGAAATCACTTTAATAACCTGTAATCATCATAGTTTTGGAATTAAACAGGACATAATAGAAAACATTAAATATGCAAGGCACAAATCAAATGAATTTCTTCCTATGAGTAGATTTGGAAGTGCTAAGAATCACTCATCTGTAGATTAATGTAATAACTCGATATTCCATCCTGGAGGCATTTAGAGATAGGACTGACCTTAAATCTCTGAATTATGGTTACTCAAATAGGGAGTGTGCCTAGTAGGGACATACAAATCTTACACATTGAGAGAGAAATGTTCAAGAAGTAAATTTAGGGAGAAAGCAAGAGATGCATTCTTTTTGCTCCCTAAGAATGAGATAAGGGTTATGCTGGTTACAATAACAAAGCTCTGGTTAAAGAGCTTTGTTTTAGGAATTCCTAAGACTATTTGGGGGACCTTATATAATCATACTCTGAAGCATGATAAAGAATCTCAAGCTTTCTAATCTTCTTGATGAAAGCTCAATCAATGAGGTGGGAAAATGTACTTAATAATTTTCTTTCCTCCATCTGTTCACTCTTCCTGTATGACAAAGGCCCAATTGTAGTCAGAGAAAAGAAAGAACCAAGAATATTTTTTCGTTGTTTTAAATATGTACTCTTATAATGACTTCAAATGTGCGAGCTGGGGAGAGGGAAGATGAGGAACAATGACACAGGAAAGTTTTCTCGGGCTTTCTAGAAATGGATACCGGATTTTACAGTTTACTTAACAAGAAGAATTCAGATGTTTGCAGAGAAGGGGATCTGAGAGAAGGCACATGTCTGCAGGTGCTAAAATTTGTCTTCTTTTTTGCTGTTTTTAGTGTAGGAGAGAAATGGCTTCCAATGGCACTGAGAATTAGTGACATAATAAACTGTGTCATGATGGAATTTCATAGAGGAGCTTTCTACTGCCACCCAGTAGCATGGCCAGTCCTCGACCTCCTTTTCTTCTGCTCCAAGCTCAATTCCTTTCAAGTACCTATGTTGTGCTCCACCTCTTCCTGGTTCTACTCATCTATTCAATCGTGGGTAGATTACTTATTAACTATACCCTTGTTCTGAGAACACAGCAGCAGAGAAATTACAGAAGTTACTTTTTCAGAACCTCATGGTCTATTTAGTGTCATTAGCCTCCTGGTACTTCTGGGTGCCCCTTGCAGGTCCTGTTGGTTTGCTATCCCGGCAGCTATTCTCACGTCCTCCTTACATCTCCACCTTCTGCCGTTGATAACTTTAATAAATGCTCAAAAAACACTTTGGTCTCTTTATCATTCCTCCACTGGAATAACCTATAATCAGCATAGTTTTGGAATTAAACAGGATATAGTAGAAAACATTAATATGCAAAGGACAAATCGAATGAATTTCTTCCTTTGAGTAGATTCAGCAGTGCTGAGAATCTTTACTTCTTGAGCTTGAAGCAGAAGTCGCTCTTCCTAAGCAGCTGAAGACGAGTCATGAGATACTGGGCATGGCACAAGCTCTGGGGAAAATCATCCAGTAATTTGGCCTAAGGAAAATTTTCAAAGGTTTTCCTTTTTGATATATGAGGTTTTTTTTCCTCCTACATACTCCTTCATGTGGTGTTCTAGAAAGAAGGCATAATCCTAAGTGAGGAGAACACACTTACCCTTGGATCTGCTGATAATTCTCTGCATAAACTTGAGCAGAATACATTGGTTTCGCAGGCCTTGCTGGGGCACACAGTCTGTCAGCCCTTCCTGCAGGCTGAGGAACTCAGAAGAAGAAGAAGGTGCAGTGTGTGCCATTGAAGACTTGAATGTTTCTGGAGTTCAAGTCACACAAGCAAAGGCTATTTTCTCCTATGCAAAATGAAATGTGTGGGTTGGTGATTCAGTCTCTTGTAACTACAACATGTTATTCTGTATTTATTTGTTTTATTCCTTAGGAGAGAAGAATATTTTCCTGAGACCTACCAACCAGGTGCACAAAAAAAAGAGCAGAAAAGAGAAGCTTGCTTGTGGAGCTGAGCACAACAATAATCCCTGCATCTCTTCTTTTGGATGTGAGACTTCCTGACAGCTGACTGGAATCTGTAGAATTTCATTCTCCTTCATAAATAAAATCTTATTAAATACATAAAGTGCTCTACCACATTTCTGTGCCCATTGTTACACTCTACAGGAGAAAAAGCATTGAATGTGAGTGCTTCGTAAACTTAAAGGAAAGGGCTCTATTGAAGATTAAGACTGAGGGATACTGGAAATGACGAGGAATTTCTTCTTCTTCTTCTTCTTCTTCTTCTTCTTCTTCTTCTTCTTCTTCTTCTTCTTCTTCTTCTTCTTCTTCTTTTCTTCTTCTTTTTTTTTTTTTGGCTAAGGTAGGGTCAGTTGATGCCCTGCAGCTTGCATCAGTGGGTGAAAAGGAGGATTGTAGAATAGTTTCCAGGAGAATAGCACCTTGTTCCATGTCAGATCCCTGATACTTAGAACCATGCTTAGCAAACTAGGTGCTTGGTACATGTCATGTGAAGGGATACTGGTGGGATTGATCAGGTTCTGTTATCATCTGCTTAAACCACAAGAGGGTTTTCATAACCCCCGATGACAATAACAGAGCCAATTTTACCTCACAATATAAGTAATTAGGAAGAGCTTTTCAACCTTTGAGATCTATAACCTCACACCCTTCCTAAACTCTTTTGCTGAGGAGGAAGAAGTATTCAAAGGAATTCTTTTCCAATTCACTCATTGAAGTCTTCTCCCCATATGTTTGACCCATAGATCAGCAAATCCACGTTCAATACAACCATACCAAATCACCTCTGTTCCACGTTCAAAAGAATAAATCTAAAGATAGATCACCCTGTCAGAGCCTGCTGTGGCCCAAAAGCTCATACTATATTTCTTATCAAGTACAAGTTGGATTTTAAGTTTAAGTGTTCAATGTCACCTGGCTGATTGGCTGACCTCTGATTTAGGCAGGTATTTTTACACATGAACTTTGTGTGAACCTGAAGAGACAAAAAAAATGATGAGCTACTGGGTGAGGGTTAAGACAGTGACCTTCCTTGGGTCACTGTGGGGTCTTCCAGGGCCACAAGAGTTACCTGCTATACATTGTCTAATGAGGTCCAATAAAGGAGAGAATTAGTCCTGGTGTGGTGTCAGCACAGCTATAAATTCTCATGCAATAATAAAATAATAGGATGTTATTAATTCCACCATTCTGGTTGCTTCTAAAATGATATTGGAGTAATATCATTGATTCATATTTTCAACTGCTAATACATTATTTTCCAGAACTATTAACTGCTTTAAAAACCAGCGTGCCATAATACAGTTGGAAAAGATGGTAAAATATTTCGACTGATTCTGGCAATTATCTTAATTTAAGGCTAGACTACATGTCTTAGAAATAAGAATTATACTTTGAACGAACTTAGAGAAAAAAATTAAAATGAGACAATGAATATTTTTGAACTTCTCTACTGGGTTTTATATATGAAAGGTGAAAGTTGGGTCACATTTTTTTCAAAAAAAAAAACTTTAGTAGACATTTAAAATGTTAATTTTCCACATATTTTGTATAACACCAAATTAGAAAAGCCAAAACCAGAGAAGAATTTATCCAATTCCTACTATGGTCAGGACTTTGAAATTTTGCATGTGGAATCATGATGTGGAAGAAATCGAGGGTTTTGGTACCTTCCCCCAGTATGGGCACACAGTCCTGAAGGAAACCACACTATCCACTAAGACAGGAGAGGGCAGTGGATTTTTTCTTTTTCCTTTTTTTCTGTATTTTAGGGTAGGTCATACAGGGTCTCACTATGTAGATTGGACTCGTAGTGATTCTCCTGTTTTCAGCCTCCCAAGTGCTGTGATTACAGGCACGCACCACCACATCCAGTCTCCATCCCAGTCTCAGCATGCCCTGGGAGACCCGGCTGCCAGCACTCCAGGGATCGGATCCCAGCCACTGTGCTTTGCCTAAGTAGGCGCTTTAGTCTGCAGAGCTATCAGGCCTGCCCAAAAATGTGAGAAGGATTGTTTTTGGCTGGCTCAGGCTGCCTTAAGGGTGGGTCTGGTGTGGCATGTGGAGCTGGGGATGGAACTGCGGTCCCCTGCGCCTGACTGAGTTTGCCCAAGGAGGTGCTTTAAAGAACTGAGCTAACCTGAAAGCCCCCAGAATTTTTAAGTGCACTAAACTTTCTAATTCATCAACTTAAAAACTTTGAGAGGCTGGACATTATTATTATTATTATTTTTTTTGACATCAGTTATTTGACTTTAAAGAAAAAAAAATAAAAACAATGGTACAAAATCTCAAAACAAGACTTTAGGAGAGTAAGAATGGTTAGTACATTGTGTATTGTTACTGCCAAAGTAGTTTCTCATATTATAAGATATAGGCAAGAAATAATAAATAAACAACATAGGTACAAACCTCTGCTTTTTTGTT
>NW_004524672.1:7499367-7564088 GCF_000260255.1 Octodon degus
ATCATGCCAGAGGGAAGACTGAAACAAAACAGAAAACCAGTTCTGATACAAAATCATATCTTTGTATAAAGACAACTAAAGTAAACATAACAAATCTGAGAAAGACATCACAGCACCCAAGCAAACATCTACATTTTTGGATTTTGCAATGCTTATTGTGATTTAAGGGGCTGGGAGACAGCTCAGTAGAATAAGTGAGTGCCTGACAAGCACAAGGTCTTGAATTCAATCCTTGGTACTGAAAAAAAATGTTTATTGTGATTTATGCTTTGAATATTTATTTGAAGTCTATTTTTATATTCATAATTTTTTTATTCTTTTTTTTTATAATGTGGGTTCTCATGGTATGGAAGCATCAGAATACTTGAGTATTCCTCTGGCATGACAGGAAGCCATCTGTTACTAAATACCCATGCCTTAAAAGACACTAGGACCTATAGCATCATTTCTCAAGCCCGGTCCCAGCTGCAAATTTGAGGATCCTTCTTAAAATACTTGAAGAACTCAAGATGGTAGCAGGGAAGCCTTCCCTTCCATGGGGATCCTTCCTGGATCAGAGCCGGTGATCTTGCACAGGGCTCACCCTGGGCACCCTGGTCCATGGGAGATTTATGAGTGGTGCCACCATCTCTGGTTTTCCTCCTGAGGCTGAGGTTCCAACTCTTGGAATCAGACGGTATGATGTGACCTTTTATTCCCTAGCTAACTCACGTTTGCTCTTTCTTTCTGTTATTGTTCCCCAGCTCTATTTGGTTTATCCTTCTGTTTCCAATTATCCAGGTAAGTATGGGGAAACTGGTTAAGTTTATCAGTAGTCCAGTGTAGAGCCCCTTTTGGATTGAATTCTAAGGTACAGCTGTTGAGAGGGCCACAAGAAACCCTATAAAACCCATCAATGGCTGTATTGGTTCAGGTGACAATCTTCACGCATTCAATTTGGGACAAGAGTTGCAGGGTCATGTGGTAAAAAGCATGGTGACATATTTCCTTTGAATGCCTCCACTGCAGTGGTGCCCCTGGCAGTCATGAAAGGCTTCTTCTCAGGTGGGTGACAGCTGGATGACCCTGGACTTGTCCTGCCCAGTCTAGTGTGCCTAAGGTACAGTGCTGTGCTCCTAGAAAGATAGGTAGAGGCATCACATGTGGTAGCACAGGGCCAACACTTGCAAGTTAAATAACGTTGGGTTCCCAAGCTGGGATGATTTGCACCCTGGAAAAGCAGAATGTGAGGCTTGTTCCCTCTGAGTCTCACCCTGCTTCCTTATCAGATTTCAGCCCCAGCAAAGGCATTTTCAAGTGGACTGTAATTGCTTGCGGGTATACACTTCTTAGCCTCATAAATCTTCACTAGCACAGAAAAGTAAATGGTGTTGTGCTTGAGAATTCTCTGGAAATGCATTGCTGTCGGTGGCAAGAAGGGTACAAGTAAGGGGAGGGCTGTGTTCTCAAGGTGAAAGGCAGCACTGTGAGTGCTAGTCCCGTGAGATGGGTGGGAAGGATGGGTGGGAAGGAAGAAGCCCAACCAAAGAGCTTGGGGCAGCTGCTTGCGCTGTGAACAGAGGGGGTGGGTGGTTCACGGGAAGGCTGGCTGGAGCCTGTACACTCTTAGGGTCCCCACGGGTGGTCAGAGCAGTGTCTGTTCTACAGGCCACTGTGCTCTTCCTTATGGCAAAAGGGGTGACAGAATTTGATGCATTATTGTTTAAAGGGGAAGAATGTCTGAATCATCCAGGTAGATTTTTCCAAATAGAAAAATGAAAATTAAAACTTCAGGCAGGGCAGAAGTGGTGATTATAAGCCTGGTGCTGAGTCACACTAGTGACTCCGATCCCTCCTTTACAACTTTCTATGTAACAGCTCCCTCTCTAGCTCTCTCTCTTGCTCCTCTCTCTCTCTCTCTCTCTCTCTCTCTCTCTCTCTCTCTCTCTCTCTGTCTCTCTCTCTCTCTGATGTAAACAAAAATTTTACCTTTCCCTTAAGATTTTGAAAGGGCCGGCCTGATAGCTCAGCACACTACAGTGCCTACTTTGGCAGAGCGCAACGGCCCGGGTGCCGGCTCTGCCTCCAGGATGTGCTGAGAGAGCTATTGAGAGTGGGTGTGGTAGTGTGGTAGTGTTTTCAGCAGCATTTGGGAGGCTGAAAACAGGAGAATTACTATGAGTCTAATCTATGTAGCGAGACCCTGTAGACCCTGTCCTAAATACAGGAAAGAAAAACAACTTAAAAAAAAAAAGATTTTGAGAGGTTTAACGAGAAGATGAGGACATTAGAACACTATGCACAACTCTGGGTGCACTGGACATATACATCGTGGGTATGTAATTAAGGAAAGAGGCGCTTGCACATCCATCTCTGCATCTCTATACACAAAAAGCACAAGTAAACTGCATCAAGACTTAGTGCACTCTCAGAAAGGAAATGGTTTACCACGAAGTTTCTTTTGAGATCTTCTCTTGAAAGATGAGCAAAATACACTTAAACATGTGTTAAAGTTAAGTAAAAAATCCAAAATAAAAGACCTGCAAAAGGAGACACAGTTAAACATAGAAGAGTCTTAAATTTGGCAAGCAATCAAGAAGTAAATAAAATTCATTTTCTGGGAAAAACATTCAGAAGCTGAAGTGGTGGGCTCCCGTATTGTCAAGCCTCAGAAGAAACACAGCTCCAGAAAACACAAGCAATACATTCCACAGGCAAAAGCAACACGAAGTCAGCGAACTATCAGGTAACAGCAGAGAACAGAAGCGAAAGGCAATCTCTTCTTTTGGGTTTATAACTACAGCTCTCTGGATTGTCAGTTCCTGCAGGGCAGGGACCGCGTCTGTTTCACTCTCTTGAGCTAGATACTTCCTGGTCCCTGTGTGTGGATTAGCATTTACTAAACATATGTGAAGACCAGTGATGGTACAGCCAGTGCACTTGGTAATTTAGAACAGTCTGTGTCAGTAGCAGGAGGCTTTATTTTCTTTCCTGTGGGAACTCCTCTTCTGCTTGACTTTTGTGTTGATTGTAAGCTCCCTTGGGCAGGAGACTTGTTTGTATGTTTATTAAGAGGCAATGAGCAAATTGCTACAAACTGCACAGTGATCGCAGGGAGTAAAAATTTCATGAGATGCTATCAAATGATTCATTAAAAGGAAGATCCAGGACATCACCACCAACTGCTGCGTGAACTAGTCTTGTCATAGCACCATCAAAATGCTAAATAAGTGTCTGGTGTGATTTGTTATTAAAAATGTAAACCCAGGCTTTCTGCAGTTCTTGAATTTGGGTAGTTCTTCCTCCCTTGTTATTTGCTGCTTCGTTTACTGAGTGCTATTCAGCTCTTATCCCTTAGAGATGAAAAAAGCTTTGCTCCATTCTTCTTGTTGCCACCCCTGGAACCCCCCCCCACCCACCCACCCAGTGCTCTCAACTTTTAGTCAGGAGTGTAAGTCCACAGAATAGTGGATTCAGTACCATTGGAAGAGGATGGAGCGTGGTGTTAGGAAGTGGCTCCTCCTCTTATCTTGTCCTGGGAGCCAGCTAATGCTGACTGGCTGTTTGGTACAAGCTGGGAAGGGCAGTTGGAGAAGGCTAAGACCTAGACCTCAAACATCCACTGCATGGGCTATGTGCTGGCAGGGCAATGATGCAGGGCAGAGTTGGCCAAGAGGAGGTTGTATCTGACAGTCCAGGAGGTCTGGTTAATTTGCTTGCTTTGTTTTTTCTTTCTTTCTTTCTTTCTTTCTTTCTTTCTTTCTTTCTTTCTTTCTTTTTTTATTTTTAGGGAAGGTTCTACAGGGTATTCAGGGTCTCACTACTAGATCAGACTCTAGTGATCTGCCTGTTTACAGCCTCCCAAGAGCTGGGATTATGCCACCACACCCAGTCTCAACTGCTGTGTCAGCACCCCCCCCCCCCAGGGATGGGGCCAGCCTGGCAGGACCAGAGTTTGAACCCCTGCCCCTGCACCTGCTTGTAGGCACTTTAATCCCCTGAGCTATTTGGCTGGCTCCTGTTTTCTTTCTTTCTTTCTTTTTTTAAAAAATGTATTTGGTACAGGGTCTCATTACACAGCTTGAACTCGTAGCGATCCTCCTATTTTCAGCCTCCCAGTCCCCAATGCTGGGATTACAGGCATTCACCACCACACCCAGTCTTGGTAGCCAGCTCAGTGCACCCTCAGGGCAGAGCCCATGCAGCATATGGTGCCAGGATGGAATCCCAGTCCCTGCACTTGCCTAAGCGGGTGCTTAGTCTGCTGAGCTATTTCTCCAACTCACAAGTTTAAGAAGGAATTAATGATAGATGAAGCAAGGTAAAGAATGAAAGTGTCTCACCAAGTAAGGATCTCTCCCAGTTGGGACCCTGGATGGTCTGCTTTGCCCAAATTCAGAGAAGATCTAGGTCACGCTTTGTGAAGATTATAAATGGGTAACGATACTTTGGGGTTAAGATTGGAGCAAAGCTTGAGTCTTTGAAAGAAGGGATAACAAAGCAAGGCAAGGTGCCAGTGTTGGAGAGGCAAATGTACTTCAAACGGCCATTCAGGAAAGCCCAAATCTAGCTACTAGTATGACAGGGCTCACAGTAGATGAGTGCTGGGAGAGAACAGGAGGATCCATTTCTCAGTTTGCTCATGCTATGTCCTGATTGTGATACAGCACAACCACATTCTGGGTTATCAAATGTTGAGACCGTGGAAACAAAACTCATCATTTGAATTTAGGAACTAGAAGCAAAGCTGAGCTCACAGGTAAACCAAGTGGCTCAGCTGGGGAGAGGGAGAGAAATAGCTTGCAGGAAGCCCAACTCTGTTATACAGCAGCTGAATCTGCCTTCCCTCCTGTCCAGAAATCTCCAGAACCTGGGAATTAGCCATCATCGCTGATGGCAGAGACAGCAGATTATAGCAGTAGGAGTGTGGATTCTAGGATTAGCCTCTGGTTGTAGCTATGACTTTATGCTACTGTTAACTTTTGTTGGCTAGATGAAAATATAAGATACTCTGTTTTTGGTGGGTTTTTTTTTTTTTTCAGAATCAGGGATTGAACTCAGGCTCTTGTGCTTGCCAGGGAAGTGCTTATTCTACTGAGCCATCTCCCTGGCCCCGAAGATATTCTGTTGAATTTAAATTTCAGAAAAACTATGAAGAGTGACTGTTTAGAATGACTGTGTCCTATGGTAAAACTGCCATCCCAGTGACTTATATGACAGTTATAAAAATATGGTTTGCCTGAAATTGAAACTTAAGTGAGTATTTTATATTTTACCTTACAAACTTACTTTTCTGCTTTCTACTAGAATTTGGGAAATTATTTAAAACATTTATTTTCTCATCAATAAAAGGGTATGTTTTAGCTGACAACATTACTTCAAGGAGTCTGGGAATTCATCAATGTGATCGGCTCAGAGCTGTGTAAGTTGGATGATGTTGCTTTCATTATTGGTGTGACTGTCACCAACAATATCACTAACAATATCACATAAATATCCCACTTTATGTGGGCGTCTGAGTTACTGGCTATCTGTACGATCTTTTTAATTTTTACAATCTAATGTAGGGTACAGTTTCCATAAAATTATGAAATATTTTGTTCATCTATTTATTGCCCAATCACTTCCAAAAAAAAGTTGTACAGGTCTTTAAAAACAAAATTAAATAAGAGGCAGAGAGAAAATCTGGATGATGGCTGAGGACACAGCCGTAGAATTTGGAGGATAAAGTTGAGTTCTGAGCTAGATGGTAGTCCTGGAGAAACAGGAATGACAGGCAATGGAGGAGCAGTTTAGTGGGCCTTCCCATCCCCAGCCTCTGCTCTCTGCCCCATTCCTCCCCAGCTGATGGAAGTGTTTCTATTTCCAGAGAAAGACTCTTCATAAATCATAGTATCAGCTTAAATTAGTGAGCAACCTGCAAGAACTGTTTTCCTTAAGCTCATTGTAGAACCAAAGGTGGACTCTTTCTGCAAGAGAACTTCTGACATTCAGACTGTGAAAAGAAGGACCATTGTGTTTGGTGTCTGATTTGGGTGGTAAAATCTCCAGGCCCAGTAGTGGCATTGACCCTACCTGCCCCTCAGAATGCTCAGGGGAATCCCTGACTTGAACCTCGACCAAATTTTTCAGAATCCTTGAGAGCAAGACTCAGGTGTGTGTCTTTTGAGAGTTTCCCAGCTATCCACATCAGACAGTCAAGCTTGAACTTGAGAAGGGCTCCCTGTGCCAACTGCTTCTACAACCAGGATGAGGAGGCAACCAAAACAAAGAAAAGATTGAGGAGATAACAGTAAAACCTATAATTTTAAAATTCTCATTATGTACTTTTATGAATATATATATCTAGTCTGATCAGCATGAGGCATACATATTCCTATCCACCTTTTACAAATTGATGATACAGAAAATTATAAATACAGTAAGTAAATAAGCCCTAAATCAATGGGAGGCCCGAGTCTCCAATCCTGGCCCATCCCAATAGGCCATTGTGGAAAAGGTGGAATCAGGTTTTGCAGAGCTGGTGGAGTCTTGCTCCCTTGGCTCTTACTCCTCAGTGCCTGGCCACCGTATTATATACATCAGCGCCTGGCTGCCATGACCTGTATGCCCATTCTGCTTAGACCCAGTGCTGCAGAGACATAGCCTATCTCTACACTAACAGTTTAGGCCCACCAGACACAGCCTCTGCCCCTCCCACTGCAGACCAGTCAGCTAGAATAAAAGAACAGATACACATATTTGATCCCTGTTGGACAAACCTGTCTGAAGACAGACTTGTAAGCGATGTGCCAGGCTTCTCTGGCTATAATTAAGTAAGGGCTTTGCCTGACAAGTTTAGCCAGTCAAGCAGGGCTTGCTTGTGCCTGTGCTAATGGCAAAGCTTGAATGAAAATGAGGAGCAGAATCAGGGATTCACCGACCATTTCAGCTCCTCTCATCCAGCATTAGCTATCTACTTTATCAGGAAAGCCCGTTTTGCTACAAGAGAATGAAACATCATTATATTTCATTATTATCTCGTTGATGGAATTGATTAATTCAGTTCTGCTGTTCACACCCTACCTTTCTAGCTGGTCTGTGTGTATGTGTGTACGCCTTCGCATCTTCAGCCATTCATTGTCCCTTTGTTCATTCAGTTGCCTACTCAGTACTTGGATCACACAACCAACATTCATTGAGGGCTTGCTGAGTGCCAGGAATTAGGCTAGATCCTGAGTATTTGTGAGTGAGCAATACAAAAAGGGCCCTGAGATCATGGAAGCTGCTGTAGGGATGGTGGGAGAAGGTACGGGGTAAACAAATAAATTATAGGTCTCACCCATGTAATTACCCATTGTGATGGAGGCCATGATGGGGAGATTAAATTTTTGATGGCGAGAGGGATAAGAGTTGTGGCTGCCTTCAAATTCTTCTTAGAAAAAGTTATAGTTAGGAACTCCAAGAATTCACGTCCTATTTCCTTTTGAGTATTTTCTAAGCTCCTTTCGGTTTATAAAGAATGCCCATTGCACACACATCTTCAGCTTCCCCATGACTTTTCACTTGTTCTTTATTGAGCTAAGCCTTACGAATGGTTATATTCAGGAAAATGCAGCCCCGCCCCCGTTCCCCACGAGAGCAATGTAGCTTGAATTTGTGCACTTTACTCTTTAAGCACACCAGCTCCTTATTTTATGATGTACTGAGTGTTTGCAGAACACTTTCACATGGATTACCCAGTTGATCTTCACCAACGGCGCTGCAGGGCAGGAAGAGCATGCTCTCTCCCTGCTGA
The DNA here is from genome assembly GCF_000260255.1 of Octodon degus. Taxonomy (NCBI): domain Eukaryota; kingdom Metazoa; phylum Chordata; class Mammalia; order Rodentia; family Octodontidae; genus Octodon; species Octodon degus. Next base: position 7,507,124 of record NW_004524672.1, read on the forward strand.
AGAGAGAGAAATGATGGTTCTGGTGCATCAGGCAGGACCTTGTCCAAGGTCACAGAGGAGAGTATCTGAGACAGGAGAAGAGCGGGAGCTTTATTTGCTCCTAGGCCAAGACTCTTTCATGCATAGTGCCTGCACTTCTCCCATCCTTCCCTTTCCAGCATACACACATTTCTCCCCTCTTTGCAGAGCATTTGGTGGGAGACTGATATAGAGACCGTTTCTCATGCAGATCTATGAAGATTTCACAGTCTCTGGCTCACCTCCAGCTCTGCAAGCTACAGTTAATAAACAGATAAATAAATACTTTCAGCAACTACATTGTGTATGTCCGGTATGTATCAGACACTACTGACATATTACTGAGCACACAAGAATCTCTGAGTTCATTGAGTTTATCTTCTCCCATGGGATGCAAATCAATAAGCAAATAAATATAGAAAGTGTGTCACATGGTGTATCATGACAAAAATAAAGCAGGGAGAGAGTGAAGGAGGGTAGTGGGGACAAGGTGTTGAAAGTTTTAGACCAGAAGGTCAGAAATGATCTCCTTGTGAATGTGCTATTTGGGTCCAGTCCTGAGGTCATCTGGGGAAAGGGTATTCTAGGCAAAAGAGGCAAAGCTAAGCAGCTGGCCTCAGGCCTGCACCCAGCTAATACACCCCACCTTTGAACTTGAACTCTGCTTTCCCAAAGACACAATATTAAAAATGCTGGTTAGATGCTGTTGAAATCATATTTTTAAGGATTAGGTTCTATATTCAATTTCATTTTGGGATAAGTATCATATTGTGGGTTGCCCAGCAATCCAAACCACCATGAATAATGTTTCCACGGGAAAGTGTTTTCTGGGTTTAACTTGCTGGTTCAGGAATGAATATAAAGAGTGGAGCTGGTTGGTAAGCCGAGGGTTGGCTGTGTTCCGGAAGAGACAGCTCTGTTCTATCAAGTCTTCTGCATTTAGTGAGCACAAAACATCACTGACCGGGCCTCCTCCAACTTAGAGGATACACCCTGACTTGTTTTCTTTTGTCCATGTTCTCCCTTTTAATCTCTTTGGTTTAAACAACCTGTGTTTTCCATTTTGCCTGCAGGGCTTCTAATTTTGCCCTCAGATCTTTGAATAATCCAGCATGAAGCCACTGTGAAAGCCCTTGATTCCTCTATTCTTCTTCTTCAGAAAGGTTGCTCTGTCTCTCACCTTAACGGCAGCGCCTCACAGATGTCCCAAGGCTCTTTCTTTCCCATGTACATGGATTTATTCATATCATCTCACTGTCTGCTTCTGGCAATTGTAGCACATTTAATGCCAGTAATAAGCATTGCACCTGGAAATCTCTGAGCACCTCACAAACAGATTAATGAATATATACTTCATGTTGTTCATGAAATTAATGACTGCTTTCTCTCAAGTCAGTGGGGAACCCTTAGATATCTTCTATTTTTCTGCTTCAAATTGATTCTATATCTCTATAAAAATAATCAGCTAGGCTTTCTTTTTCTCCAACTCTGCCTCTATTTCTTGAAGATGAGTAGGAGCAGTTTTCACCAGCCAAGAGGCACAATGGAGAGTCACAAAACTACATCTTCAGTGCAACAAACAATGATCTAGAATATTTTCTTTGTCCTCATTTTATTTATACAATCCAATTAACTACACAGTCTGGTATAACTTGGAGAACAATAGCTAAGGTGGGTTGAGGGCCTGTTGTGTGGCATGCACTGTTCCCAATGAATTAACTATGTTACTTCATCAAATCCTCAGGTGAGCCCTTGAGACACAGAGACTTCATAACTTGTCAAAATCACCATACTGGAAACGTCAAACTTGGCCTCTAGGCGATCTGTTTGCAAGACAGGAACTTTTAGCCATTACCCAGGGCTGCTGCCATGGGTGATAAAAACACAAAGAACTTTCATTCTCTTTTATGGGACATATATGCTTTTATGTCTTTTTTTTTTTTTTCACCACTAAGGATTGAACTCAGGACCTTGTGTTTGCCATGCAGGTGCTTATACCACTGAGCTATCTCCCCAGCCCTGCTTTTGTGACTCTTAAAAGAGAATTCAACCTCAAATGACTTAATCACAGATCACCTTCAGGTCACACCGAAAATACCTGGAAGGCTTTAAAACAGTGTGGGGCTGCATGGGGTGTGAGATTGAGAAGGATCAGGATCCTCACAAGTTTCCAGGTGAAGCTAAGGTCCGTGGTCAGCAAGCACACTTGGAGAACCCTCAAGGTAGGCACAGCTCACAGACTCTGGCGGGGAAGTAATTGCACATTTGTATTTGCTGGTTTCAAAGCACTGGGCCTGTATTGTCTCAGTGCTCAGCAGTGCTGGGCTGCTACTAGGCATGTTTGATTTCTGTTGTATGGATGTGAAAACAGAGTCTCTGTGCCTGTGAGGGACTTGCTCTTCATTGCCTATTCGAGTAGGCAGAACCAACAAGGGATTTCATTAAGCACCCTGCCCAGTTCCTGCTGAAAAGGCCCAACAACTCCTAGGCCCGGCTCAAGCCTCACAAACTGGTTTGTTCACTTTCCTTTTCAGCTGAAGCTTATAGAAATGCGTGAGCGCCTGGGGATCGTCTGGCGCTTCAAGGAGAAACTGTGTCCCAAGAGGCACGCAGAGCCCAGCACCACGGGGGCGGGGCTGTTTGTCTCTGGAAACAAGATCCCCGACACTTAAATCCAAATTAAAGGTCTCGGAGCTAGAATGGGACTGGCTAATATTCCTCTTCCCTTCCAGGTCTCCTAAGCTTATAAATATCAATTATAAGGCTGAGTAAATTACAGGGATGTTGAACTTTGAATTGTTGTAGCGCTTTAAAGTGTCTATATAGGGATAATAAGGAGATTGTGAAAATCTGCTGAAAGAAATCTCCCACATATTTATAGATAATTAATACAGTGAGCGGAAACTGGAAATCAGCACTGAATTTTTTAAAGCAGTAATTTAAAAATGCATTATGGCAACACATTAAGTTAGCAGTTATTCAACAAGGAAATTTGAAGATTATTAAGCTAATTAAAGGTAATAAAAACAAGTTAAGGTAGTCTGCATATAACTTGGAAATTCAAAATTAAAAAAAAAAATCATCCTCTGTATGTCGTCTCGCTACTTCCAGGCTAGGCAAGTCACAGATGGCAAATTAATACATTGGTAAGTTACAGGGCTTTTATGTAATAAGATGAGATTTTTGTACAAAAATATATTCCCCGGAGAAGCACAAAAAACGTCCAAGGAAATGTTTCTAGGTAACCCTAGACCGTTTAGCCGGCCCCAGTGAGTACACGTGCGCTCACTCTTTCTCACCGCAGGATGAGTGATCGCCACTTCGGGAACTCGATCTTGGGAAACTTTCTCCAATATATCTGCTCCCACTCGGCTTTCAGATCCCGCGGGCGGCCTCTGCGCCCGTGGCTGGGCTCCCCCTCCCCCACTTCAAGTCGTGACAGCCATTTGGGGGATGGTCTCAAATGCTGCCCCTCATGGATAGAGCTTAGGCTCCGCCTGGAAGCACGATTGATGTAAAACGGAGCCGCGCAGGACTAGCGGGAAGCTGGCATTTCTGGTGAGAAGGGAAACAGCCCGTGCTTTGTGGGTAGGCGCTTCCGTGTGGTAATGCTCAACTCCGCAGGGTTCGTATGTTTCCTTAGAGAAAGCAAAACGAGGAGAGGAAGATATTATGGGCAGTCATTGAAAGATAAGAAATGACATTTATCACATGCAAGGGAACAATAGAATGGTTTTGATTTATTTTGCTGACCAATTAGGGAGACAGGAGGTGGCAATCAAGAGGAATAGCCAGACCCGCAAATTAACCCTACCTGTGTCTGCCGACACAATTAAGCAGATTATTAAACGTTTCTGGAGGAAATCTTGGGGGTGTTTATTGTAGCAAAGACCTTTGCGATTTCAAATTAAAGCAGGCTCACGATTATTAATTCTGGTACAGGACTCTTGTAAAATTTACCACTGAGCAAATGGAAGTGTGTACAGTTAAATGGGGTCATAGGGCACAGCTTATCGCAGGGAGAATTGTCCAAATTATCAGAAAAACGGGGTTCAAGTAGGGGAAAAACCTAGTGGCAATCAGAAACAGTGTTAAAAGGAGTTCTAGTTGTCTGTAATCCTACCCAGTTACAAAAAGTGCAGTCTCTAGGTTCACAGGTAAACGCTGGACTTTATACATCAAGACAATTTGGTTATTTCAGTGGACTAGATTCTATAAAATTCATTATGAACTCAACCTTTCCTGAAAACAGGAAAACCATCCTTAAGAACAATGTAGTCTGACACAAATTAGGAGATGATTTTCACATTGCAAGTTATTCACTCAACGACTATGCAAACTTTTCTAAGATTGCTATAAACTTTGTTGTAAGATTTGAAATAGGAGAGTGCCTCTTGGGAAAGCTAGAACACCTCCACTTGCAAGGTCACAAGAGGAACTATAGGAGGACAAGTAAAAATGACTTCTTTAAGCAAAATGGATCTTTTCTGGTCATCAAAATGAACTGTTTGAAGGCTTCGGAGCAGCGATGGTTCCTATTACTGCTTCCTGCATTTACAAGCACTGCCTTTTTTCAATTATTTTCACTTTCCATTAGAAGTCTCACCGTTGGTCCTCACCTCATTAGGTGCACTGAGATGCTATGCACTTAATTTCTGTGTTATAATTTGCAGTAAATTGTTCAACATTAAGCCTGGCTTTTTGACTCTGTGATTTCTGAAGGGTTTTGCAGTCCTTCCTCTATACTTACCCATTACCCTTTAGAAGATTGAGCCAATTAGTTAACGTAATCTGTACCTTAACTAGTCTCGATTATTGGAGTTTTGCTAGGAGACCCCCTTCTCGACCATGGCGTTTCCAAATGCTCCAGCACTCATTACTGTGTGCTCTGGAGGTCTCTTTGGCCTGCTTATAAACTGTCCCTCCTGTCCAGCCTCCACTTTCATTACTCAATAATCAGTTGGCTAATTGAACACTTTCTCTCACAAGGCTTTTCCACCTCTCAGCCCAAACTTTCCTGTGCTAATTTACTACAAGCAATGTTTCCCTTCCTTGCTGTTTGTGCATACCAGGTATTTGTAGCTTTTATCATTTTGCCCCTCAGCTATTGCTCAGTCAGGTTCCTTGAGTTGCCTCCTTTAATCTTTTCCCATCAGTCAGTCACTTCCAATTCCCCCTTCCTTTAATCATCTCCTTTGAACTCAGTCCAAGTTTTCGGGTCCTCAGGTACCCAGAAGGCGATGCTGTGCTCTAGGTGTGGGCTGACCACAATCACACGTGCTGAGGGACAAAGAGCAAGAGGATCTTAGATGCATCTTACACTTCTTCTCATTTCCATTTCAAAAATAAGGCACCTTCCTACTCTCTGTCAGTACCCCTCTCCTGCCTCCTTCTTCTGGCTTTTCTCATGCAGTGGGAAGCATTAGGAGACAGGGGCTTCTGTCTCCCTACACCTTAATCATGGACCCATCACCGCTACCTTTCCAGATATTGCAGGACCTGGAAGCAGGACCAGCCTTCTGGGGAATCAGCCCACAAATCCACACACCATTAGCCCCTTCTGAGTCTCAATTTTCGGATGGATTTTGTTTCATGCTTCCTGCTCCCCCACCAGCAAGAGAAGCCTGGGAGGGTACACGTGGTGCACTGCTCACCCACAGCCTGGCAAACATCAAAATGCTGTCGAAACTTGCAGTGAGATCATAGCATTTTCTGAGTTGCATTAGGAAGTGCTCCACATACAGTCTCAGGGTCAGGGTGCAGCAAACTCCAAGGCTTTGCACACAATTCCGTAGCCCAGCTAGGAAAAGGGGGTCTGATATTCTCCTGACACTTTTCACCCCCACATTCATGAAGAGGCCTGATGAGGTTCTACACAAGGTTAGCAAATGGAGAAGCCATCATTTCAGCCAATATGTGAGGCTGCATACCACTGCCATTTAGTCTGAAGTAGGAGAGCCCTGCCCCTCATTAGAATTGAAAATTGGATGTATGCTGCAGACGGGGAGCAGATCCCTCAGCTGCACTTGCTGGGATTCTATTAAACCCACAGCAGTTGTGCAGCAAAGAAATACTGCAGCTCCAGGGCTTTTCTCCGCTCCGGAACACAGTTTTCATTTTCCAGCTCAGCCTCTTTCCTAGTGATAAATTGCCCTGAATTGGAGCCCTAGGACTGTCAATGTGCACTTTCACTTTGTACCATCTCTTCTCTTCTGTTACGAACCATGACAGGAGATTCGTAAGGAAAGAGAACTTTCCCCCAAGTTACCCAGTATCTGGCCACTTCTGCCTGTTGTTTCTTTCTTTGAGACTTGTTCTCCTTCAGCATAAGCCTCCACATTAATTTAACAAAGGATTCTTCCAGACACTTGCCTAAGTTTTCTGCCCATGGGTGACCTGTTCTACTACCCACCGGTATTTGTAACTAAGAGATTCTGAATGTTGCTTGTGCTTCTCTGAGTTAAGATGGAATGGTGCGCCTGCAGGCCAACATCGCTCCTAACCACAACAGAATGTAAGCCTCATTCTCAGACAGAAAGCAATGCGTTTGCTCAAAGATGTAGAAAACATAAAAGGGATGAGGCTAAGGATGGAGACAGTTTCTGGGCGTTCACAGGTAAGCTGATACTTTGAAATTCTTGGAGATTAGTGTTTCTATCAAACAGCAGAACATCTTTGGCAAGAAGAAACCCAGGGGATTAACGGCAGGGAGGGGGTAGATGACTGCAGGAGCATGGGGGACAGATGTGTACAGAGGGTGTAAAAGTCATTCTTCTTAGTGCTGGGAAAAGTTTAGACATTCTGGGGATTGAGCCAGATGAATTTTAGTTTAAGCCTTTCAGATCACAGATTACAACAAGTACAGACAAGTCTAATTATAGTAGATGGAAGGCTGAGATACGCACACTCGGATGCACGTGTGCTCACACACACCGATGCAGCAGGTACTTTGTTTGGGTTTGTTTTACTGGAATGCGCGTTACCGTCAATAGCTCAGAAATAAAATTTTCTTAGAGCAAGAATCGTTGGCACACACTATGAGGGATGATGAACAAATGCAGTGAATGTCTAAATGTTAAAAGATTTACAGTAACACTTTCGCTGTCATTCACGGCCCTGCACATGCTCCCCTGAGCCTTGAACATGCCTCTGCCATCACTTGGCCACTTTCTCGGCTCCAGAGGTCGCCTTTCTTGGGTTCCTGGACTGGTGCTGCTGTGGCTACCTTCGCTATTCTGAAGTGATTTAAAACCCTTAAATCCTATGGTCATCTTGACTTGGGGGAAGACCCAGAAGTCACAGGGGTCAACCCAGTGGATGTGGTAGTTGAGGTCACATCATCATCTTTTACTTGATGCAAACTGCCCTAACGGTTGAGCACAGAGGGATGAAGAAAGCACATGGTGAATGTCTGAATAAAGAAATTATTACAGTGGGCTGGCCAAGTAGCTCAGTGGATTAAAGTGCCTGCAAGCAGGCACAGGGGCCAGGGATTTGGTCCCCAGGCCTGCCATGCCAACCCTGTCCCTGGGGCACACTGAGACACCAATTGAGACTGGGTGTGGTGGTATGCACCTGTAATCCCAGCTCTTGGGAGGCTGTAAACAGGCAGATCACTATGAGTCTAATCTAGTAATGAGACCCTGAGCACCCTGTAGACCCTTCCCTAAAACAAACACACACACACACACACACACACACACACACACACAAACATTATTACAGTAATAGGTATACTTCTGTCTGTCCCTTTCAAAATACCTCCCTCACTTTGTAGATGCTCAGTTCATCATTCTTGGCAATGTATGTCTCAAGGTGACATGTGCTTTTAAAAAATTTAAACATTCACCGTTTAAAAATTTTTTTAAAAATGTATTTAGTACAGGGTCTATAGGGTCTCACTACATAGATCAGACTTGTGGTGATTCTCCTGTTTTCAGCCCCCTAAGTCCTGGGATTACAGGTGTGCATCTCCACGCCCAGTCTCAATCACTGTCTCTGCATACCCCGGAGGTGGCGCTGGCACTGCTCACTGGGGATTGAACCCTAGTCACTGCGCTCTGCCTAAGCAGGTGCTTTAGTCCACTGAGCTACCTGGCTGGCCCTAATTCACCGTATTTTTTTTTAAATTACCCCTTATATAAGCAATTTAAAAACAAAAGGGAAGTTAACTTTTTATTTATTCATTTATTTTTTGTTTTGGTGCTGTGAACTGAACCCAGGGCTTTGCTAGGCAAGTGTTTTACTGCTGAGCTAAATCTCCAGCCCCAGGGAAGTTGACTTTAAAACTGAACTGGCACTTTAAAGACAGCATACAAAGAACCAAAAAAAAAAAAAAAGTAGCAGAAAGTAACATATAGATCTTGCCTGATGTGAAATATCACTATCACTATTGCGTGTGTGTGTGTGTGCGCGCGTGTGCGCATGCACGTGGTGTGTGGTTGCAGATTGACAGATTCAGTGATGAGGTCGAAAAATAAACAGAGTTTCAACAGAATGCACTTGGCATGGTATAACAAACTGGGGAAACACATGGAAAGAATAACAAAACCTAAGCTGCAAAGCTGAAATGAGTTCTTTTCACCTTTCTTCTTTCAGTTTCTCATTCTATGGAGATAGCATGATATTTTCGCATGTAAGTCGGATGTATTTCACTTACATTCATGGTCTCTAGTTGCATCTATTTACCTATAAAAGCCTTGAGTTTATCTTTTTCATGGCTTAGTAATACTGCACTATAGAAAAATATCACATCTTTTTTATCCCTTTCTCAGTTGATAGGTATTTGGCTTATTTCCAAAATTGACCTATGGCAAATTGTGCTGCTATCAACACGAGTGCACATCAGTGTGGTATGATATTTTGAATTCTTCAGGAAAAATACCCAGAAAGGAGTTAACTGAGTCAAACCCTAGTTTTTTGAAGAATCTCCTCACTTATTTCCATGGAGGCTGTACCAGTCCACACTACTACCAAGAGTAGGTATGGGTTACTTTCTCCCCACAGCCTCAGTAGCATTTGCTGTTGGTTGATTTCTTGATAGAGACTGTTCTTTCTGGGGGGAGATGGAAACTCAGCATTGTTTTAATTTGCATTTCTTGAATAAACAGTTTTCAGATATTCATCTCAGATGGCCATTTCTCAATTGGGTCTTTGATTTTTGGGGGCCTGATTTTTTTAAATCCCTATATGTTTTAGATAGAAGTCCTTTGTGTGAGGGACAGTTGAGCAAAATTATTTCTCAATTCTGGAGTTTTCACTTTACTCTATTGGTGATTTCTTTTGATGTCTAAAAACTTTTCAGAAAGATGAGATCCCAATTCCTTATTCTTCGAAGTATTTCCCACACAGTTTGGTTTTAGATCATGAACTCATTATTTATCTCATGCCTTCAAGATTTCTACCTATTTTCTCTTCCAGAAGATTTAGTGTTTCTGTTCTAATATTTAGATATTTGATCCATTTTGACATTAGCTTAGATCATGGTGATAGGCATGGGTCTAATTTTAGTCTTCAGCGTGTGGAAAGCCATTTTTTCCCAGCATCATTTATTAAAAAGGTTATCTTTCTTCCACTGAACATGTTTGGCCGCTTTGTCAAGATAAAGTGTCTTGAGTGTGTTTGTAGTTGTGTCTGGATCTTTTAATCTGTTCTATTGATCCTCAGGTCTGTTATTTGCCAGTACCATGCTGATTTTATCACAGTAGCTTTGTAGTATAACTTGAAGTCAGGGATTATGATGCCTCCTGCCTTGCCTTTGTTGCCTAGGATTGCTTCTGCTATTCTAGGTCACTTCTAGTTCCAGATGAATTTTATGAGCCTTTTATTTAGATCTGTGAAGTATACTAATGATATTTTGATTGGAATTGTATTGATTCTATATAACAGGTTTGTGAGTATGGCCATTTTTACAAAGCTGGATCTTTTTATTGATAAGCAAGGGGTATCTTTCTATTTTCTGATATCCTCTTTGATATCTTTTTCAGAATACTGTAATTTTCACTGTATAGATTTTTTTACTTTCTTTGTTATATTAACTCTGATTTCATTTGTTTTTCAATGCTATTGTGAAGTGTATGGTTTCCATAATTTCTGTCTCATGAGTTTATTATTTGTGTACATGAATACTATTGATTTTTGAGTGTTGACCTTGTTTCCAACTGTGCTGCTGAACTTTATTATTAAATCTAGAAGTCTTTTAGTGGAGTTTTTGGGACCTTCTATGTAGAGTATCAGTTCATCTGTGAATAATGATAATTTACCTTCTTCCTTTCCTATCCTTATTCCTTTTATTTCTATTAATTAATTGCTGACTAATATTTCCAGAACTATTTTGAATAAGTGTGGTACAGTAGACATCCTAGTCTTGTTCCTGATTTTAGAGTGAAATCTTTCAGTTTTGTCCATTTGGAATGATGTTGGCGGTTGGTTTGTCATAGATGGCTTTTATCAGATGGAGGTAAAAAAAAATATAGTCTGATTTTTAGTAGGGTTTTTAACATGAATGAGTGTTGAGCTTTATCAAAAACCTTTTCTGTATCTACTGACATGCTCATGTGATTTTTGTCTTTGGCTCTGTTGACATGGTATGTTACACTTATTGATTTATGTATGTTGAACTATTTCTGAATTCCTAGGATGAATCCCACTTGATCATGATGTATAATCTGCTTGATGATTGGCTGAATTCTGTTTTCTAGTATTTTATTAGGGATTTTTGCATCTATGTTCATTAGCGAGATTGGCCTGTAGTTTTCTTTTGTGATTGGGTCTTTTCTGGTTTTGGTGTTAGAGTAATACCTGCGTCCAGGAATGAATTAGAGAGAATTGTTCCCCTTTTAATCACATTGAAGAATTTGACAAATATTGACATTAAATCTTCTTAAGTTTCTTGCAGAATTCAGCTGTGAATCCTTCAGGACCTGGGCTTTTCTGTGTTGGTATGTTTTAAATTACATTTTTAATTTCATTGGCCGATATTGGGTTTCAGGATTTTTTATATCTTCTTGATTCAGCTTTGGTAATTTGTATTTCTTCTGTGTTTTCCATCCTATGAGAGTAAAGATTTTCAAAGTACAGATTGATGGCCTTCTGCAATTCTCCTGGATCCATAGGGATTTCACCCTTGTCATTCTTTCTTGCATGAATTTCAGTTTTTTCTTTCCTTTCTTTGATAAGGTGGGCTATGAGAATATGAATTTTATTTATTCCTTCAAGTAACCAACTCTTCCATTCATTAATTCTTTGTATTTTTTTCTTAGTCAATGCATTATATTCTGCTCTGATCCTTATAATTTCCTTTCTTCTTTGGGCTTGACTTGCTCTTCCTTTTCTAGAAGTTTGAGGTGCAGCATTAAGTTGTTTATCTTTGCCCTTTCAGTTTTCCTGATGTGAGAATTCACTGCCATAACTTTTCCTCTGAGGACCGCTTTCATTGTGTCCCATAGGCTCCAGGTAAGCATATGCGCCACTGAGCTATAACCTCATCCTGTCCCACAGGTTCCAGTAAGTTGTATCCGAATTTGCATTTGATTGTAAATATTGTTTAATTTCTTCTTTAATTTTTTTCTGTTACTCATTGGTTGTTCATGAAGGTAGCATTACATTTCCATGTGTTTATTTCTTTTTTCCATTTCCCATTTCATTGCACTGTGGTCAGATAATATCCATGCGTTTACTTAAGCATGTTCTATGTGTTAATATGTGGTTTATTTTAAAGGATATTGTGTGTGCAGCTGAGAATAATGAGTATTCTGATGTTGCTGGGTGGAACACTCAGCAAAGGTCTATTAAATCCATTTCTTCACAAGTTTGGTTCAGTTCTATCATTATTAGTATTATTATTTTTGCAGATATTTTGTATTGTTTATCTGTTTGTGACAATAAGAGTATTAAATTCTCTTATTAAAATTGTGTTACTGCTTATTTGATGTTTCATGTTTATTAATATTTATCTTATATAGTTGGGTGCTCCCATATTTGGTGTATATGTATTTAAGATTATTATCTCTTCCTTTTGCAGTTTTCCCCTAACAAGTATGTAGTGACAGTCTATCTTTTTTGATTATTCTTTTTTTGTTGTTGTTGTTGATTATTCTTGTTTTAAAGTTCATATTATCTGCAAACAAAATAGCTACTCTTCCTTTTTTCTGGGTTCCTGTTCCATGGAGCATTGTTTTCTATCCTTTGAATTGCAGTTTTCTTTTTGAATTAAATGCATTGCTTGTGTACTGCATATTATTGGATTTTGTTCCTTGGTCCACTCTGCCAGTGTGCTTCTTTTGATTGGTGAATGGAGGGTACTTACATTGATGGTTATAACCGATGTGTATTAGTTTATCTGTGTCATATTATTTCACTGTTGTAAGTTCCCTACTTTTCTGCCTCTGTTTAACTGTTTGCTCTGCTTGGTGGTTCATTTCTACTGTTCTTAGAATTCTGGTAAATTTTATCTCTTTCTAGAATATCTATCAGTATGAAGGAAGGGATATTACATATATATGTATGTGTCACTCATTTCTATTGGTTTATTGAAAGGAATAGTTAATGTTTAATTGATCACTTTTGAATGCCTATATCTGCTAATCTGAACAATTAATTTGAAGATCACAATATGCAATATAACAAGCATAGTTAATTTTTTATCTTCTTGTCAGAAATTCTGTATTGTTTTTCTTTTGTTTTCTTATTTTTTTATTCTCTTTAAAATGAAACATATGATAAAAATCTCAAATAAGCTTATTTTCTTTCAGTTCTGTATGTCAGAGTAAGAGACTATGCCACATTGTACTGATGTATTTCGCACAATTCTTCAGGTTGGTTGAGTTTAGTGGGTGCTGTACCTCTCACAGTCTCAGTAGGAATCACCCATTCAGCTGCATTTGACTGGATTAAAGAAAGCAGGTTTTAAAGGAAACTTCCAATTTAAACTTACAGTGTCATTGTTCTACATACCATATTTTGAGGCTGCATCTTATGTAGGTCTATTTAAGGTTTTTTTTTTTTTTCTGATTCCAAATTAAAGGAGACAGTACAGAATAGCAGAGAGGGAGAGGGAGAAGGAGAGGGAGAAGGAGAGGGAGAAGAAGAGGGAGAGGGAGAGGAGGAGGAGGAGGAGGAGGAGAGAGAGAGAGAGAGAGAGAGAGAGAGAGAGAGAGAGAGAGCAAGAGAGAGTGAGCTGACAGAATGCAACACTGTAGAATTATATGATTATTTTAAAAGAGGAAGTGGACAAATATTTATTCACTTACTTTACATTATGAGGAGATTTGTGTAGACAGGTCTGCCTTTCTCAAACAAGAATGTGATGGGGCAGGGACATAAAAAATTTGAATCTTGTGACAAAGTTATGAGATCTCAGATGAGAACAACTAGCTGCAAGCATCTACTTAATACTTTTTGACTTTTGGAAGGAGTTTAGGAAGTCTACTCTGGCCTAAGATCCTCTCAGTCTTGATGTTTGTTACATTTTAAATAATATTATTACTACTCATTGATAAAACTCAGAAGGAAATTAGACCATTACCAATTACTACCTGTTATATCTTCTAAGGAGGTGATGTTTTCCAAGTACCATGAAAGATCTAATAGTAATTACTAGACAGTTAATACCTGTGTCTCTTTATCTTAATGGTATCATCAATTTTATAGATGAAAGTTTGAATGAAAATTCAGGAAACTACTTGTAGGCATCCAGCCAAAGTACAATTACTATGCTTAGGAGCTTCAAAGGTATATTTATTGGAACTCACATACCTTTCTTTATGTACTCATATATTTGTGCTCTATATTGATTTGTTTTTTTTTCTAAAAGGGACCATTAGTACCACAGGTAAAATGGATTCAAAATAATTATTGGTAGATAATGTTTGACTTTGTCCTCTAGAAAACATGTTGGTAAAATGTGTTAACGAGACTGAAACATATAGGAGCAGAGACCACAATAACATGTACAGAAGAGAACATTAAACACAGTAGTATCCTAGATTTGAGTTCTGACTTTACCTTAATTTGCTTTGTGACTTTGACTGATGGTGCTTAATCTATCAGGGCTTCAAAGGGAATAGATTTAATGCAATGCACATAATTTATAGGATTATTTCATATTATTCATCCAAAAAGTCAAATACAGAAGAGAGCAAGAGATCTGTCTGAATGCTAGAGATCTGAAGAATCCAGTTGGGGACCTGGATTCCATGGCACTATCCTGCATGAGCCCAGCTGGAGTCCTAGACACTAGGACAATGTCTCATGCAAGGCTGTACCACAGATCTGCACTGGGAACACCCAAAGGTCAGTGGTGGAAACCAGAAAGTCTGTGCTAGTGGGATGAAGGCTCTGTGCCAGCAGGCTGAGGGATCTGCACTGGAGCCATAAGCAATGCTGAAAGTGTGGACCAGCACTCTCCTGAAGAGAACCGCAGCCATCCTCAGCAGCAGCAAGGACCCGAGCTCCTCTGACAATGAGAACAGTTGGGTTCATGCCAGGAAAGCCAGTGTGACAAGCTTCTCCAAGAGAACCAACAACACACCATCTTCCCCTCCAGTTCTCCTTTTATGCTTTTGGCAACAATCCTCAGGGGGCCCTTTCACACCCAGCATCACATTGTCTCAGTTCAGCTGGCATTAAAAGTTGACCATTAGTTAATCCCCCAAGTCTCATACCTAGTTTCATTTGTCTGTACAACAGAGGGGCTTAAATAATAATGTGCATGATTAAAAAAATAATGTGCATGGGGGTTTCTCTTGATGACCTTTGTAGGAGAAATTTTATGTAACCTACTTTTTGTGTAATCCCCTAAATCACCTTCATTTTTTTTTATTGGAAAGCCTCACCACTATAATTGAAAAATAGAATTATTTTTAACCCCTAGAAGTTTCAGAAATTTATAGATTTTTAGGTTGGAAAAAAAATTCCAAGGTTATCTGGATCAGAGTTTGTCAAATTTCTGCATGCTTTAGAATGAAATGTATTTCTTCTTGAAATGATGAGTACTAATATCCCACTTCTGGAGTTTTTCTTGATGTTTCGGTCTGAGGTATGGCTCCAGATTGGCATTTCTCACAAGTTCTTAGGTGATGTTGATGCACTGGTCCTGCAACTGCATTTGGAGAACCACACAGTTCTCTCAAGTTAATTGAATTAACCATGCCTACTCATCAAGTTAGCAGCTGAACTGAGACCAGCAAAAGCCTTTCCCCAGTGCTGAGGTCAGAGCCTTTTCCAGGACACCACAATTCTCCACTTTGAATTTGGGTTATATGATACAGACTGAAAAGTCCAAGTGAATTTATTCCAATCCACACTGCTCTGCAGATTAACTTCAGGCTTCTCTTGAAAGGAAACTTTTCCAGTCAGCAGTAGAGTCAACATACCTAGTAATTTTTTTCATTTCCTTTTCTTTTTCCCTTCCCTCCCTTTTTTTCTCCCTCTCTCCTTTCCTCCCTTGCTTTCTTCTTTCCTTCATTCCTTATCCATCAGTCTGCTTTGATGATGAGTTAAGCCAATAATCAGACCAAGGGAAGAGGTTTTATGAGTGAAAGTCTTCTGCCCCAAGGACAGATGGAAGCAAAATAATACAGCTTGTTTCAATAAACCCATTTTGAAAAAATACTTTTGTGATTGAGTTGTTCTGTGTTAGTAACAAAACCCCAAAGTAAGCAGGATAACATATCATGAGAGATTTTAGTATATTTAGAATAATCTTGTTTATTTGGAAAAAAATAGTCCATGTGATATGCATAATGCAGAGATGAGATTTATTCTCCAGTCCCCAGAGAGGAGCATAATCAGCCTTTGAACAGGCCTGAGACTTCCAAGGGACAAATAGGTTTCCTGAGTGCAGTGGTCTTCCTCTGGCTTCTGAGGTTCCCAGTAGTGATTCCTGCATGCTCTCTCTGATTCTGGCAACTGATCTTCACGTTGACCTTGGAAGCTGCTCTTTCTCCCATTAACCCTCTAAGACTTCAGTCCCAGGAGCTCATGACAGACGTGGAGGGAAAGGCATCAGGGTAAGCCGTACAAGGTTTCTGGATGCAGAGAAACTGTGATATAAACACATATATTGTTTTAAGTTGCTGCAGTGGGGGTCACTTGTTGTACCCCAGCTGAGAATTGCTACTGGCTCAGTCACATGTATGGAGTTTCCCTGGAGGCCAGGAGAGCACATATTTTAGATGGTGAGCCTTCAGAAATTAAGAATCCCAGGCCTGACCTTTAGGCAGTTTGATCTAATAGGCCTGGAGTACAGTCCACAAATCTGATTTTAAACAAGCACTACAGGTAGTTTTTACTGTATAATCTGAAAACCCCACTTTGGAAGCTACTCTAGAATCTAGAGATAAACATTTTTCTTTTTTTTTTTCTAAGTCTGTTTCTTTTGTTCCTAAGTATATATTAATGTCTGAAGGAGGATTGGTTCTCAACAAATATAATTGAGTTAATTAATTAATTCATAATGCCACACCTTGGAGACATATTTTGGTGAGCTTTCCAAAAATTTAGTTGTAAATACAATGTGAAAAAGCAAATTGATTTCTGTGTCTTCTCTCAACCTTTATGTGCTTATGACATCTTGTTTCCTTAGCTCTAGCTGTTTATGCATTTGTGCATTCAATTTTTTCCTCTCTTTAAGGAACAGAACTGTATCTCAACCTTTTTATTCATCCACCATGACCTCCGACACCTAGCAAAGTGTCCTGGCAAAAGAATATATATACAAATTTTTACACTATATGCAGTTTATCATTTTCTATATTTAATAAATGAGTCCTTTGCCTGTTTATTTACTATTTATTTATAGACAGGGTCTCACTATATTGTTAATACTAGCTTTGAAGTTACTATGGAACCCAGGATAGCCTTTAACTTGTGGCAATCCTTTTGCCCCAGCAAATTGAATGCACAATTCAATTCTGAGTGCTGGGATTACAGGTATGTGCCACTGTGCCTATTGTTTCTTTGAAAAAAATATATAATTTTTGAGTCTCTGTCTTTTCTTTTCAAATGGTGGCCAGTGCTTCTTGAAATTTGAAGGAGCTAATCAATAAGAAATCTCATACCTGATGAATATTCAAGGTCACACCATCATTCTCCCTCACTTTGAATACTTTGCTTATATTATGAAATATGCCCCAACAATTCAGACATCTAGTTCCTCATACTGGGATTGTTTTTGGAGATGACACATTGGAAGAGAAAATGAAGTTAAAATAATGCCCTTGAGGTGGGTCTGATCTGATTGCCATCCTTATCAGCAGAGCACATTTTTAGGCATGGAACAAAAATACATCTTCCCGGGGAAAAACCCATATGAAGGCACAGAGAGAAGGCAACTAACTGTCCAAGAACCAAGGAGAGAGGCCTCAGGAGATACCAGCCCTATCTACACCTTGATCTTAGATGCTCAGGCTCTAAAAAAGCTGCAAGAAAATAAATGTCTTTCTTACAGCCATTCCTTCTGCAATGCTTTTGTCATGGCAGCCACAGAAAAACTCAACATCAGGGCTGGCAAGATGGCTCAGCAGACTAAGCACCTGCTTAGGCAAGTGCAGGGACCAGGGTTTGATCCCTGGTAAAACATGCTGTGCCGGCTCTGCTCCAGGTGCGCTGAGCTGGTGATGGAGTCCAGGTGTGGTGGTACACACCTGTAATTCCAGCGCTAGGGAGGCTGAAACAGGAGGATCACTATGAGTTCAAGCTGTGTAGTGAGACCTTGCGAACACACACACACACACACACACACACACACAAATCTCAACATTGCAATACATTTTCATACTGCTCTAGATTTGGAATCATTAGTCTGAACCACAATATAATATCCCGTTGGGTTGCCATAGTTTCTGCAATAACACTTTTGGGTATGTAATGCTTTTGTTACTTTTTCAATAAGGGACAGCTTCTTAGGACTGGGTTTGGCTTCTAGACTTGATACAGGATTCCCTTTTCATAGATAGAAATCCTATTGATACCAAGCAGAGTTCTTATGTTCTGCTAAGAATCAGTCCTGACTGGAAGCAGGAAACAGCACTCCAATAATCCTACTGTACTGCTTCTGCCTTAGTCTGGAGAACAGTTCTGCCTTATGAGTGATCAGCTCTGCACTCAGGCCCAGCATGAGCAACTTGGAAGCACCCCCTGCACTTGTGGTGCCCCCCAGTTACTACCTTGGGCTCTTCACTTGGTCTCTGTCCCTAGCATGTCTTAGATTAAATGTCACTTAGAACATCAAAGAGAATATATGACCAACAAACACAACAATTTTACTTTAACTTTTACTTTTTTTAAAATTCATAATCTAGGGATCAGGGAGGGTTCATTTAATTATAATTTCAGGAGTACACTCAGCCAGGCAAGCCCTGGAAATGAGAAGGAAAGCGACTGTGTTTACCATGTGCTACTTGGGAAGGAAGGTGACATTGGTGATCCCGGACAGGCAGAAAAATCAATGCTGTCCCTTCTCGCCCCCTAATGCATTCTGCTTTAGGAGTTTCCAGGCCATGGAAAATATTCCACTTCCTCCAAGTGGCAAAATTACAGACCTAGCTCAAATTTCAACAGTAACTGGATGGATTTAGGATTTAGATTACAAATGAGGAAAAAATATTCTGCAGAAAAGGGTAGTGAAGCATCTTGGTGTATTCCTAAAGGGCATTGTTGAATTACTCTAGTGGTTGTTCTTTAAAATTCAGAATGTCTCTTCTATTTAGGTTCATTTAACTACAGTCAACTTGAGCTTGAAGTGGAGAAAAATTGAGAGGGCTTGTAAGGAACACATTCACCCCTATAATTCTATGGTCTTCCTGAATCAGCAGCCTGTTGTCAGCAGGCTTACCAATCATTAATATAGTTCATATTATCTTAGGCTTACCAGTAGCTGATTCATAAACATGCTCCCAAACTGCATACCAAGATTTCTGGTAACAGCTGGAAATCCACAATTATAGTTCACAGGGTACATGTTCATCTGGAAAAATCTGTAAATAAAGCTTAAAAAGAAAATATCTCATTTATGTAAACAGCTTCTGAATGCTAGGAGCTCAACTGGCAAGAAAATGAATACCTAGATTTTCTCAATTATTTCTCTTTCTATATCAAAGGGTAATGATTTATTATTTCCTGCATGAGTAAAGAGAAGAAAATTTTAATATTTAAAGACAGCAATGTAAAGAGTGAAATTCATTGAAAAACATTATCTCTTTTTGTTCCTCCTATAACTTGAAATAGTGGTCGACTCTATACTGTGGAAATATCTGAAAGAAAATTATTGCTTGAAAGCAATTTTCCTATTGGAATCTGTCCCCTGCAGATTTGTTTTAAAGAAGCTTCTGGATTAGCTGCCAAAGACTATAAGCCTTCTCTGTCTGAATGTCTTTAAAAAATTATTTGAAATACTATAAACCAACAGGACTGAAACAGTATGGAATCGCAAAATAATTTTGTGCTCATAAATGCAAAGCAATCCACGAAGCAAATGACATTTCAAATAGGTATAATTTATAATTTGAGGCATGAAACAGTTAAGGCTTGCTTTTGAAAGACCATATTTTCAAAACCCATCACTACTTCCCGTTTCATTCCAAGTATTTATTTGAATGTGGCTTTTGATGGAAAATATTTTAAACTGAATGAACTCTTAAGCAATTAATGAGTATAATTCTTGAAGAAGTGACATGATACAACCCACAAATACACCACAGAAGACATTCCAGTGAATGACTGCTCAGAATTTGTGGTGGTTGAGGAATGAGAATATGGTTCTCACTCATTCTAGAAAAAGCAATTGTATTGGCCAACCATGCTAAATTCTGTGAAGTTATACCATTGCTTTAAAGATAAAGGCAAACACACTTTTTTTCTTTCCTTTCACAATATTTTTAAACTTTTGTTCGTCTTTGAGCATGTTTGAAAAAATTAAGTATTCAACACAACTTAAACAGAATAAACAAACCAGACAACATGCAGTTTGGGTTCCTTTGTCATACCTTACCCTTATTGGTGTCTGTCACAATCTAAATAACTTAGGACACTGGAAAAGGTAAAAACTTTGATTTGAAAAGATCCTAAACTAGACAACTATGTTTTTAGCATATGCGAGCCTGATTCTTGTGTATCAGTTATCTGTGCAGCAACTACGATTAGTTTACAAGCCATCCCAAGGACATATTCTGCCTTTATCTCCTGGTGTCCTTGAACTGGTGTTCCACTGCTATGACTTCACTGATCTGACCCCATTCAGGTATTGTATCAGTTACTCTTCTCTCATTGCTGGGAAAAAATACCCAACACCCAAAATGAAGGAAACGTTTATTTATCTCACAGTCAGTGGAGGTTTCAGTCTGCACTCAGCTGACTCCAAGGCAGAGTGGCACATGACACAGAACAGCCATTCCTGGTGGCAGCAAAGAGCCAAGAGCAACAGGAGGGGCAGCAGCTCAGGCAGTCAGCTAGCCTCTCTCCCCTCCTCACATTGTAATGCAGATTACCTGCCCCAGGGCAGGTGTACCACTCACACCCCCAATAATCAATCACAAACTCCAGAAGTCACCCCATGACTGCATGAGACTTTAGGGGGGACACCTGTACACAAACCATAACAGGTTTATAGAGCTATCTACATCTCATTTGGAAGGTAAAATGTATAGACCTATAAGTCAATAAGAGAAGTGACTTACACATATGGAATAAAGAATGGAGCTGCAGTAGTAATTTCAAGTGACAGAGCTCTGCATCTGTGTGCGCTGTGTGACCACCACTCACATAAAAATACACGCTGTGTCCACTAGTCCAGCAGATTCTCCAGATCAGCCCTGCTCTTCTCTCCCAGAGACAACTGTTCTTCTCATTTTTATTTTCCAATATTTAAAAAATGTGTATAAACTGAGTTCTCTCTCTTTCTCTCTCTATAGTATCTTGCTTCACTTTCAAAATTTATTAATATTCTAAATTTCAGTCTAATGCATATATTATCTCAGGAGAATGACAAGCACAGTAATTTTTTTTTTAAGTTTGGAATTGATTTTACTGATATTAAGGAATTCTGTAGTACAGTTAATTATTTTTTAAACAATTTTATCCTAAGTGAACCATACTGAGACTAGAAAATAGATAGGGATATTTAACATGTTTAATACAATTGATTTCTTTAAAGTCAAGATATATATATATATATATATATATATATATATGATAACTATCCAGAAATGGAACATGTATGAGTATGTGGGTTGCTTTTACAAAAAAAAAAAAAAAGAATTCTGAACAATGGTTTTATATACTATGGCCAAAAGAGGTGAAATTGGCCAACTAAATGCAGAAATTAAGTGTGGACCTAAGAAAACACTCTGGCCTCCCTGTGTACACAGTGTTGTCAAGGACTCCAGTTCTTAGAATTGTCTATCAACATCTCTAGCTTGAATGACAAATGACTTCAGCTTTAGGATCTATAATAAGAAGAGGTTGACCTAGATTTGGAGCCAGAGATTCCAATCATCATGGGAGGTGCCAAGTGACCACAGGACAGGAGATGGCTTGTGAATGTCACCGGCTGAGCAGAAGCAGCAGTGACTGAGCCCCAGATGGTCATGGTTTGTCACATGGAGGTTGTAAAATAGCCCATGTTAGGGACAGCCCAATAGCTCAGTGGATTAAAGTACCTGCAAGCAGGTACAGGGGCCAGGGGGTTCAATCCCTGGGCCTTCAGTGCCAGTCCCGCCCCTAGGGCATTCTGAGATGGCAATTGAGACTGGGCGTGGTGGCACACACCTCTAATCCCAGCTTTTGGGAGGCTGTAAACAAGCAGATCACTAGGAGAATGATCTAGTAGTGAGATCCTGAACACCCTGTAGACCCTTCCCTAAAATATAAAACACAAACAAACAAACAAACAAACCCCAAATGGCCCAGTATTGCCCAAAGCTCTTAATGACATCTAGAAATCTGGAAATTATATTGAAAGTCTGCCCATCTTATTTTTTTAAATCTGTAAATAGCCCTCTTAAACCCAGGAAAAAGCAAAACATGATTTCTAAAGATAAACCACTACATCTAGATTCCTGATTCCATCTCTACTGTTCAAATATGGTAGGCTACTTCCCACTTAGGCCTGCAGTCACTTGGAATATAGCTACTTAAAATTAACATATATTGAATGTGTAAAATACACACTGGTTTTCAAAACTTAATACAAAAACCAAATTAATGTCTTACTGATGATTTTTATATTGATCACATATTGAAATGATAATATTCTTGCTATATGAAATTGAGCAAAACATAAATATTAAAATAAATAAATATTAAAATTAGCTTTACATGCCTATTTTTTATATGTGCCAAATAAAAATTTTAGATTACATCTTTGGCTCCCATTTATGGCTGCATTTATTTTTCTATGGAACAGACCTATATGGTTATTTTTTAGTGTATTATGGTTCGTAGCTCTCACTAGATAATATATAATTACACACAGTTCCCTACCTACATGGCATACATCACACTTATCTTTCTATTCAACAAGAAAAAGAGAAAACGGCCTGAAAGGTAGATTGGTCAGAGGACTTTCGAGTACAACAAGTTAAATGAAGGCAGGCCGCCTCTTACAAGCAAATGCATCCGTTGCTTCGGCAAAGAGACAACCCAGAAGGCTGTGTCTGTCCTACGTTCTCCTAAGCACACTTGGCCATTAAGTAGAGAATCCATCTCTTTACACAGATGTTCACAGCTGTACATTCTGAAAGCACTCAATGGTAAGACATTCTCCTTCCACCTCTCATTTTCAAGAGACCAGGCAGCATTAAAGGGGGGAAGAAAATGGACTTTCACAGTTGGGGATCTCATAACGAAATAACCAGAACCCCTTATTCTTGGAAACCTCTGCCTGTTTTCAGAGTTTATTCTCAGCTTTTTGGTGCCTAGCAAGGCATTAATACAAGTCCTAGTACAACTAGCAGAAAATGTGATAAAGGGATAAGAGAATCAGTTTAGGTGAAAGTCAGAGGAAAAATTTCATTGACAACACTGCCAACCATTTGTCCATTCATAGAAAGAGAAGCAAACACATCTTATCAGTATGGTGAGGAAGGAAGCTGGGTGTGGCGGTGCACACCTGTAACACTCTGGAAAACTGAAGAAGGAGGATGGGAATCTGAGACCAGCCCAGGCAATTTGGCAACTTATAGGAGCTGCCTCAGGAAAAACAAAAAAATATTGAAAGGATTGGAGATGGAGCACAGTGATAAGGCCATGATTCATTTAAACCCTGGTGCTGAAAAAAAAGAAAAGAAAAAGAAAAGAAAAGAGGGCCAGCCAAATAGCTTAGCAGATTAAAGCTCCTGCAAGCAGGCTCGGGGGCTGGGGGTTCAATCCCCAGGCCTGCCGTGCCAGTCCCACCCCCAGGCTGCAATGAGAAGGCAATTGAGACTGGGCATGGTGACGTGTATCTGTAATCCCAGCTCTTAGGAGGCTGTAAACTGGAGAATCACTATGAGTCCAATCTAGTAATGAGACCCTGAATACCCTGTAAAGACCCCTCTCTAAAACACAGAAAGAAAAAAAATAAAAAAAAAGAAAGCAAACAGAATATTTGTTTGGATTGTTCAAAATCTAAATCAGGATGCATTTGCAATGAATAAGCAGAATGCAGGGAGAAGGAGAAATTATTGTTAAAATAATAAAAAAAAGTTTATTTTCCAGAATTGAAAATTTCTAGTCTTTGGATTGCAGGGGTCCACTGCAAACCCAGCGTAATAAATAAAAACAGCAGTGACGCACAGCATCGTGTGTTCTTTGAGCAGTCGTGATAAAGCCAGGACCACTGGGTTTCTAGATGGACGGGTGGGCAGGGAAGCCTGTAGATGAGATTGAGGCCACGAGGTGCTCTGACCTCAAAAACAGAACTGGAAGCCAGAAGAAGGGAAACACTGGCTTGAAGCTCAACGTGGAATCCTATTTTCAACCAAATATTAGTAAAACCGAAGGAGTAGGACATTTTCAGATACTCAATGTTGAAAAACTCTCCTACCATGTATTTCTTTTTAAGTGAGTAAAACACATAAGGTTATAAGAGAGAAACAGAATTCAAACAGGAATAAACAGAGGTGAAATGGTACGTGAAATTCCAGAAGGCCTAGCACTAAGATTTGGCAATGGTCACTAGAGAAGTCAAGGAACACCAGGAAGGCAAGTTGCAGGAAAAGCCAAAAACAAACTCAAGACTTTTATTAGTTATGCGTGCTCATGTAGAAAAAACACAGAGGTGACTTTTCAAATTCAGTTCCAAGGTTTGAGAAAAATTGACAGGAATGAATAATAATTAATTGTTTGAAAGGACACGATGACTTACCAAAAGAATAAAACATCGATAGGAAGAAAATATAATCTACTATTTTACTCAGCAATGTTCAATATTTACATAATGATAAAAGATTAAAACCATTTTTTTGTTCAATAAAATATGATGAAATGTGAGAAAAATGAAGAGAAGAAATAGGATAATGGATTGATAGAGTGTGAAACCTGCAGGTTTTTTTTTTTGTTTGTTTGTTTTTGGTTATTTTTAGCAGAGAAGCCAATGTCTAAAATTTGTAAAGCAAAGAATTGTAGAAAAATGTGTTATGAAGAGCTTTGGCGAGAGTACAGAAAAGACTTTGGAAAACTGAATTAGTTGCTTCCATCAAGGATGTAAGAGTTGAGTTAGAGAATGCTGTTTTTCATTAAAATCCATGTAGTACTACTTGACGTTTTAAAAACATTCTCTTGTATTTCTTCAACTAAAACATAAAACATGTCTTTACCAAATAATTTGATCTGTGAAGCTCACAATCAAAAGAAGTATCTAATACATAAGAAAACTATTCAAAGTTCACAGTGTTAAGAAGGAATGGAAAGATTTTTAAGAACAGAATAAGCCAGAGGATGAAACAACCTTTTGAATAAATAAAAGAAATATTCTGGTCAATTAAGACTCAGGACATTTGAGAACTTGTACTGTAATGTCATGTACCTCGGTAGTGTCCCAAATTTTCTGATCAAGAAGATTATGGGGCCAAAGAGGAAAGTGATCGATGATGTAGAGTGTGCCTAAGGAGAGTCACATGGGGAGAAGACACTCTCTCAGGCTTTCACAGAGAGCACATTGGCCAAGCATTGGCCGTGACTCATCCACATGGCTGACACTGACAAAGGTTCTACAATCTGAGGTACAGGATCTCAGGATAAATCCTGAGGGCATTTCCCTGACCTTCTCAGACCAAAAAGCTACAACTCTTGTTGCACAGGTCCTGCTTTACCTTGGTCTTAACCATCCAGTAGAAAAGTATGAAGACGAAATATAGGAAGTAAAGCCATGTTGTTATGTTGAGCTGTGGGGGACTCAGGTCAATAATTTCTGACATTGCCAGTTAAACAGAAGACCCAATACTACTATGGGCTACTGGACTCTTTTAGAATATTTTGCTGAGTTTACACACCTATAATATTCAACAACGGAACTTAAAAAAATTGGGATATAACTATGAATGTCCATTTTGTATCTGTGTATTCAAAGTGGTTAGGATAGATATATAGTTGCATTCTCTTAATGAATAGAATGATTTTTTCTAATGGTGTTTGTAAGTAGGATCACAAGTCTGCATCTTGTACAGCAATTAACCACTAAGAAGAATATATGCAGTGTATTATTTGTTGAAACTGTACTTTCGATTTGATTTGAAACTGTCTCATTGCTATATGTTTATCAATAAAACTTTGAAAAGAAAAAAAAAAGAAATATTCTGACAGAAAAATTTGGGACTTTTTCAAAGGACTAGCTCTAGAAATTTACTACAATCAATTAAGAGTATAAAAATATTGAAAGCTAAAAGGATTGAAATTGAGGGCTGGCCAGATAGGTCCGCAGATTAAAACACCTGCCTAGACAGACGCAGAGGCTGGGGGTTCAATTCCCAGCCTGCCATGCTGGCTCCACTCCAGGAGCTCCCTGAGATGGAGGCTGAAACTGGGCATGGTGGCGCATGCCTGTAATCCCAGAACTTGGGAGGCTGAAAAACAGGAAGGATCACTACAAGTCCAATCTGTGTAGTGAGGCCCTGTAGACCCTGTACTAAATACATTAAAAATAAATAATACATAAAAGAATTGAAATTGAGTATTAGTCATGAATCAGAGTCTTAAAGAGTTGGTGAATATTGATGCTGTTTAGCTACAATATTTTGAAGAACTTTCACCCGGTGTTCATTCTTGTTTTCTTATAAATCATAGTTAATGGTTATAGTTAATAGTTATAGTTGAATCATAGTTAATGATATGTATTTTTGTATTTTATTCACAACATTGAAATAATCACAGATCTACCCAGCATTATAAGATGTTTTCTAAAATTATTTTTTAAAAGTGCAAATCTTTTGATTTACAGCCTGCTTCAAAGAAGGCAGAATGAGATCAATATCTACCTTGTACATAAATGTTAAATTTAACAGATTACTCTAAAATATTTTCCTGGTTATCAAAGATAGTGTTTGCACTACAGATTGCTTAGGAAATGAGAAAAAAGCCAGAAGAGCAAATAAATAATCACTTATATCATTTGGAGATGAGAAACAACTTAGTGTTTGGTAGGTCGTAGCATGTGTGGCTATAGACATGGCCTTTTCTTCCCACTGTAGTTTTACTACCTTGCACTGTGCCCAGCGTCAAGCAGGCATTGCATCTAATGCCAGGTAATTGAATAAAATGCCTGCGAGCCTTATTTTGGTGACATGCATTTAATTTATAAGGGCTGCAATAACTTTGTTTTTGAGATAAACTAGTGCTGTGGAGATAATTGGACACATGGCATTCAGGATGTTCTTCGAACACTAACCATGTGACTTTCTGCAAATGATAAACTTTCAGGAGCCATTTCTTCATTGGTACTAATGAGAATCAGTAATCGTTTACTTACAGACTTGAAATAATTAATAATTCAGTAAAAATTAACTTGTAACAATATCCTATAATTAAGTGCCATTAATTATTATAATCCTACTTTGCTGGCATAAGTAGGATCTCAGCGGTGTTAGCACTCATTTGTTCCTCTCCTTCAAATGATGTTTCCAACTCACATACTGCTCCTCATTGCAAATTAAACCTTACCGTATTAAGAGAGGAAGCAGTGGAAGGGATTTAAAGAAAGACAAAGAGAAGAATCCTTCTTACTATACCTAGAAGGCAAAGACTAGGTATCAGGTATTAAAAATTTATCTTAGTGACCTTCAGCCTAGACGCAAGGTTTGGATATAGCTCCAAAGCTCAGTTTCATTGGCAGTGAACATTACAGCCTCTAGGACTTTATATAACCAGTCAACAAAGCCTCTTAGTTGACTGAAAGTTACAGAGCAAGTCTCCTTCTACCTGCAGATGCACTTATGATCCACACATAGACATTTACAAGCAATGGGGCATTTAGAGCTGTGTAAAACCATGATGCTCTTTCACTTCTAGGTCTTCATCCTAGAGATGAAGAAATGAAGATTCCAGAAGAAGATGTCACTTCCACAAGTCAAAGAGATTGAGTCACAAAGCTAGCATAGCCTTAAGCACTGCCATTATTCTCGCAGCACTTTGTCACACCAGTTCCTCATAGTTAACATTCTCTGCTGACATTCACATACAAATGCGCACTTGTTACAAATATACCCTGAACTCATACATCGATGTCTTAAATGTTCTTCATATTTTGTGTGCTTAATTCTACTTTCTGCTAGCATTTTCAAGTGGAACTGAGGTGTTTTCATGAAAGATTGAATACTTAGGTGATCATACCTGGATACAAAAATGGGTGGCGTTCAGCCATCTGATCTTGGTTGAAAATTAATCTTCTTTATTTTGGTACAGGGCCTCACTATGCAGCTCAGACTCATAGTGATCCTCTTGTCTCAGTCTCCTCAGGGCTGGGGCTACAGGTGTGTACCACTGTACCTGGTCTCGGTGGCTGGCACCACACAGGGCCAGCACAGCATGCCGCACAAGGATCAAACCTGGGTCCTTGAGCTTGCCAGGCAGGCACTTAGACCACTCTCCTGCTTGGAAATTAATCTGAAATGTATAGAGATAAAGATTTCACATGAACAGAGATTAGAAAAAGGCCACCAGTTTCTGAATATCTGTTAAAAAGAAACATATTCATTTAACTGTACATGTACAAATTTAGTGCTTTTTTTCATGATTTAATAAGTTCTTACTGCTTTAATGAAGAAACTGATCAATTCTTTTACAGTAGGGAGAGAAACATAGACATTGGTTGTCATTATAAATAGAAATTCAGAATTGTTCAGTCTCAAAGAAACTTTTCATGGCTTTAAAAATTAAAACTGAATTGTCATTCTATTAATCTCTGAATGCCCAAGCCATGCAAAATCTACTTGTATTAAATATTTGGGGATGCAAATAATACAGAAAAAATTGTCTGGTGAATGTGAAAACATCATCAGAATTAACTTTCACAATAGGAAAATACTGTTAATTCTTTCAAAAAGATACAGTAGTGGTGCAACACAGACAGTGCCCAATTTATTCTCATTTTTAAAGTAACATTTCAATTGTTTTCCTTTCTCTAGATATACAGACACACACTGTAACATAGACTTATTCAAGGTGGAACAATGATACAATATTAAAATAATTCAATTTTTAACAATAAAGGGACATTTTCACATTCCAGGATACAACATGGCTATTTTAAAGGACAATTCTTCTATGCTTTATATTTTTGCTTTTTGTTTATAGTGTCAGAAAGACATAACAATTACCTTTTAAAAGACTATATAAAATTGAGTTGCCACACAAAGGATATGAACCCTAAATAATTGTGACAAAGCAATGACAAAATTTAAGGAAACATTGATTTCTTTTAGAATTCAAAAGTACTAAAATTGAGACCAGCTCCTTAAAAATTAAACTGCTTATCACACTTCCCGTTTCTTCCAGGGAAATAAACAAGTTAGCAACACTTTCCCCACCATCATTAATCTGTTCTAAAACTACATTTTTACAATGCATTTGTTTCTTTAATCCCTGCCTCTACTCTCTCCCAAACTAGATCAATATTAATTCAATACATTTTACAATGCTTAAAAAACTTCTGGCTCCTCTGTTACTTTAAACTTTTTAAGAACTCCAAAATTTAAGGGGCAAAATACTTACACAAAATGGCAAACATGCTTTCTAAAAACCCAGTCTACAATAAACAGTGAAATAATGTAATGTAAAACGTATAGTCAGGTCTGTATGTTACCAGATACATCAAACCAGATATATTTTAAGAAAAACAAGCCTCTTACAACAACCATGGAGCGCACCAGCTAGCTGAAAACACGGGCAACCCAGCAGCCGGGCATCACCCCATTGTACCCTCATACATATGCCAACTGTTTACATACACCCAACAAACCAGGCGATCCTTTCAGAAAGGCACCTTGAAAGCTGGGTGAATTCTTACTAAAACTGGTCAGAGGCAAGAAGCGTTCTACATGGGACACAGTTAAATGTATCAAATTTATCAATGCCAAATTGTTTTTTGCTCACTTTTCAAAACTGAATGTAGCCTACGTTGGAATATGAAACTTGTGCACGATTGAAAAGCCTCCTTACAGTCTGTCTCTGATGTTTCATGCTTCACCCTCCACACCCAGCAGCCTGCTCATTCTTCCTGGCAGGTGAAAGCAAGGATTGACGGGATATCATCAAAGGACTGACACCATGCATCTACTGTATGATAACAGCTTATTAACCTTGGTGTATTTTCATGCAAGTTTTTAAATCGTCTACATGGTTTTAATGAAGTACTGTTTCACACTGTTTTCAGACATGCTACTTTCATTTTCAACTGACAACTGCCAAGTTAACTGCCACCACTTCAAATTTAGTGCTCTTTTATATATTTTGTTTTGGACAATGTTACCATCCATGAGAACGTATAAATTGGGCACCACAGAGTTGGACTGTGATTTTTCTACTTCAAAATAAAAAAAAAATTGAGACTTAATGAAGTTAAGCAACTTTCTCATGATTATTCTACTATTGTCAAGCAGGGGAGACATCTAAAAATATTTTGCTAATTATTTGCATATGCATAATTTATTTTCACTATGCACAATTGTTGAATGCATAAGTCTTCAAAAATACTCTGTTGCCAAGTTTTAATCTTGATCCAATTTTAAGATGAAACCTTTTAAAACCACCACATATACTTGAGAAGAGCAATCCAGATTCAAATTTACATCTTTTCACTCTCAATTTTCTGCCACTATTTTAAAAGTGCGCATTGTACTGATTCATTCATTTTTCAAGTAAACCTTTTCATGTGGCCTATTCTTAGAGACCCAGAGTGGCAAGTCAGGTATGGGTACGTGGTGTGTTACTATACTTTTTGTTGGAGGATGTAGGGACTGAGTAGATTCTCATGCCTTCAGAAGCTTGGGTAGAACAACAGCAAATGACTGTACAGCTGCAAGCCATATGTAAAAGTAAGCCCATATTTTAAACATATCTATTAAAATATAATAGCTTTTAAAATAACAATTTTAACTGTTGGGTAAAAATGTCACCCATATTATTGGTTACATTTACTGTCTTTTCTGAAGACATAATTCATCTTAGTAGATGTCACACTAATAGATCCACGTAATAACCACCCGGCACGGGTTGCTTGCTGTATTACAAACTATTTTTAAATAAATTACACATCTAGTGGTTTCAAAGTCGTCTACTTGGCCAAGTGTGTTCACGCAACATAAAGTAAGCTGGAGTCTATGACCTCTCGACGAACTGGCTGATTTAGTTACACAGATTAGTTTCAAAGGGATTTTCTCTTCCAAAGTTATTTTCTATGTGTAACACTATGCAGGTATGGGAATTTTAATGGAAATTAGACATCCAGCAAAACTCATTTTACATATTTAAAAGTGAATGCATTGATTACCTGTGCTGTATTTTCAGCTACATGCACAACAGCTTTCCAGGGAGGGCTAAGAAGTCTGTGACACCTGGAACACAGCAAACAAGTGAGCCCAGCCCCGTGTCTGATTCCCTCTAGACAGGTTTTCCACGTTCAACCTGAATGGCAGGAGGAATTTGGGTTTCTCTACATGCTCTTGTAAGTTCTGTAGTTAAGTAACAAAAACATTTTACCTTTAGAAATATATACATGAACACAGCTAAGTCAAAAATTAAAAGGGAGGCAGAAATATAGCCTAAAATATTGCCAAAGTCTTCTGTGTCTTGCAGGTGAGTGGCTCATGCGGCGCTGTGTTTCTCGCTAGCCTGGGCCACGAGATAGGCCTCCTGGCTGGCTGGAGGTGGAGCCTGACTGCAGTGGGGGTGTTTTCTCCCTGGCTCCACCCTTCTCTCACTGCCCCCACACTTTCCCATCATATTGTTTCTGCTTAGGAGACTGCTGAACATGGACTGACCCCGTAACCCCAGATAAATCTGTCTTTCTTTAAGTTGTGGATGTCAGATATTTTGTTCCAAGGATGGAAGAGTGATTAATACAAATGTTTGACTGCTTTTTTGTGGGTACTCTCCATTAAGAATGGAGAGACCATAGTCCATTGTAGACAGAATTCATTTGGTATAAAACATGTGTAAATTTAGATATATTCCAATAATTCAAATTTATTATAATTTAATTCTGTAAAAGTTTTCAACCACATTCAACTAAGGAACAAAGAGAACTCCAAATCAGTTGTCATAAATTCAAGTAGGAGCTCCTTCTCAGGTGTATACTGGTCACTAGCAAATAATGTTTTATAATGAATACAAAGCAGAGTTGGGCAAGAATCTTAAATCAGCAAACAATGAAACACTGCACGTCCTGTATTCTATGACTTATTGCTTGGGATGTCAGGGAGTGGCGGCAAGAGCGAAAGAAGTACAGAGCTTTAAAGAAATAGTAAGTAATCATGACAATTATTTACTACGCATTTACTGTATGGAAAGCTTGTGTCTAATACATGTCTATGGTTTGGAAATTTCCTCTATTAGGGGGAGTACAGAGTGTGCTTTGTAACTTTCTGTATTTTAATTTCCTTTTTCTTTTTATGTACAGTGTCTCCAGGGTCTACAGGGTCTCACTACGTAGATTGGACTCACAGTGATCCTCTTATTTTCAGCCTCCCAAGTGCTAGGATTACAGGCCCGTACAACTACGCCCAGTCTCAATCACCCTCTCAGCACACCACGGGGACAGGGCCGGCACAGCATGCTTGGGATTGAGCCCCAGCTGCCACGCTCTCCGTAAGCAGGCGCTTTAGTCCGCTGAGCATCTGGTTGGCCCCCTATCTTTTAATTTTTATTACTACATTGTGCAGCACATAGTGATTGTATGCTTCATGGGGCCTTAGTATCTGTGCCCACACCTATCAACGCTATATATATTCCCTTTCCCTAACAGTTCCCCGTCTCTCCTTTTCACTTTTTTTCCAACTCTTTTGAGTGGAGGGATTTTTTTCTAAAGAAACACCATCGAGGTTCTCAAACATTACAGTGCTTATAAAGTGCAGCATAGCAAAAAGCTCATTTGAACTGGTAGTGCTTTTAAATGAACTTGTGCTGTTTGATCAGAATAGTACATGTGCATATTTTAAAAATGTATACATATGTGTTTATGTGTGTATAAATAAAAGATTTATATACAGATACACATATTCATACCATATACAGAAATCTGCAGGGATGCCCTATACATATATTTAGTAAAGTACATTACATATTTAACTAATACATACTTGCGCATGTATGTGAATTAATGTCTATCCAGTTATTCTACATATAATATTAAGAGTATTTTGAAGACTGATTTTTTGAAATAATCTTGGGGCCACACTGAAGGTGAACACTCATTGTTTTGATTCTTGTTTTGGTTTTTGTCTTTGTAGTACTGGGAATAGAACCCAGGGTATGAGGTAGGAAAGCATTCTTTCCTCAGACATTTTTATTTTCTATTTTGAGGTAAGTTCTCACTCAGTTGCCCAAACTAGTCTTAAATGTATGGCCCTCCTGCCTCAGACTCTGGAGCAGCTACAACTGGAGGCGGATGTTGCTGTACCCATCAACACTGATCTTTGAAAATTAGTATTATAAGTTGGGACCTCAGCTCATGAATTCATGCTCAGTGTCCTCTGCTTTATTAATTTCACAACCATTTTTTAAAATAATTTTGAGTTACTGTTCTTAGGAAACGTCAGTGTCATTTGTGAGAGGTTTCGTGTCTCACGTAAGAGCTATATGTCCTTTTATATTAACATTTTTTATGTTTCCAAGATGATCTCCGTTTCTATCATTTTCAAATACTATGATCTGAGGGCTCCTATGTGCCCCTCTGCCGAAATTCCTATGTTGGAATGCTGCCACCCTACTCCACAGTGATAGTATTCCTGGGGTGGAGCCTCTGGGAAGAGATTTAGTCACAGAGGATGTGGATGGATTTGGCACACTTACAAAAGACTCCAAGAAAGACCCCTTGCGGCTTCCACCATGAGGTTGCCATGGAAACACAGCCATCTAGGATCCAAGGGGTACAGCCTCCTCCTAATCTTGGCTTGGACTAGCCTCCTGCTAGTCTTAACCCTGCACTTCCAGCCTACAGAACCATGAGAAATACATTTCTGCTATGTGCAAGCCACTCTGTCTATGTATTTTTTTTTTTTTTGTATTCTGAATGAGCTGAGACAACACATTATATTTTCTTTTCTAATAACTGCCTTACAATGATTAGAATTGCTTAAGATCTCTTAGGATTTGTATATGCTCCCTCAGCCAGCAGTATGTTTTCTATGCCTGTGAGTTATATGTGAATGTATGTGAGCAAATGAGTTAGATTTGTGCAGTGGACAGAGTTACTATGAAGTGTCTTTTTTTGCCTTCTGTTCTTCTCAAGTGTTTTAAAGAACCTAATTTCTTAAGGCTTACATAGTCTGTTTTCTCAAAATTGTCCCTTGCATTTTTCTAAGCATTTAACAATTCTTAGCTCTATCTCCTTATGCACACTTTTTTTTTTTTTTTTAACCGGGGATTGAACTCAGGCCTTTGTGTTTGCCAGGCAAGTGCTTATTCCACTGAGCCATCTCCCCGGCCCCTTTATGCACACTTTTAAATGCTTCCTTTTACCTGAAGTTTAAATAGTACTAGTGGATTTTGACTTTCCTTGAAAAGTAGTCTCCAGGATTTTTATATCTCAGCAAAGAATATAGATTTTAATGAATATGAAATTGATACATATAAGTAAATATGGTCCTATGGAGGCCTTAAAAGTGAAATGTATTATTATGTATTTGCAGAGACTTAATCATTACTCAATATGAAAGAAACTGATCAGCTGAAGATATAAAACGTTAGCAATCATTCAGGATAGGGGACATGGAAAGAACCTGGAAAGTTAACTTCAGCTGATGAGATTCAGCTGGTCATGCTTGGAATCATCCAGAATTGTGTGCATTCTCTCTTCTGCACACAATACTTACAGGTATTTGAGCACAATACATGCAAATCTTCTCCAGCAGTATTGGTTACCACTTATTTGACTCAACCTGGTGGTTAGGTAGTTAGCTCTTCTCTCAAATTCTCTTTAAATTAATACGGGGGGTGGAGGGGATAGCTCAGTGGCTTAAGCACCTGCCTGGAAAGTGCAAGATCCTGAGTTTGATCCCTTGCGTGCGTACACACACACACACACACACACACACACACACACACACAAATACTGTTGTCTGAATTAAACATATGTTTGAGGAATAGTTGGAGCACACCCATCGTGATAACAGTTGACCATAATTTCTGTGATCTAGAAAATAGACACCCATTCATGTGAGTGAGAAGAGAAGCTGTGTGACAGCCTCAGTACTTGTGGAGGTTTTTTTTTTTTTTTTTTTTTTTCCCTGTCCATAAAGATAAAGCCATTGGATTTCCCCTTACTAAGGAAAGAAACACGTACTACATGGTGATCTGGGAGATCTTGAGAATGGAGAAGGCAATTTTCTAGACCACAAGAGGAAGGAAGGATTTCAATCCAATTATTTTAACTTGAAACCCAGATGCCAGGGTAAGAATGGAAATTAAGGCCCTCTGCTCATCCTTTCAGCCCACCCACTATTTGAATCAACAGATCTTGGCTTCTGTTTCAATTAGAATTCTGAAAAAGATAATGCATTCAGACTTAAGATAGCTACAGATTTTGTTTCATATATCCTGGAGAAAAGATGGTTGCATGTTGTCCTGAGAATCTCAGTGGCTCCCGTGATCAGCTCCAATAACTGAACACATTCACCTTGCAGAACTCAAATAAACAAAATCCCTATGCCTGAATGACTTGATTTGACACTGGGAATAAGCAAAATGTCTTCGTAATTAATTGCTCCCCTTGCAGGCCTCTCTACTTCAGCAGCATGAAGCCACAAACACAGATATTTATTTGTGTGGGAATTTTCTAGTGACAATGTGTGCATGGATGTATAAATAAAATTATGTAATGAAAAAACTGTGCTTTACTGTTTCCCCCTAGTTGTATATTAAATATTTTTTCCTGACTACTAACAAGTATTTTGTATATTCATGCAAACTCTATGAAGCGTATATAAATTTTTTAAAGCTTTCAAGTATATTGCAATGTTTCTCAATGTTCTCATACATGTGTCAGTGATACCATTGTATTTGCATTGCCACCTTGGATTACTTCATGATAATAGAAAAAGAAAAATGATAGCTAACTTTCACTGCTACCAAATGTTTGAATCTAATTATGATTCTCTTCATGAGACAGAAGAGTTGAAATAAATGTTAAATCCTATATTGAAAGGAGACAGGGAGAGAGAGAGACAGAGAGAGAGAGAGAGAGAGAGACAGACAGACAGACAGACAGACAGACAGAAAAGAGAGAGAAAGAGAGAGAAAGAGACTGTATATAAAATTAAAATTTATTAATACTTGTAAAGCCCCCTTAAAACCCTTCAACTTATAGCAGTTAGGCAGGTTGACATGGTAGAATCATTTGAGCTTTCATATCCAGGGGAAATCATTTGATGTGGTCTAAATTATCAGAGGTCTAAAGAGACAGACACTGAGGCATAGTAGCACAATTACAGAAGTTCTGAATTTTGTATTTATCCGAGATTTTTATTGGCTGCTTATGACAAGAGTGACTCCAGGGAATAGTCTTTTACAGGGATACAGGACAAAATAATGGGACAGGAGACTGTAAAAAAAACAAACCCACTCTTCCTGGCAACAAGGCAGAGTTTGACATTTATAAGATTAGATAATTGGAATGAACATATGAAACAATAGTAAATGAAAAGGGAAAGAAAACTTGGTATCAGGGGACGGTATGGAGCGTAGCATTTTCTTTTTCCTTTTTCCTTTGTGTTCAGTTACAAATCAGAATATATGATGTTCTGCTATCCCCTTTATATTAGCAGCATTTTAATCAACAGCATATGATTTAAATAAATTTCCTGGGAAAGATAAAAGCAAATCTCAAAGTTTTTTTTTTTTTTTTTGTGGAAATTGATTGTACACCTTTTTTTTTGTGAAGAATGTGTATGTTTAGAAGAATACCTCATAGAAGAAAAAAGAATGCCTCATGACTTCAGATATTTGGGCTGAATTTGTTCTGTTTTTGAGGTCAGACAGATTTTTTAAGCTCCCACAGGGACCATGCACTGGGCTCAGGCATGTTATTGCCTAGCCACAACCCAATTTGAAGGAAAAAGAAAACTCAGAGATACTTTTCCTCTATTCAAAAGTTTACTGCTTTTTTTTAAAATATTTATTTATTTTTATTACATTTATTTATTGTGTGTGTGTGTGTGGCCAGCTCAGCCCACCAGCGGGCGGGGCTGGCTGGCATGTGGTGCTGGGGATCGAACCGCAGTCCACGTGCTTTGCCAAGCTTGTTTCAAGTAGGTGCTTTAGACCACTGAGCCATCTCTCCAGCCCCAAAAGTTTACTGCTTTATTCACCAATGAGATTTTGCATTAATTTTGAAGTTAATTATGATACTATTTATATTTATCACTGAGATTATGGTGTCGCTCAAACCTATGCCAATTTCAATTCTTCCC
This sequence comes from Octodon degus, assembly GCF_000260255.1. Classification (NCBI taxonomy): domain Eukaryota; kingdom Metazoa; phylum Chordata; class Mammalia; order Rodentia; family Octodontidae; genus Octodon; species Octodon degus. The sequence continues at coordinate 7,544,236 of NW_004524672.1, forward strand.
TTAGTTTTCCCTCCTATCTTTCTATGCATCTAGCTGTCTATTCAATTTCACTGTTTTGAACTTACTTTTCATGCTTAACCTTCCTTACATTTTCATTATGCATTGAGATCAATCCATCCTCCATTGCTACATTCTGAAGTTAAAGAGTAGATAATTATTCTTAAAGATTAGATTTTCCTTTATGCTTTGTTCTGAATGTTTAGGGTTTTTTTTTCTTTCATATCTTAACTCTTCATTTTTGTGACTGGAAGACAAATTTTCTTCAGATTTCCTAAGCAGCTTGATGTTGTAGAGAAGATCTGATGTTACAGCTGCTGCTTTTATGTACCACTGTGTTACAATGGTGCTTTGGTTTAGGAACTTGATTCTTTCGATGCTTCTGGTTGCCAATGAAATTGGAAGAGGACTGGATCCAATCCGACTGATAGGTTCAATGTTGCCCTCCTGGGAAAACTTAATTTGGTGCTCATCCAATTCAGTTTGCAATCAGCGTCATGAAAAAGTATAGGTTTGTGAACTGAGACACCACTGTACTTTTTCTTTTTTTATAAAAAATACTGTATCTGGCTCTTTTCTTTTTTAAAATCAACTTTCTTCCTGCAGTTCAGGGAGGAGGCAGTAGAACATGGCAGAAGTTCCTCCTGCAGAAGGTCATGGCAGAGGACTTCATAGTATATTAGTGGTATATACATACGCATAATGAGTATGGAGCGCAGGAACTAAATATTCTTTGAACATTACACAAAGTGGTATCAGATGTTTAGAGTGAAGCTAATCCTCTTCTGGTGACTTATTTACTTCAAGATAATTAACACCAACACAAGTTTGAAGAATAAAAGGGAAACTTGACACTGTGTTTAACACACTTTTTTACCTTCTCTTCTCAAACACTTGAAAAATCCAAGTCCATCGTATACATCAAAGGAATCTGTGGGTAAGGGTGGGCACAGAACTTCACTTATGACCATAGAGTAGGAATCCATGGTGGAGAGTCTGTGACTTCTATGGCCAGAGTATTCTCGGGCTTCATTAAGTAAAATCAGTTCTTCATGACAAAGTCTCCACTTTTTCCCCTACTAAACCTTATTTTAGTTGGAACTGATCGCTTTGGTGGCTTACTCTATTGCTCTGAATTTTATCTCTCCCTTTCCAAGAATCTGGCCTTCTTTTTTTTACCCATCAGAGGGTAGCAAGAACCTTCTCTGGGTTGAATCCCTTAGGTCCCTGATATGTGTGTTAAGTGACCACAGATTCAAAGATGACCCTGGAAGAACTGGGGCACCATTTGTTTTGTGTCCTTAAGTTGACACCGATCATTGTCGCTGATAACCTCTTTCTAGCTCTGGCTTTCCAGCTATTCCTTTGCTAACCTAATAACTTGGTGGTTCAGACTTTGCTTTCCCACTTACCTGATGCCTGTGGGGTGTGTGTGTGTGTGTGTGTGTGTGTGTGTGTGTGTGTGTTGTATGGAGCAGAATCAATGCCACTACAATAACTAAAGAAATAACTGAAGATTGATTATATTACTGGTTTTGTTTGGTCCACCAGGGCTCCTAAAGTGAGATTAGCCTGGTCAGACTAGATATGGGCCTGTCAGAATCACACTGATTTTCTTATCAAAGTGTTTACTATTTAATGTTGCAATGATTTCCCCAATATTTGTCTTTAAGTGTTAAAATTCCTGCCAAAGATACAGTGAAGAGTTTGATTGCAAAGTAAGTACAAAATTCAAGAGAGCATTTAACTTTTCTTTTAAGGGAGAAGAGAACTTTTATGCAGTCCTTTGGGTCTATTCACCAGAAGTCACAGGGCTTAGGGAAGGAGAATGCTGGGAATAAAAGCAAAGAAATCGGAACTTCCAAGGGAGCTTTCTGGAATACGTCCACACCACTTCTGTTTTCATTTTCTTCTTCTCTCTCCTGAAGTTGTCATATATTGTGACAGTCTTTCAGGCAAGAAATCACCCTATTTTGAAAGCTATAACTTCATCTTGTTCATTAATGTCTCACTCAAGGGTAAAAAGAAAGGGTACATCAATGTCTACCTGGAGGTATAATAAAAATAGATGTATCACACAGAGATGGATCATTTGTCTGGTTTATAGGGAATTCCTTCTATGCCTGGGGAATTTAAGTATTCACTTGAAAGGAACAGCCACTGCAGTGAGGCTTCTGCTGTTCTTCATTCACCACAAAGCAGTGATTCAATTAATGTATTACTCTGAAAGGCTTTGGCACGAGGGTGGTGTACATGACCTGTTCGTGTTGGGAACAGATGAAAACGCTGTGCTGGCAAAAGGCTTCCATCCCCTTAATGAGATGTGATACTGTTTAGAGTGTTCTCAGGCCTAGGAATACTTTCAAGGTTCAGACTGAAAGGAAGGAGACATAACAAACAATCAGGTATACAAGATACTTTACAATCCCCGTGCATTCGTCAAGGTTTCTAATAGTGAAATAGTAAAATTTACTTTGTCTCTGGAGGGGAAAACTTCACTTTTTCTTTCTGTAAGGGGTATGCACTCTATTACCTTCCCAAATTGTGTATTGATATTTTTGATATTACATAACTGAAAACACAAACTCTCCTTGAGGCTCAGAATGTGGGGCTGGAGTGCCAGGCTGGTGGGGCCTACACACTTGTTTTTTTTTTTTTTAATTATTTTTAATTTATTTATTTTCTTTCTTTCTTTATTTTTGTGTGTGGTCAGCTCAGCCCACCTGGGGGCTGGGCTGGCTGGCATGTGGTGCTGGGGGATTGAACCGCGGTCCCTGTGTTTTGCTAAGCTTGTTCTAAGTAGGTGCTTTAGACCACTGAGCCATCTCACCAGCCCTACACACTTGTTCTGAGAGCTCCACTGGAGCCTGCAGATGGTGACCAGCGAGGAAGGAGGTGGCATCCTGTCACTACTCATCTTGCAGTCTAATTCCAGGATGTCATAGACACCCATGAAGAGTTCCTTAACATCAATCAATCTGCCGATCAGGAATCAAAGCAAAATATAGCATGCTACCCTGGCTCTTTGCAGCTCTTAAAATCCACTTCCTCTGCCTTTAACTGCCTCATCCTTTGTCCTAAGAGAGCCTTCCATGTATTGTTAGAGGCAGGTCTATTTCCCACAGCAGTTTATGTGCTTCCTCACAGCATGCTGTTTTGATATGGATTCCATTTATCAGCATATGTAAAAAAGAGAAGAAAATTCACAGTTGAAATATGGACATGGCATTCAATCCAAAGTGTAGGGAGGGCTTGGACATGCCCACAGCTGCAGACCAGGCAGGTCAGGTGCATTCTGCTCACCTTGCTTTTTGCCTGCAGTCCTATATCTGCCTTGCTGAAAGGCCATTGCTCTCCAAGCTGGGGTCCCTACAGACCCTGCCAGTAAGGGGTGAGTGGCAAATACTTGTTAGGCAGAAAGAAAAATTAGTTTCTGCAATGTCTTCTAAAATTTCTGACTCAGAATTCCCAAGGCAGATGGTATAAGCATAAAAACCACTGAAGAGCTAAAGAAAAGCAGAGAATTTAAGTGGGGCTAAGAGGAAAGTGATTGCCTTTGATCTTAGCCACTAAAGGCCCCAACAATTCTGTTGGGAAGAGGGAGGGGAGGCACATATCTGATCAAAATAGTATGTTTTCCAGTGGTTATTTGTTTGCTAGATACCAGTGACTATGCAAGTGGTCACTAATTAGTAAACTGACCGCAGTTTACAGTCATACGGTTTTCACTTCTCAGTGATGCTTTTGACTGTCTTGCTGGCCTGAGATGACAAGCACTGCTAAGAACTGATAGAGAAGATCCTCACACCAAAAGAACTCCATTGAGCACTGGAGCTACGACCCAGGTGTGTCAGGGTGGGTAAGCCAGGTAGGAAGAATCACACAGAACAACGCCTTCCATGGTTGCTCCTTCTAGGAGAGATGATATCCTTTGGGTTACTATCTACTTGGGTAGGATCCTGGTGGGAGAGGAAGTCCTGTCCTATGTTATTATAGACATGGTACAAGTAATGGGGAATATTCACAGAGGTGTTAGATTTAAAAGGAGGACACAAGGGTCGGAAGAAACACCATGGAGAAGGAAGAGAAAGGCTTTACAGGGAGAGGTTGCAACTGGAGGGTGACCAGGCAACAGCTGGCCATTGTGTGGGCATTTGGTTTGGCCTGAAGAAAGCTTGTATAACTAGGAAGATAGTATGGTTCATTAAGACTAGTTAGTACACCATCCAGTTTCTTCACAACTTTACTGTTTCATGTTTTCTGACTAGTGCCTAAAAAGTAGTTGGGTTTCTGAGACCCATGGGCTTCTCATTTTGTAAGTAGAAGTGGAACAAGAATTATTACAATAAAATAATGGCCAGGGGGACTCTTAAAGTATGTACTGCAGAATTTCATCACAATGTAGTGATTAATTTTTTAAAATATATTTAGTACAGGGTCTACAAGGTCTCACTATGTAGATCAGACTTGTGGTGATTCTTTTTTCAGCCTCCCAAGTGCTAGGATTACAGGCACACACCACCACGCCAAGTCTCAATCACCATCTTAGTGCACCCTGGAGCAGGGTCCGCACAGCATGCTGGGAATCAAACCCCCGCCACTGTGCTCTGCCTAAGCAGGTACTTTAGTCTGCTGAGCAATCTGGCCAGCCCTTGTAGTGACTCATTTTGAATATGAAACTTTTTTCTTTTTCAAAATCTTTGTCCTTCATAAACCTTCCTAGAGATAGAACGCAAAAATAGCTCTGAACTATCCTAAGATCCAGTAATTTGTTTTATAAGATGAAAGCTGAAAAATTGCTAGAACCTAAAGGTATCCCTCATTTGAACAAAATATATTCAAACTCATTTAAAGTACTTAATATAATTTTAAAAATCCTTCCAATATTCCAAATGCAATAAAGCAAAGAAAACCTAATTTTCTAATCATATTTTTTTCCAGAATATGTGAAGTTAGCGAATCTTACCACAAATGACATCATAAAAACTAACTCCAAATTATTTCCAGGGTCCATAATTTGTGTTCCATAAGATGAGTACTGAGTTAACATCACAACCTGTAGATATACCTCATCTGAACTTCAGAATAGTTTTAATTTCTACAGGGTCGCTTTTATTAAGGTAGGGGTTCAAGGAAGGCATGAAAGATGCTTAAAGACTAGAAAGTACTGTGAGTTATAACCAAAATAACTTAACATTATGCAATTCAGTTATGTGGCTTCTTGATGATGCAAATCTTGTTCCTGTTAGCACTGAACCTCTGAAAATATAATAGCAGACGGTGCTCTGGAAGAGAATTCAGGGCATTTAGCAAAACTTACAAATCACTCCATTCCGGCAGAGCGAGGAAGAATTGCCGTATGCTGAGCCCGTAGTCATGTTGCCCACAACTTGTGGAAATTTCACATTTTACTCCATGTTACGTTATGCTTGCTTTGGTAAAAAAAAAAATCCTGAACAGAACCAGTGTTCCTAGAAGAAATATCTGGCCTCCTCATGGACCCTCAATTCTCACTGTTCATGGGGAGGGGTGAGAGGACAGGTTTTCCGGAAGCAGGGAGACCAGGGCTGACCAAAGCCATCAGAATTGGAAGCTTCTGCAGTGGGACTACTCAAACCTAATAAGGGGAGACTGAAGAGCAAGCCCAGTGGTGGGGTCTGCGTACAGGGCTGTTCCATCCCTGCCTCTGTCCTGGCCACAAAACCCTAACAGGAAATGCTGGTTTTGGTCACTGAGACACTCAATACCTGTCAAGGAGAAAGAGGGCCAAAATTCATTAACTGGATGAGAACGATTTCCACAGACCATCAGGATCTCCTTCAAGTTTTGTGTCTAGTACAACACAGACTGATCGTAACTTCATAAGCATTAAACTTTGCTTTTGGCACATGTGCATGCTTGCACACATGTGCGTGTATGTGTATGTGTGTGTGTGTGTGTGTGTGTGTGTGTGTGTATACCCAAGGCTGTTTTCACTTTCTGCCCAAATCTCCTTGCAAAGCACTATGGTTAACTATCTAACATCACAGATGATGTGTTCTGACAGACATAAAGAATTGCATGCACTTTTAAAGTAAAATCAACTATGTCATGAATAAAGAAGAAAAAAAAAAACAGATGGTATTGTGTCTTTGGTCATGCCTCAGAAGAGTTTCAAACTTCTTTAGAAAAGAACTTAATTTAATAAAGAAAAGAAAACCTTTCAATATTCTAAATGCAATAAAGCAAGCAACAGAAACGCTAATTCTCTAATCACATTGGAATTTGGTATCAATTGTTTCAATGTAAGGAATTCATTGGCGGAATGACATTTGGGTTTATGGGGGATACTTTGAATTTAAATCACAGAGGCAAAATAACTGTTGATTCTAATGTCACCAAACTGACAAAGAGACTCTGAGTTAGCATAGCCCGCATTACAGAAGGATCTGGTAAGCTCAGCTGTGGCTGAGAAAGGGGAAACCTTCTATCAAGTGGGGTGAAGCATATCTGCAATTTCTTTGACACAAATGTGCAGTTTCTCAGAAACCACTCCAAGCAAACAGTTCTGCATAGACTGTTTCTTTTCCACTGCACGAAAGAGGACTAAGTTTGGTGTAATCATTTGGTGAGCTCCAGAGCCTCCAGGAAAGTAAGTGAACGGTTCTCAGGTTGCTTTCTCAGTGGAATACTACAACTTGACATCAACAGGAAAGGCCAATCAGCCTTAAATTGGGGATGCTGGAAACCTTCTCCCAACTGATTGGTGGCAGGAGTAGAGAAGAGAAGGGAAGGATTTACTCAATACCAGGGGATCCGAATAAACAAGTAAGATGGTCGTTTCCTGCAGGAAAGTGGAAAGATTAGTGTGGTTTATATTGAGATGGGAATAGAGCTTAACACAGGTTGTAGTTGATTAAACAAGAGTGAATCATGGCGAAGCACCATCTAGATAATCTTAGCCATTATCTTTCATAATAACAGAGAAATCCCAAGCTTTCAGTTAGGCCCTGACTGATGCAGGGAACACCATGGGGGGAGGGAGGGCTCTTAACAGAAATGGCAAAGACACGGCCATTCTATTGACACCTCTGTCTTTTCAATTGCTCTTTACTTTTAGAGATTATACACAAGATACGATTACAAATCCTAACTATAAGCTTTTAAAATCATGTGTTAGGAAGCCCAGGATCACTTTCAGGGTCTTAGAAGGAAAGTTTCTCTTGCCAAATGTCCTTGAGGACCTTTGTTACTGGGAGTGGGCACTTTGCCAGTTGCTGCCGCAGAGCTTTATAAAAATAGACAAGATAAATGGACTTTTAGTGCAGTATTGTGCCAGACTTTTAATTTTCAGGAAATTATTTTTTTAACCTAGCTGAGAGTCAAGTCAATTTGTGAATTAGTGGAAAGCATGGCTGGATCTGGGGGGAAGGGGTGGCATCTGACATTTTAAGTCAGAAAAGGCTGCCACACAAAGCAGATTTCTCTTGGCAATCAAGATAAGTTAACAACCATAAACACATTGTCAGAGGAAAAAATTACATTTTGCTCCAGCACAGATTATGTGCAGATGACTGATTTTTCTTTCAAGTTCGAGCACAGAAAGATTGTTTATATATTTCCACTTCTGACCCAGGCAGGCAGGACAATCTTAAAGGCCTGAATAGAGACAGCAAAGGGCTTTCTTCTCCTGGCTTTTTACTAAGGAAAGAGCAGCACAATCATGGGTCGGCTATATAGTTCAGGTTGCTGAGATATGGACAAAAGTTGCTGCTGCAGATAATGTGACATATTTGTACACTTTTTATTAGAACCCACAAAAATAAAAAAAAAAAACAGCATCATTGAATTTTTTTTCTCTTTGTTTTGCTACTGGAAATTGAACTCAGGACCTTATGCCGGCTCACCAGACAGGCGTTATACCGCCGCACTATATCCTCAGGTTTATTTTTTAACATTTCATTCTGCTTAGTTTCTTTGGAATATGTCAAGGTGTCTCCCTGAATCTTGGAATGCCTATCACTCAAACATTGACTTAAACTGTCACCCCAATATTTCACTGCAATTTCATTAAATTATGAGGTAAATGATTCTTCAGATGGTGAATATAATATATAAGACAATCCAAACTGTTAAAAGCTGTATGAAGCTGAAGTCTTTATTAATTCTTCATCATTCTTTTTTTTTTGCAAGTGGGAAAATGTTTTACATTTATGTCAGTTTTTTATTGTTTGAGTATGTGTTTGCAGCCCATGCAGGCTGCAGCCACCTTGGGGAGTGGTGTGTACATACCACAGTTCATTCTTCACCATTCTTACCCATCTGTTCTCGAAATTAAAAAGCACAAGACAGGGTCTAGTTGTGTAGCTTAGGCTAGCCTTGAGTTTACTTTGTATCCTAGGCCATCACTGTAGTCATCCTGTTGCACCTGCCTGAGTGCTGAGATTATAGGCATATTGTCTCTTTAACCTTCTAGCAGGAATTTTAAATTTTAAAATTACTGAGACCCTGTTTCAAGGGTAGCAGGATTATATAATAGAGTTGCTTTTGTTTAATAAGAGTTGGGGGTGGCGGGGAAAGGAGGCTGCTCAACTCCCTAACAATTTGCTGTTATTTATTGCAGTGAATGCATTAATTAATATATACCTATTCACTCCTTTTTACATACAGAGTACTCGAATGGAAGCCTATGTCCTGAGAAAGCAATGGATGGTCTCTGTTCCCTAAAAGTTGTAAACTGATTGTGGAGAAAGGCTCTGCTTGCACTCACAAGCACACAAACACCCATGTGCATATTAAACAGCAACATGACAGAGCAATACAGGTAGTAAAAGACTTAAAGTAGGCAACTGTAATGTTTTTATCTTTGTGGCCAGCTCAGCCTACCCTGGGGGTGGGGCTACCGTGGCTTGTGGTGCTGGGGATGGAACCGCGGTCCCCACACTTGCCTAAGCTTGCTTAAGCAGGTGCTTTAGACTGCTGAGCTATCTCTCTGGTCCCCAACTGTAAGCTATTAACGTTTACTTTCATCATGAATTTGGAAAGATTATAGGAAGGTGTGCATGCATGCATGCATGTGAACATATCTTTTAGCATCATTTTATATGGCTTAAACATGCATTCTCAAAGGCCCCTTGAAAGGGCATGCATGTTTATTGAACTCATGCTACATACCAGGCATATGTTATCTATTAGCTTTTTATCAATATGAAAACAAAAACAGGTGCATATGATGATTAATTCCAGTATAGAGACCTGGGAGCAGCACTTCAGATACTAAGCGAATTATCCAAGCTAGCGAGTGGGAGAGCTCCACTTCTTCAGATTCATAGGGAACTGATTCAAACTCCTGTTGTCTTCCAAGATTTCTAAACATAATGTTTACAGGCCTTAATTAGGACTGCTTCGGGAGGTAAGTGGGTCTGTAAAATGCAAAGTCCGTGCTTCCAATGCCTGCAGCTTGCTCTCAGCAGTTGGGAGAACTTGTGTTCTGCAGCCCGCACCCATTGCTATCATAACTTAGATATTTGGTGCTTTGGTAGCATGGTTGCATGAGGTGAAAGGGATGGAGTATGAACCCCACTTGTTGCCCCTTCAGCTGAAGACCCTTGAGCTGAGCTCTCTTCAGTTTCCTCTAAAATTTTTTCAGGAGTCTACAAATCACTGAGGAAATAAAAATTCTGCTTCTTCCCCAAGGGGAAAATAAAGCAACAGGATTTCCGTATGAGTCGCTGGCGTCTTAAAGATGTTGCATTTCTGAAAGATAAATTTCCAGGTAGCTAATTGGAACCTAATGTGGATCTCATCCCCACAGTGTAGCCTTCCTTCCCACAGCCCTTCTTACAGGGATGAAGGACTCTAAATAAATTTAGCCAGAATTCAGAAGGAGAAAAGTTTTTCCATTAGATTTTGGAATAAAATGGAAGTTAATTATAGCAAAAAACAATTTCATCTATTTTATAAGATTCTACTGGGAGATAATAGATAATTACAAAGTAAACCCTAGATTCAAAGAATCCCAAGATTGAATGGAAATGTGATTATGTCTATTTGGGAAAAGGCATTTGTGAAATATTTGTGTTCATTATCTTTCTTCTGAGCAGAATAATACTTAAATCAAGCTGTATCCTGTTCTGGGAAAATAAGAGTTTCCAGAACTGAAACGTAGAATTTTACTTTCCCTTGCATTGTTGCAATGTAAAATGAGTACACGAATTCAGTAAAGGCTAGTAGTGTGTGCTCGGCAGTTGTCAAAGGGGTTAGATAGCAGGCAGATTGCTTTATCGCTATCTTTCGTTACGAGTTTGATTGTTTTCCACTATCACTCTAAGATGATTCCCTGTGCCTGAATTGTTTTTATGGAAAAGGGACCAGATATGGTATTTGATACCATTCTACATGTGTCTCTAAGTCTGCACATATATTCTTATTTTATTATTAATTCATTCCTCAGGAAAACCCAAGACAGAGACTTTGGATTTGTTACAAGTGATGACTCTGAGGCACAAGAAAGCCAGAAAGCAAAACCTACTGCTTCTCAAACCTCAGCTTACAGGACTCAAAATTCAAGGAGCTGGTTCCAGGCCTGCAGATTCTGGATCAGTATATGCTGGACTCTTTCCAATAAAACCCCTGCGCTCTGCATCTCTAATAAGCTAATACACTTCCACCTGGATGTGCCTCACTTTGGCATCCATTTTCTAAGAATACCTTGTTATTTAACAATATTTTTCTTCCCTCAGAACACATTAAGATTATTTTGTCATGAGGGAATATAGCGCTTCAGATTGGGCCATGGCACATGCTTGCCATGCTGCTGGCTGAGGAGAAGGGCAGCCTGTTATCAGAGAAGAGGCTAAGCTGAAGAGCAAAAGGCAGCAAATATGCCAATTTGGAGCAGGTCTGGAAGAGGGTGGTGTATCAGGACTCTGGGCATATGGAACTTCTGCACTCCAAATGGTTTTCCTACTCGTATCGTTTTTTATTAGCAGCCTGTACACTTAAAATTCATGGAAATCAGGACGAGTAGAAAAACCACACTGTGGTCTGTCCTACCATCCTGTCAGTCTAGAGCCACTGTCTGGTGTTTCCTCCAGTTTTACTAAAATTTCTAAACTCTGGAAAACGAAGGTGTGAGATACTTAAAGGAAAAAAAAGGACACTGGGAAGAAATATTTTCTAATAAAATGTCAGGAGTTGAGATGACCACTGTTGTTGATTTCTCTGTCACTGAAAAACTGGGAGACTAGCGTTGCTCCCTTTGCCCACAGTCATGCATTCCCCATGTCAAATGAGTCCCTTCTGAAGACTTGGCCTGGCTTCTCGTGCTGCAGGAAGCTGGAAGACATGGCAGGACTCCTTGGTGAGGCGTCATCTCAATGAACAAAGGCAGGCATGTAAATGGCAGATGTAACTTTTCTTTCTTATAGGGTAAGGACCCTGTTGGATGTCTGTTGTGTTTACCCATTAATCCTTGTTTGTCTGAATAGCAAAATCGTAACATTTCTTATGGCAGGGTTAGAGTTGATCTCAACTCTCTGGGGGGAGGTATTTTGCCTTTGCTGGACCAAGTAGAACCTTCCAGAGGCTTTTGATTCTATTTGTTGAACTTTCTCAACTTGTCAGAGTTAAACTGAGTACTCTTAGGCTTATTATCATGTCGGAAGGGACTCTTTGAAAAGGGATACAGAGAAGAAAGCAGATTTCAGGTAGAGAGAAAAATTCTTCATGCTTTTACCTGAATACCTTAATAAAGCTTAACCATGTATGAACCAATACACTTGCATTTTCTTTTTCTTTGTTTGAACTTTTTGAATAAGGCTGTAATTGCCATCTGGCTTATATTTAAGGAAGTTAAAATGGAATAAATTACATGCACAGTAGCATCCAAATAAAGATGCCTGTGTATTATCGAGACAACAATACTCAGATTTGAGGAGACCAGGGTTCTAGTCCTAGATGGGCCACTGTTTAAGTTTCACTGAGGATGTTGTTCTTTGATGTCACTGTGCCTTGAACTCTTTTTCATACAATGTAAGTCTTACAAAATGAATTCTCTGAGGGGTGAGATTGCAATGTTGCAGCAAAGAGGCTCCAAGGTCCAGAAGATGGTTGAGTCCTCTAGGTGTTGGTTGAGAAGCCTGAAGGGAGAGGATGCAGCAGAAGCTGCAGAAACAGGGCCACTCCTTCACTGACACAGACAGTAGAGTCCTTTTCTCCAATACAATATGGTGGCCTGTAATCACAAATCCTGGCTGTCATGCAAGGCCAGCAACAAAGAAACCAAGCAGGAAGCAAATTATAGAAATGAGGAGACATCCCACACCTTTCACTAGTGGATTTACTGTAGGTAGGATACTTGCAGTCAGGCCTCCTACAAGAGAAGAGATAACATTTTAGGAAGCAAGGAAAGCTTGGACAAACCCTTCCAAAGGAGGTTGCTCAAAAGCAATTAAGATATTTGGGTACAGGATTCCAAGGTTTTTCATAAAGCTGAAATGTTACATTGCTTGTTAATTTTTATGTTTCTACTCAAGTTTTATCAGAGGCCTGGCACTGGCATCATGTTTAATTATATGCTTGCCAGGACAAAAAAAAGGAAAGCCTTGGTTGGTGGCATTTATTTTTCATTTTGTTTTGTTTTGGGGCACCAGGAGTTGAACTCAGGACCTTGCCCTTACCAGGAAGGTGCTTCTCCTACTGAGCTGTATCCCTGACCCAGTATCTGCCTATTTTTGCCATGTAAATATCCCACTCTGGCCACTTTTCAATGAGCAACATGGTATCAACTGCCTCATGGGATTCTTTAACATTTAACAATTGGATGTGGTATGAAAAAACTCCAGCTTACAATGTAATTACAAAGTGGGAACTCTAATTATCAGAATGGTCTCTCTCTGTGCAGTTAAGGGACAGCTCTAGGTCCTCCCAGAAGGATTCACATGTGAAACGCAGAGCTCCAGAAAGAGAGCATAGAAATTCCTTCCTCATCCTGATTGCGAGCAGGACTATTCTGATGCCACTGAACCACGGCTTCAGAACAGAACGTTGGCTGTGGAGGTCACAGGGCACTGCCACACCATCACTATCACAGGGTCATCCACACAAGCCACTGCAGTGTGGTATGCAGCCTGCTTTGATGGGTCAGGTGCTCAAATCCTGAACACAAAGGCAGTCATTGTAGAAAGAGGGGACGGGGTAACTTTTGCAAAGACTGAGAAAGTTTTGCCCCGGGGCAGGAGACAATAACAAGGGGATAAGGAGGTGGGGCACCCACCCCTGTCACAGACCTAAACAAGTTCAAACAGAGCAGGTTGAGGCTCCACCAGCAGCAGATGATGAAGCGGCTCCTTGAAAGGCTGAGAAGAGAATGAGACATGGGGACCATTTCCATGTGAGAGCTGCAGCCAGCGGAATGAGGGAAAGAAAGGGACAGAGAAGGAAAGAAGTAGTGTGGAGGGGGCTTCACAGAGAGCTTCACCTGGGACCTAGTTTGGACAGCTGGCAGCTCAGAGAGGTACAGGTGGACAGTTTTGCATTCCTGGAAGTCAATTGCACAAAAGGAAAGGAGTGGGATGCTTTCAGAGAAATAGATTGACACAGGTGGTAACTTCCTATCAGCATATATAATTTTTTTTTAAATTAGTCCTTTCACACAGTCTGTATAAGAGACTAAAGAAAAGCAGGCAGCACACAAGTGACGATATAAAACCCTAACATCTGGATGAAAATTAATATCAAAAAGCAGAAAAACGGGAGAGTTTCATTTACTGTTCAAATCTTTTTTTTTTAAATTTTTTAAATTAATTTTTTTCTTTTTCTTTTTCTTTTTTTATTAGTTTTATTGAGAAACAAATAGCGATGAGACAGTTTCAAAAGAGGTTAGTAGGACAGTTACAGTAATTAATACATTGCATAGTGTTGTTTTCATAGTACAAGATGCAGACATGATAGCTTGTCTAAACACTATTAGTTCAAATCTTTCTTCTTATTGAACTAAGAGAATGTAGATGTATATCGATCCTAACTATTTTGTATATATATATATGTATATATATACATATATATTATTCTTATTTTTTAATTTTTTATTTTTTCACTACAAAAGTGCCCTTCACTGACAAAAGATCTACAATCTGCTGTACAGGGCTTCAGGGTAAATCCTGAGGGGATTTGACTGACCTTGGCAGGTACAAAAGTTACATTTTTGTTATACAGGTCTTGCTTTATCTTGGCCTAAACACAAGGTATAAGAAGTAAAGCCATATTGATATGCTGAGCTGTAAAAGGCTCAAGTCAACAACTTCTGACATTGCCAGTTCTGTGGATAAACCACTAGTATTACGGACTACTGGACTATGTTGGATGATTTTGCTGAATTCACACACCTACAATATTTAAATGGCAATGGAATACCCATCTCTGACAAAACTAAATGAAAAAGGGGGATATAAATAATCTTCAAATCTTTCCAATTAAGGTTTTATTGTGGAATGCCAAAGAACCTTGTACTTTATAGAGACTTTAAAGGGACAGTACATGTTCTTAATGGGGGAGAAAATAGCCCAAGTCAGATTGTCTTTGACCCCACAATGCAGGTAAAAACCTTGGAGATTAGAAAATATGTTTTGGTAACTTAAAAATAAGTTTTTGTAAATTTAAAAGAGAAGAATAGATGCCTTTTTAGACATCTTTGTGCACAAAACAGAGTTTTTGTGTTTTTTTTTTTTTTAAACAAATATTGTTCAAATGTTTTGCCTTTAGTAATGCAACACCAGTTCCACTCTTCTGGGCTTGACAGGAAACAAATGGTAAGGAATAAACTCACTACACATTTTGCTTCCCATCGAGGCATGTAGCTGTTGAACTTGTAGACAGAAATGTAAATTATGATATATATATTCAAAGAATAATCCAACTGCTGATGCTATTCCATGCTCTTTTTCTCCAAAGAGAGAAATTATAATCTTTTAATTTTTTAAATTTGTCTATTTCTCGATTAGAAATGTTATTTTTCCAAAACATAAAAAGATGTTAGAATACCCAAGGCCTTCCTTCTCTGAATCAACATCTTGAAGAGGGCTTGTGTACGCCACAAAAGAAATGAAGTGGATCAAGGATCTTAAAACACAAATGCTCATTAGTTCAGAAAGAAATTTTAAAAAGCCAAATAGAAATGTCACAGCCTTGGGTTTCAGGAAGTACCAGGCTTCAGCCCAAATGTAGCCTCCAACGTCCTTTAGTACGTGGACAAGTCATAATCTCTCTCCAACCTGCCTTTAGTACAATGCAAACATGGGGAGAGATACAGAAGATTCTGTTTGGCATGAAATTGCAAAAGCAATTTACAATCAAGGAAGAGTCAGTTCCCTTAAATACAAAGTAAATTCTGTATTTTAAATTTAGCTGATTTATTTTAAGTACATAAATAATGCACGAAGAAATGTCCTGTATGAAATTTTCAAATAAGGGTAAAGTCTCTAGGAACTAAATTATCATACTGATATCTTCCTCCCCGCAGTCATTTCCTCAAACTGTATAAGCATTTTCCCTCATCTGCTGAATGAGATGGTATTTTTTCTGTTCATTTATCTCTTTGTTTCTATATTTTTCAATACCGAAGCAATGTAGCCATACTGGATAAAATGGGAAAATTGGAAAAGCAGGAATAAAAGAGGAAACACCCCAAATTCCATGACCTAATACAAATTTAATGACTAATTTGATCTGTTTTCTTCAAATTTTGCTTAGTTCAATTTTCAGCAATGGTTACAACACATAAAATGAAGAGATATTAGAGAATGAACCTATTCAAAAGGAAGGAATTACTAAGTTGCGAAGGACAGAGGAGATCATGAGGGAAAGAGATTAATCTATGTATGTAAGCAGAATGGTTTGGACAATTGTACTATGAATTTCTGTTGGTCTATAGAAAAAAGCAGTTAATGTTGAATTTGTTTTGTCTCCTATTTTCAATTTTTTGAACTTTTCTCTTCTTAACTGCTTAAATACTTCTTTTTTTTTTCTTTGCTCTTCCAAATTTACTTGCATGTATCTGGTAATGTGAACAACTAGTTGGAAGACAGCACTATGAATTACAAGAAATACTGTGAAATTCATATTATTTTGTTAAGTGAAATTCTGTATCACTTGTAATTTTCTGTTTTAATACTATTTTGTACTCTCTTTTATTTATTTATTTATTTTTAAGGAGGGAGTGGGGCTGGGGATGTAGCTCAGTGGCACATTGCCTGCCTGGCAAACATGAGGTCCTGAGTTTGATTCCCAGTACCAAGAAAAACAAAACAAAAATCTCAAAGAAGGGAATGATATTCAATGCTCAGATCAAGATTTAATATGGCTGTGTATTCTGCTTTGAGGTAATTTATTATTAATTATCTATTTTTCTTATCATTTAATTTTATTTTAAAGAGTAGAAACAGAACCAAAAGCAAAAACAAATAGAAGAAACAAAGACAGAAACATAGTGACAAACAAAAATACCTGTGGTACAGACAAAACAAGAATAACAATGGTTGTTGTATTACATATTTTCATTGTCAAATCTGTTGCTCAGATTACTATATCCAGGTATGCAAGATTGGTCAAATAATTAAACATAAATGCTTCTTTCAATAACCCTTAATTTTTTTCCTGTCCTTTTTTTTTTTTTTAAAAAAAACGATTTTAAAGAGAGTATACTGATTGATAAGACATTAGAAACAGTCCACATTTAGAAGAACATAAGAGGTATTCAACCATAGCTTTCGTACTGCACTTTGCTGTCTCCAATATAGTTATTCAGATTACAGATATTAGTGTATAAAGTTAGTCAAAGTGGAAATTTTAAACATTAACTGCTACTTCCCAAAAGCTGATGGAAATTAGTACTACAATCATCTCAGCTATCCTGAATACCTACTTACATGATTTTCCCCTTTTTTCCCTAACTTTTTCCCTTTTCCTCATCTTCATTGTTTATTCCTTATGTTCAGTTTCTTTCTTTCTTTCTTTCTTTCTTTCTTTCTTTCTTTCTTTCTTTCTTTCTTTCTTTCTTTCTTTTTTGTATTTTAGGGAAGGGTCTACAGCATTTTCAGGGTCTCACTACTAGATTGGGCTCATAATGATCCACCTGTTTACAGCCCCCCCAAGGGCTGGGATTATAGGCGCACTCCATAATGCCCAGTCTCAAGTGCAGTCTCAGCGTGCCTGGGGGGTGGGACCAGCACAGCAGGCCTGGGTATTGAACCCCTGGTCCCTGGGCTTGCTTGCAGGCGCTTTAATCCACTGAGCTATTTGGCCTGCTCTCTCCTTATGTTCAGTTTCTTTCTGTTTTCTTTCAGATTTTATTTACTCTTCCAGGGTCTTACACTAGGGAGCCAATATGATATTTATACATGGGGGTCTGATTTATTTTACTTATGAGTATGGCCTCTAGTTGCATCCTTTTACCTGTAAAAGCCTCAAGTTTGTCTTTCTTTTTAGCTGAGTAATACTCCATTATACAAAATTACCGCATCTTTTTTTATCTATTCCTCAGTGGTATGATGTGGAATTATTTATTATGAATCCATATATCTATCAGGAACCTGATATGTAGCAGATATAGGCATGTAAGATTGATCAAACAATATAAACACTATTTTTTAAATGAACTAATAGAAATTAACTGCCTCAAAGATAAAAATCTGCAATATAACTATCGTTAATTTCCTATCACTTTGTTCTGAAATTCTGTATTATTTTTACTGTTCCTTTATTCCCTTTAAAATAAAAAAAGTAACATACATACAAAGATGAATTTTTTAAGGGGTGAATAAAATATGAATCAACTTCCTTTTAGGATACTAAAGTTGGATAGTAACTGGGCTTAGAAAAGGCAAAGGCTAGTATCAGGATTCAAATCACAGCATCTTACAGCTTAAAGAGCATGTAATTTGTAGATGTGACTTATAATGGTTTTCCTGAGGTCACATCCATGATAAGGACGTATGCCCTTCTCATTCACCCCTCGTTTTCTGTGTTCCTCAATAGAATGGACCCAGTTCCTAGAGAGAGAGAAGTACGAGGCTGGAAGCCCAGAACTCGGTAGTTCCTATTCAGAAGAGCATTTAAATTACTACCTTAAAACTATAGCTTATCCACTCAGTGTTCTCAAAAATTAAAACAAGTCTCTTAAAAGAATCTGTTTTCAGTGCCCAGGGAGATAGCTCAGCAGTCTAAGCGCCTGCCTGAAAAGTTCAAGGAACTGGGTTCGATCCCTGGTACCACATGTGGTGCTGGCCCGGCTCCAGGAGCATGGTGCAGCCCCCAAGACCGGTCTTGGTGGTGCACACCTGTAATCCAGCTCTGGGGAGGCTAAAAACAGGAGGATCACTATAAGTCTGAGCCATACAGCAAGACTCTGTACCAAATGCATAAATTTAAAATAAAGTCTGTTCCCAGTACTTAAAAGTACACCGTTTCACTTCTCTTGAAATATACAAAAGTCTTATGGCATCAGACTCAGTTGCGGATGGCAGCCTTTGAGGGGGACTGCTCCTGATCTGAGCTTCGAATGTGTCCTCTCTCACCTGTCAGCCTCACTCACGCAAAGCACCTGGCGGGACCCTATCCCTGGGGAGCACTACATCCTGCCAGCACCCTGACACTTTTGAGAGTGAAAGCTCTTGAAAATAATAATTACACTGAGACAAGAGACAAAATCCAGAATGGGCCCAGACAAATCGGAGCATATCGTCACCTTGTACAGCTCAGAGCATGTCAGCGCTGTTTCAGGCTGCGTGATCCTGTTTTGTCTCAGCATCAGGTACGTAGTTTGTCTCTAACAATCACTTCCCTTCACTCCCTCCTCTGCCACCCGCAGGTTGCTGCTCCTAAGATATCAGAAACACTACTGGGTGCATTTGGGAAAAGGAATTAGGAAACTTTTTAAGCATAACAGTTGACTGGGGGAAAGAGTAAAACCACATTTTCTACAGCAGCAAATGATTCTTAAATGCCACTGAGGGGTCGACATTCTTAAAAACCATAATGCAATGTCAGACACGTTCCTTGCCTTAAATAGCTTAGAACTGAGTTGAGATGATAAGCTCTAGGCAAAAAGGAGATAGAATCAAAGGGACTAAGAGTTCAAAACACTAAAACACTCAAGTGTCAAAATGAAGTCCTCCATTGTGTCCTAGTCGCGAAGAAAGCTGGGAATAAGAAGGGCAGGCCACAGCGAGACAGCATGTCATGTTTATGACTCATGACAAATAGGAATTAAGTAGTAAGGCCTCGTAGATTTTGCCACTGTGAGGGTAATGGGGTGTTTCTAACCACTTGATTTGGAGGATTCCATAGCAAACATTAAGCCTTGCCTCAGGAAGTAGTTGGGGGGATAAGTAGCAGAAGGCGCTAGCATCTGGTCCTGAGCCGGCCTGGGTGACAGGCAGGAATTAAGGCAATGGGGACCTGGAATGGGGATGGCCTCACCTACATGTGTATGGGATCCTGGGCCCTTGAGCACCTGTGACCTTGAAATCCCTGTTGATGGCCAGGGCATCGTAGTGTCGGGTGGACAATGTGATCTGTGGAGCACAGGGAAGTTTTCTCTGAGCAGGGGACAGTCAGGGAAGTAATTGGCCTGGATTTCTAAGTGATCATGGCACAGCCTTAGCCTCTGTCACTTGGGGGGAGCATCCTGTTAGCTTATCAAAGTACAGAATTAAAACATGTCCAGTTATCTAAGATGTTTTCACACACTATTGATTGGAGAGTTAATGGACACCTTAATATGAAAGATGATTTGGCAATGGAAAAATAGGAAGAAAGGAAAGAAAGAAGGAAGGAAGGAAGGAAGGAAGGAAGGAAGGAAGGAAGGAAGGAAGGAAGGA
>NW_004524672.1:7564213-7566439 GCF_000260255.1 Octodon degus
GAAGGAAGGAAGGAAGGAAGGAAGGAAGGAAGGAAGGAAGGAAGGAAGGAAGGAAGGAAGACCTATATTTACCTAGTGGTTTTGCTTGAAGGATTCAATCTAAGTAACACAAACAAAATTAGAAGATTTGTGCACAGCAGTGTCTATTTTGGAACTGTGTAAATAGTAAAATCTTGGAAATGTTTTGAACTGAATATTCTCAAGCTAGTTATTTATGCCTCTGAAGAAACTATGTACAAAATAGTGCTGTATATATGTTTTCATGTGGCTCCCATTTCTATGCTGTACTTTCAGGTCTGAGATAATTTATTCAACTTCTCTTGCTCATTGCTAGTTTTTGTCCTTTGTTATGCAGAGGAGGGCAATTGTATGCAATACAGGAATATAGCTATTCAGAAAGTAGTTAGTCATGGTGTTCTAAAACATTATTAACTTTAGACAGATTTTAATGTATTGTCACAATTTGAAGAATTAACGAATATATACAATTAAATTAAAGAAAATAAATCCTCTAAATCCTAATACATTCAAATAACCTCTTAACATCTGGGTTATGTTTTCTTCGGGATTGTCTCCAAATAATTACGACATTTTTTTCAGTATTTTATGAATGTCATTTTCCACTGTGACATTTTCTTCTGTTTATGCCATTTTTAAATGATAGAGACACATTTTTCCAGATTAGGCAGCCTATTCCCCCGTCTCTACAGAAGTCAGCACCACAATGGAATGTGTACACAGTAAGGGTGCCCAACACGTTTTCTTTATACATCCACTGCTCCTGAGTCTGGATTCATAATTTAATTTCTAGGTCTTTAGATGCTTTTGGATTCTGTCACATTTGATAACATGTTAAAAATACATATGGGCCACTGTAAAGGAAGAAGTGTAACAAATGTCCATTTATTCACCACTGTAGACATGCATATATCTACATTTTTCCAAATGCTTCCGATTAAGAGTTCTTATAAAAGGCACACCCTTCATGTCCCATTCCCCACTTCTGCTCCTCCCAGGTCTTCCTTTCTTTCATCCCCAGCAGTGGCTACATTACCTGAGGTCACTCTGGTGTCCTACAGCAGGAGATTTTAGAGGGGTCTGCTACTGTTCTCTGGTAACTGCAACAGAATAGCTGCTCAGATATTTCTGGAGTGAATATTCTTCCATTCTATATCACTGTCTGGTCATATAATATGCAACACATAGCATATTTTAGAGTAGATAATGTACATAAGACATATACATGGTAGTGGTTTTGAATATTTTTCACTTGAATGTAAGAAACACACCATAGCTAGATAGAAACTTTTGTAAATTGTTTTTTTATTTATCCTTAAGAAACAAAATGAATTAAGGTAATAATTATGTTCAATAAACAAAAAACTACAACATTTCACTCAATATATTAGTAGTACACATCTCATCAATTAATGTAATTTTTCTTGCATTTTGAGCACTAATTTTTGCAAATGAGCTGCACCTATTTAAAGTTCATAGTTCTAAAAACATAAAACATTTCTATAGGGTTAAAATATCAGTTCATTTTTCCCTTAGACACTTGCCCAATCAACTATTGGTTTACTTCTTTTTTTTCCATAATTTTATTGAGAAACAAATAGCAATGAGACAGTTTAAAACCAAATTGGTGAGAGTGCAGGCCCGGCGTGTGAGTGAGAGGACCTGGGGCCCCTCCGGATCCTGAATAGACCCAGAGCCCAGGCCCAGCAAGTGAGTGAAACCACCCAGGACCCATGGATCTTCATTCAACCCAGAGTGCAGGCCCAGAGAGGAACCCTTCAGCAGAACTCCCTGCAAAGAGGCTAGAGGCAAGAACCACACAGCTGATTCAGGAGCAGAACATCTTGCCAGAGAGACACAAAGGGTTCAACTCTAACGGCTGCAGCAGAAAGAAGTGGAGCACAGCAGCCAGATCCAAACAATACCCACCTGGAGGAATCTGAACTCCGTAGATCCGGACCTGGCTGGTGCTAAGGTAATAACTCTATCTAAGCTCTACACCAAAGGTCAGAAGACAGTGGTATACAAAATGACAAAGAGAAGGAACAAAATGCAATCTCAGGCCCCGAGTCCACCCAGTACAACTGCAGAAGACACTAGCACTGAGGAGACTGGAAATCACACACCAGATATCTCTGAAATAACAGTGTTGACAGTGAAGAATCAACTGCAGAAAGGTATGGAAGAAATCAGATCAGAAATAATTTC
>NW_004524672.1:7581767-7582785 GCF_000260255.1 Octodon degus
ATATTTCATTGTTTCAAACATATTTTAATACATATGCTAATATGCTTCATTCATGCTACTGTTTTGTCTAAGTTCAATGAAAGAATTGGTTTGTGTAAGTATCTTGCTTTTTAAAGAATTTTTTGGTGTATGTTTTGTTCTCTGAGTACTTTAAAGATAATGGCTCATAGTATATTAAATATTGTTCTCTTTTGTCATGAAATTTAATTTTATTTTTTAAAAATGTAGCAAGAAAGATATCTATCATCAATCATTCATCTGTCGTCTATCAACTGTCATCTATCTATCTATTACCTATCAACACATCTATCATCTATGTATTATCTAGTACCTATCAACATATCTATTATCTATCTGCATATCAACCCATTATCTATTCATGTATTAGGCATCTACTCTTCTATCATCTAACTATTGTCTCTATCTAGCTATTCATCTATCTAGCTATTCTATCATCTATCTATCCTAAGTATTGATAGCTGCTCAATAGAAGAAAGAACAACATCAAAGCAGTAGAGCCACATAGTCAAGTCACAGACATGGAAGGAGGTGTCCTGGGTTTGGAGCCTTCATCTGCCATGTCTTAGTGGGGACTGTCACTTACCCCCTCTGTATGCCTTGGCTCTGTCATTTGTAAATGGAATGATAATATCTACTTAAAACTTGAACATCTCCAATAAGATTGAAGGTGAAGTGGGCTATGTACACCATAAATGCTTTACATATGAGCTACTACATAAGCATTGAAATAGAACAAATGGAATGCGAGACAAAAATCAGATAATAGAGGGGGTGTAGATCCAGAAATGTATTTGTGACAGAAAACTTGAACACAGGTGTGGCAGATGAGTAGAATCCTAAAATGAACTAGAAAAATTCTTTATGCACAAGTTGTGGAAATTTAGAAGATTTTGCTGTAGTTCTTTTTAATCACTTACATTTTCATTGTTTGTCTTTTAATCCATCTGGAGCTTAATTTCATGCATGGTGTGAAGCAAGAATAAAATTATATTTCCTT
>NW_004524672.1:7584139-7590576 GCF_000260255.1 Octodon degus
AATTTTTATCAGACTGGAGCCAGGGAGATAGCTCAGTAGAATAAGTGCTTGCCTGGCAAGTGCAAGGTCCTGAGTTTGATTCCTGGTACTGAAAAAAAAAAAAAAAAAATAGATGATACTCTGGCACCAGTGGTGTTTGCTTTTATTTTATTTTTTATTAAGTTTATTGATTTTATAGTGTCGAATAATTTGTAGCAGTCCTTGCACAAGTTTCTCGAGTGTGAAGGGTCTATTGTTAGATTACTACATGCATATTCAATTGAGGGGTTTTGTGTCCATGCTCACACTTGAACTTTACTTATTTACCTGCATGCCCTCCTCCTCCTTCTATTCTCTTTTCTTGCGTGTACAGCAGGAGACGTTCCCATTTGCGCATCCACCACTGACTTCTGAATGGTTTGGCCAACAAGAAGCACTGGGTGTAGACTGCGTGGTTGGTAAGGCGGGGTGCTGGGGTACCGTGACTCCTTCCCTGCTCAGAACGTCTGAAGGTGGCTGTGTCTCCCGTTTAACCCGCTGATCCCATCCTCGCTCAGCTGCCAGGCTTGCTCAGACAGCGCAGAAGGGTTCCTGGCGGTGCTGTGGCCCACGCTTTCGGCTCCATTAAAACCACCTTTTGTCTTTGCAGTTTTTACCCCGGGCTGGTATTGGTTTCCTGTTGCTGCTAATCCCGAAGGTTATTCCTCAGCACCTCTTAGATCTGTTTATGGCTGAACAGCAAAACACAACAAAACAACGAAACACCTGCCTGTATTACCAGCTGAATTTCTGGGCTGAGGAGGAGGTTCTGCTTTCATGTGGAGAACCTGACTGCTCTGCGTCCTGCCCTGTTGGGTGAACACTCTTCTCACTCCGTTGAAATCATGGCCCAACCTCAAAAATGACTCTCTAGTTATTAAAGACACTTTATAAAACATAGAAACTGTGTTGAAAACATTTCATGGTATCAGGAAAACAAAAGAATTACCCTTGAAGATAAATAAAAGTTATATGTGTTTGTTGTCTCCGAATACACACATTTTACATGACAACTGAAACTGGATTAATGCCACATGTCTTTAAAGATCTCATAACCATTTACCTTAAGGGAACATCTTGTTTGTATGAAGTGTAATCAGTACTTTCTAAATATGAATGCAACTGGTCACATTTGATTTCAGGTTTTCCTCCAGACTATTACTAAAGTAGGGGTAAAGACATTTATGGTACATGTAACTCAGGGTAAGACCTCAACATAAAAGCTCCTATTATGTCTGTTAAGTGTTATTTATTTTGTTGTCCTCACACAAGAATAATTCCCATCAGAGGACAATGACTTTGTACAACTCCACCTTGCATCCCAGCACCTCTTCTCCTATATCAGGGATAAGGAAGTAATTGAGACATTTTAAACTCCGTCATTCTGAGCAGGACAAAAGTAAAGAATAATTTGTATGATTCCAAATTCAGATCTTGATAGCCAACTGCATAAATAGGAAAAGACTATTACTATGCTGTCTCTCTATACTGAGGTCAGATGAATCTTTATACTCGGACATCTAACCCTCCAAAATATCCCTTTGGTGGTACATTTCAAAAAATATTATCATAGAGGTTGACAATGAGGTTTTTTAACTTGACAGTCTGTGAAGTGGCACTATTTTAGTTGGTCAACATTCACGCTCATTTGATAGTGAGAAAATAGTACCATGTATCATCCCAGCCATTTGGCAGATGAGAAAATAGAGACAGTATTCATGTTTCTAAAATTCAGGGTAGGGCTGAGGAAATAGCTCAGTAGCATAAGTGCCTGCCTGGCAAGCACAAAGTTCTGAGTGCGATCCCCAGTACAAGAAAAAAAACAATAAAACAAAACAAAAATCATAGTTAAGTGACTGGTGTAGAATTTTTTTTTTTTTTTTTGGCTCAGTCCAACCTGGGGTGTAGCATATGGTATCAGGGATTGAACCATGGTCCCCGCACTTGCCCAAGCTTGCCTTAGCTTGCCTAAGCAGGCAGTTTAGCCTGCTGAGCTATCTCACCAGCCTGTGGTTTAGATTTTAAAGCCAACTTATTTGACTTGAAATTATCATGCTACCCAGTGGGCAATATACTACCTATTTGGCCATAGGGTTTTTAAAAAAATTTATTTACAAAGTCAGAGCCCAATAATAATAGGATTACTTCCTGAAATAAAGGGACACATTTGAAGCATTTTAGGAAACTTTCAGTAAAATGCACATGGCCAGAGGAGATGTCAAATAGTTAACCACTTCTTCATCTCAGCACATCCACACTGTAGTGTACATCCATACTAAATATTAATCTTATGTATGTTCAATCTCATCCCTTTTTCTATGGTATGCATTAAAGATCTAGCTCATTTAATTTAATAATCCATGGGATTTTTTTCAGTTCACAGCACACTTGTGAATTTTCTGACACATACAGGGAGAAGGAAAGTTAGGGGCCAGATAACAGACACCTGCCACAGTCCAGATGTACAGGTATGGTTGTTTAATAACTAATCACGTACACTTCCATATTCCACACACACAGCACACATGGCTTTTTCTCACCTTTACTGAGGTACTCAATGACATCCTCTACTGTCACTACACACTGAGATCAGAGCAGTTTGGTTTATGGTAGTTTTGTCCATGATGACTGTGGGCAGTATAAGAAAATGGCTTTGTTAAAGCCATTTTGACAGTGTTCATCTGCCCCTTTAATTTTTCTCCAGAAAACCCGGTCTACATTTCAAATAAACCAGAATATCAGTTCCACCATTATGATCATGCCAGGAAACAATGTTCTTCACTCCACAGAGAGGCTTCTCCCTAGGAAGTCAGCTTCACTTGCGCAAGGCACCAGCTCTCTGGCAGAATCCCGAAAGGTTGTGCAATGGGGCAAGTTATCTTCGCTTCAGGGACCACCCTTGGAGATTTTTATAGTGGAAATCGCTCCAGGGAGCCTGGGGAACATCTCACTGTGGAATCAAAGCAAGCACTGGGATTCATGAGTTATTTTTATCCCAACATTTTAGAAATCCTTTCTCTCTTTCTAGTTGCCTTCTTATCTAGAGAAAATGGGGCTAGCATCTCCTGATTGAATGATCTCCTTCAATACGGATGAAACTAATACTGATCTTTCCTTCCACTCAGGTTTGCAAGGTTTTATATTCTTTTCTTATAGACATTGTGATTTGCATTATCTTCCAGATTTCTAGGTATCATCTGCCAAGTTCTGTATTAACTTTTCCTATTTAATTCCCTAAAATTAAATGGAATGATGACTTCACACATTCTCGGTCACATTCATAGTGTGCATTGCTACCTGTTGGTGCCAATTCACTTTCCTTGTTGGCTGGATAATGTTTTTATTTTGCACTTAATTGTAGTGGGGTGGAATATTAAAATGTATTCTTTCTTAATTAAGACAACCAGGAATTGGGCCAGCCAAGTAGATCAGTGGATTAAAGTGTCTGCAAGCAGGCTCAGGGGCCAGGGGTTCAATCCCTGGGCCTGCCATGCCAGCCCTGCCCCTGGGGGGCATGCTGAGGCAGCAATTGAGATTGGGTGTGGTAGCGGCATGTGCCTATAATCCCAGCTTGTGGGAGGCTGTAAACAAGTTGATCACTACGAGTCTGATCTTGTAGTGAGACCCTGAACACCTTGTAGACCTTTCCCTAAAATAGAAAAAAACAAAAACAAAAAAAAAAAAAAACCAGGAATCAAGAATTATAATAAAGTTATTTAATCTTTCTGAGTTTTAACTTCTCATCATTAAAATAGGGAGTAAAAAATAATTCATTTATGCTGTATTTGTCTCTTCCTTCTCATCAAGATCTGTCTTAGTGTTTAGAATATTTTAAACCCTCAACAAATTATTGCTAAATTAGATTGTGTTATTTATTTTCTTTCTCAGCCGTGCAGTGGAGCAAAGTATCATTGTTATTGCCTCTATTGTGTAATAATACTAGCAGGGCTTACTTTAGAGTCCAGGGAACATGGCAAAGTGAATTTGTGAGTAATAAAAATCCAATATGAATATAAAAAATTCATTTTGATATAATGACATCAAAGCTGAGAGATGATCTATATGGGGGAAGAGGGTCAGAGGATCAGCTTCACAGCTTCAGTACTACAATCTTTCTAGACGAAAGCACAAGTGACTTGGTTTTATTACCCACACTGCTTATTGAGTTTGGCTCCAAATGGCTTTTCACTGTTCTCTCAAATCAAATCTGTCTTCAAAGGAGAGACGTTTCTTAACAATGAAAGGATTCAAAAAATTATGCTATAAGCTTTAATCTGAACGCAACAGAAAGAAGTTCCAGCAATCTTTTTGTTACTAATTAATAATCAAATGAGAAAAAAAAAAAACCCTCCCCCAAACCAGAAGCATATCAGATACCTGGATTCTAGGCGTGGCTTTGGAAAGCATTGGCAGGTTGGGATGGGTTACTTCTCTACGAAGCTTTGCTTTTGCATCTGCATACTGAGGGATACAGGTTGGTACTTTTTGTAACTGACCTGTTTTGATTTGAATAAAGTAGGAAGATATAGAGGTTGAATTTTTTATATGTGGAATCATCTGAGATTGTGATAATGTTAAATGTTACTTAGATTAGTATAACATGGCATGTTTTAAAAGAGAAGGGAGAAGTAAGTTGGGGAGTAAGTTTGAAGAACCTGTGTACGGCTGTGTTGTCAGCAACATAGAACCTAATTTTAGCTAGCCACAGCAAATAGATAAAATAAAATCCAAGAAAACAAAACAACTCTTCCATGTAATCAGAATATCCAGGGCAAGATGACTTCCAGTTATGTGGGACTCATGACTCAGGAGATGTCACCACATCCCATTGTCCCTTGCTTGGTCCTCCCTTAGGCTCCGCAAGATGGCACTCCGCCAGCCCCAGCCTTCCTCTCATGGAAGCAAAGAAGTTCTAAGCCTCAGAGATCACTTATTTCACTATTTTTTTTAAAGAAAAAGGAATATCTCTTCTGGCAGCTTTTATGAAAGTAAAGGCAAACCCATTTCCAGGAACAGGGAGCATTTCTTATTATTGGGTTACTTTGGGTTAATTGGGTGACACCCTCCTCTCTGAGTCAATCACTGAAGTCAGGAAAATCAGATGCAAATTTTGATCAATATCAACCATGGCCTGTTTGTGGAGCTGAGGGTAGGCTCATTGTCATAGAATATGATAGGGAAGAGGGAGTAAGAGAATACACCTAGGAGAAATGGTTATCAGAGGTAGGGATGCGGACATCAGAGAATGAACACCACAAATGCTTATAAAACGCGAAGAAACAGAGGGCAAGAACTGAAAGAACATTTATGAATCATTAGGCGTATCAATAACAACTTGGAGTTCATGGGTTGTTTTCACACATCAACAATGAAAAGAACCAATTAGAAGAGGGAGCTCCAGAGTTCCAGTTCCTTTTTTTTTCTTCCTGTATTTTAGGAAAGGGTTTACAGGGTGTTCAGGGTCTCACTACCAGATTGGAGTCTTAGTGATCTGCCTGTTTACAGACTCCCAAGAACTGGAATTACAGGTGTGCACCACCACGCCGTCTCAATTGCCATCTCCCTGGGGGTGGGGCCAGCATAGCAGGCCTGGAATCACAGTCCCCACCCCTGAGCCTGCTGGCAGGTGCTGTAATCCACTGAGCTATTTGGCTGGCCCTCAGAGTTCCAATTCTTGTCTTAGAGAAAAAGAAAAACAAACAAACAAAAAAACTAAGTCTCAAAGGGTGAAATTATGAATGGTAGATGTAGGGATGAGATCACAACTTCTTTAACCCCTCATTTTCAGTACTCTTCTTTTTTTGAATTTTTATTTTTTATTAGTCCATTTTGCAGTCCTAATAGTTCTGTTCCTTCAGGGAATTGTAGGTGCACATAACCCACCTCACTTCTGTTTTCATCCCTTTTTCCACCCTCTTCTCTCTCTCTTGCTCATTTTTTATTTTCTGTTACCCAATTTTCATTTTGCTCCTGTTTATATTCTGGCTTTCTCATTTAAGAGAAATCATGCCATATCTAAGCTTTTGTGTCAGATTTATTTCACTTACAATGATAGCCTCATTGCTCATCAATGTTCCTACAAATGACTTAAATGTATCTTTCTTTATGGAAAAGTAGTATCCATTGTGTATAAATACTGCATGTTTTAATCCATTCATCTGTTGGTGGACACATAGGCCACTTTCAAGATTTAGCTATTATGAGTTGTGTTGCAACAAATACGGGCATGCCTGTGTCATTATGATATGATGTTATTAACTTTTTTGGGAAAATACCTAGAAGGGCAATAGCTAGGTCAAGTGGAATTTCTAGTTTTGGTTTTTTTTATTTTTTATTTTTTCTGTATTTAAAATATGGTCTACAGCATCTACAGGGTCTCACTGCAAAGACCAGACTCATAGTGATTCTACGAGCCTTTC
>NW_004524672.1:7598448-7600018 GCF_000260255.1 Octodon degus
TCTATTTGTTAATTTTCAATTTAATCTGCATGGTAAGTTAAATTTTGACACATTATAATCAGAAAATTTCCAGTAATTTAATAAATATATGTATGCTATGCTTTTAGGTTGATGCTCATGAAAGGAACGTATTTATATACAGCAGTCCCTCGCTATTTTGTGGTTTGACTTTCTTGTACTCACTTCGTGGGTTTTCAAAAATATTAATCTGAATTATTTATCACACATTTTTCACGATATTGTGGGATTTTGTAGTACCGTACGGTCTATGTAAGTTGTTAAAATTATGTAGGTTTATGAGTTTAGAAAATAGTTAAGAATATTAGAAGTGTTTTTAAAAATGTGGGGAAGGTTTCTAAAAGTGTGGGAAGGGCTTATAAAGCTTTAAAATATATATAAATACTAAAATAAATATAACGTCACTACTTCGCCGATTTTCACTTATCACGGGAGTATCTGAAATGTAACCTCTGTAGTGAGGGGCCATCGTATTCTTAAAAAGAGACATTTTTTTTTCTGTAAAATTTATAAACAAATACAGTAGCACCCTTCTCCCTTTGTGTATGATTGATACTTGTATACCTTTGAGTTAATCACTTTGAGCTCTTTAATTTTTTTTCTGGAAATTAATTCCATATGCTACAATTATATTCTTAGTTACTGTGTTAGTGTTACATATAAACTGTTCAATATACACAGATATTTATGAAGATAAGTATGAGATTTAATTACCTTTTAAAATATATCTTGATTAGTGCCTATTAAATCTATAAAATATTGGGCTTCATTGAATATATTTTTATTTAATATATTTTGATCATATCTACCCCTTCATTATTCTCCTTTATACCGTCCTTCATTCCATCTTATATATTTTTTTCTTGTTAATTATAGTTCCCCTTCTGCTTTCATGTCACCTTTTTATAGTTCTCCATATTAGGGAGGCCTTGTGGCATTTGCCTTTCTGGGTCTGGTTTATTTCACTGAATGTGATGACTCCAGTTCCAAGAATTAATCGTCTTAAGGCACAAGTTCAATTTACTTTCTTTTTGTCCTCATATCTGCTTGTTATTTATTGACGCAAAGCAGACTCTGTATTTATGTTTGTTCTTTTTATACAATCCTTTATTTTCCTTGAATTTCATAATTATGTATTTATTGCTTTGTTTTCTAGGTATCTACTGCATGTTTTCCTCCACGTGCTGTGGCACACTTATCAAAGGACAATTCCGACCATTGTTTAGGTGTGGAAGCCATCTGATAATTCCTCAGTTCCTTAGTTTTGGAACCTGGTGTTAGAAAGTTCCATTTCCTTGTCCCGTGTTAGCGTCCTCTGCTCCGCTGAGGCTGGAGTGAGCTTGGTAATGTCTTGCTGCAGCTGCATGCCTCTTCCCTTGAGCAGGCACTGCCTCCTGTCTAGAGACGATCTTCTGCTCTCCCAGTGGAGAACAATGCAGATAAACATGTAATAGAAATTGAAATGCGTGGTACTGGCTGAACTCCCTATAAGGCTGCGTAACAAAGGACACAGCCACACTGATGCTGAGATAGTTAGAAGGGCCTACAGGAG
>NW_004524672.1:7600152-7636753 GCF_000260255.1 Octodon degus
TATATTTCACATGAAATGTAAAACCCACTCTTGGTTATTTTTGCTGTTTTGAGATGAAGTCTCACTATGTTGCCCAAGCTGATCCCAAGTTTCAGGATGTCTCACCTCAGCTTCCCAAGTAGTTGTGATTATGGGTGTGCACCGTCAAGCCCTGTTGAGCATTCATCCATACTGCATGATGCTTTTCTATTCTGTTACACACCAGCATCGCTCTTGGATATAAATATTATTTAAATTGATTCCTGTTTTCTTAGGTGGAAACATTTGTCTCTAAGAAGAACTACTGGGCATGGCTCAGAAGGTCCTCCATCATTTGACCAGCCTCGCAAGTGTCTTAGGCTTCTTCCCACTGTCTGTAAGTTTCAGTCCTGCTTCCTTCTATGAAGACCTCAGCTGAGTTTCCTTCCCCAATTCCAGTTTTGATTCACCTCCTTAACTCATTCACATTTATCTCAGACTTCATTTCCTGCCAAAACACTTGCTAACACCTCAAGATTGGTGTCATCTTGCTGCCCCTGCATGCCTTTTCACACATACTCTATGGCTCTCTCTACTTCCTGTAAATTATTCTGACTGTGGTGTATTTTTGCATATTGACTGAATATTGAATTGCCAAATCCCCCTTAGAATTCACTGGCTATGCAAGAGTTGGGGTCATGTTGGTTTGGATCACTATTAATTCCTCAAGAACTGGCAGAGTCCCAGAAAATAAAAGGCACTTAATAAATACTTACAGGAATGAACAACTGAATAAATAACAGCTAAATTAATAAAATTTGATAAGATAAAGGCATGGCGAGAGGGCTGGCCAAATAGCTCAGTGGATTAAAGCACCTGCAAGCAGGTGCAGGGGCAGGGGCTTTGATTCCTGGGCCTGCCATGCTGGCCCTGCCCCTGGGGCGCACTGAGATGGCAATTGAGACTGGACGTGGTGGCCCGGGCCTGTGGTCCCAACTCTTGGGAGGCTGTAAAGAGGTGGATCACTATGGATCTGATTTAGTAGTGGGCGCCTGAGCACCCTGTGTAGACCCTTCCCTAAAATGAAAAAAAAAAAAAAAAAAGGAAGAAAGAAATAGGCATGGTGATGTAGTTCAGTTTACTTCTACATTCAATGTGAGGTAGTGCACATACATGGTTACCATTTAGTAGACATTTTTTGAATTAATGCATTAATTGCTGAAAATTAACTTGATAGTTTCAAAGTAATACATTAAGATCATTGCAATTTCAATGGAAATTTCAATGTTAGCATATTTCCGATATAATCCTCAAGGGAACAAATTGTCATTGACCTCACATGCATATCTATTGCATCATTACTTTTGCAATATTTTTGGACTTATTCAAACTATTTTAGATTGTGTTAAAAACTCAAATTGAATCAAAATTGTATAAAAAGGGTTCTTTACTTGATTTTGTTGTTTTGCTTTGTTGTGATAACACAAAGTCCATGAGATAAAACCTGTTATGGAGTCCAGTAGAAGAACTTTGGTTTACTCTTCAGGATAGACAGATTTCTTTTCTTCTTCTTCTTCTTTTATAGTTTATATGTTTGGTACAAGGTCTTACTATGTAGTTCAGACTCGTAGTGATCCTCTTTATTTCAGCCACCCCAGTGCTGGGATTCCAGGTGTGTGTCACCATGCCCGGATTTGGTCACAGGCTCAGCGCCCCCTGGGGCCAGAGCCTGTGTGACATCCCAGGTCCCACATGTCACACAGGCCCTGGCATTGAACTCTGGTCTGTGTGCTTGCTAACGGAGGGGCTTAGTCTGCTGAGTTATCTCACTGGCCCACAATAGACAGATTTCTAACAAGATAAATTTTACATAAATTCAATTTTGCAAATTTAAGATGTAAAAGAGTTTATTATAAATGAGTGTTGATTATAATAAAGGTGACAGAAAATCTTCCACAGACAAACATAATTAATGCACAAGCCCTATGTACTTGGCTGGTTTAATGAACTGTAGAAATGTTATATTTCTTGGTTGAATCTAAGAGCATTTGTGTAGTGTTAAAGCAAATGATTTGTGTTGAAATGATTTTGACTAATTAAGAAATAACCAACTCAGTTTGCCATACAAAGAATATTTGGGTTTTTTTTTTCAGGATGTTTTAATTTAAAATAATTCAATTATTTTGCTTCAAGACTTAAAGGAGTTGGCCCTCAGGGATTTCCAAAGCTTGGTTTTCTGGAAGGATCCATTCCCTAAGGGTTCTAAATGGCTAACGTTTTATTGTACTTCCTGAGGTAAATTTCCTGCAGATAATAAAAAAGTAGTTTCCTCTTTGGTTTCCCTTGTTTTTAGATTTCCATGGAATTCATGGTTGCAATAGAATATAGAAGTGACAAAAATATTCAGAGTGGTTAGGATAGATATATAGTTACATTCTCTTAATGAATAGAGTGATTTGTTCTAATGGTGTTAGGATATCATGTCCGCATCTTGCACAGCAATTAACCACTAGGAAGAATGTATGCAATGTGTTAATTATTGAAACTGTCCTATCAATTTGATTTGAAACTGTCTCATTGCTATTTGTTTGTCAATAAAATTATGGGAAAAAAGAAAAGAAAATAAATGAACATCATAATTCAAAAATAAAAAAAGAAAGAAGTGACAAAAAACTCAAAATATTCTGACAATGCCAGTTAAACAGAAGACCCAATGCTATTATGGGCTACTGGACTCTTTTAGAATATTTTGCCGAGTTTATACACCTATAATATTCAAATAACGGAACTTAGAAAAAAGGGGTATACAGATGAATGTCCATTTTGTATCTGTGTATTTAAAGTGGTTGGGATAGATATATAGTTACATTCTCTTAATGAATAGAATGATTTGTTCTAATGGTGTTTGTAAATAGGATCTCAGGTCCGCATCTTGTACAGCAATTAACCACTAAGAGGAATATATGCAGTGTGTTGGTTATTGAAACTGTCCTACAGATTTGATTTGAAACTGTCTCATTGCTATTTGTTCATCAATAAAATTATGAAAAAAAGAAAAAAAATTCAAAATATATGGAAATCATTTTCCTAATGACTTTTGAAATGGTTATTGTGTTTGTGTAACCATATTTGCCTATAAAGTAATAATTTTTGTTGAATATTAAAAGTATTTAAAGGACAACAACAGAAAAATAGGTAAAGCTCTAGAATAATCAGGCTCTTACTCTTTTAAGAGCTATAAAACTAAGTTAACATTTTTCTTATTAAACACATTCAGAAGATTTAATAGTTAAGGGATAAATCTTTTTATTATCTACTACTCTGAGCACAGCTAGAATTAAACAGGCTGCTCAAGAGTTTCCCATATATGAAGTAGAAATGTGAAATTTCAGTCTATCAGGTTTCTGGGTTTGGGTGAATTACAGTAATTAAGTATAAAGTTGATTTTGAAAACAAAATATCATTCACCATATTTTGGTTTGTTTATAACAAAAATGACATTATGAACCTAAGCAAATTGTATATTGGTTTTCAATGATTCTTCTTACTTTTTTTAATATCTTAACCAGAGCAGCTAGGTGCAATGGCCCTAAATAGTGTCAATCCTAGTTTTCAGGATTCTTACAATTCCAAGGTCCAATTTCCATTGAGCACAGTCAAATTTATTTCATGTTTTAGAGTTATTTTCTTTCTTTCTTTTTTTTTTCCTACCTCAGGTTTATTTGTACAAAGAGCACAGAAGGACACCAGCCCCCCGCAGATGGCACCCAAGTCTTTCTGTTTTTACATCAGCAGATAAGGAGCTTTCACTGTGGACCCTTCATGGGGGCCTGGACACCTTTAGGGGCCTGGTACTTTTGGAGACTGGGCTGGAGCAGAAGCTGGAGCCTGGGCCTTGGCTGGAGCCTGGGTCTTTGGCTGGCAAGGCCTACAACCCTTGGCAATGTGGGCATGAATATACATCCCAAGCTTGGGGTGGGCAATATAGGCAAGTCAAGTGATCCTGCCATTTATGCCCTTTGAAATGATCTTGGGCTTGACCTCCTTGGGCTTGACAAGGGCCTGGATAGGCTCAGCATGTGCACTTATGGCCTTGGCATTGTTTGCTTGCATCTTCTTGAAGTCCTTCTTGTGCTTCTTGGCAAAACGCATGTTCCTAAGGAACTTGGGATCTACGCCCTTCAGAGATTCATATCTTTGTGACTGAGATTTCTTGATGCCACTTCTGTGCCAATTTTGGGACTGACTGTGTGTGGTGTGGTTCTTGGAGTTGGCCATAACTGCACTGTAAATCACAGGTGTCAAGCACCTAGAATCAAAAGAAGAAAAGCTAAGGCTATTTTTCTTTTGCTACCCACAGACCAGAAATTTTGGAACAATATTGGCATGTCTTATCAGCTGGTCCAGTTATCTTCCAGTAACTGTCCAGTAACCCAAATCCTATTTCTGCCTTTGAGTCTAGAGACTAAGAGGCATACTGTCCATTTTCTTTGCATTCATATATTTCTCTGTGAGACATTAATAATGTCAAATACATTTAATTGTTTTAAGTATAATCTATAAATAAAATTCCAAAGACATTTTGGCAGTGCCACAAAATTTGCAATGCATAGGAATTTCACATTTACCAGATTTTCAGTGTAGTTGGATCATGGTGACACTTTGGAATTGGGAAACATTTAATGGGACTACTCATAGACTTCATTATAGTCTGCCAAGTGCAATGTTCTTAATAATCTGTTGTGTTTAAGAAGATGGAATGCATATGTTCAAAAGAAGAACACACGCACTTACTAGGAACTCCTGTCTTAAATGTTTCTTCACAACTGGCAAAGTGTTATCGAAAGCTGATATTTTCAGTGGGTGCTAAAATATTCAAGTTGTCATAGGTAAGGAAGAGCAGCCTATAGTTCTCAAGTGTGCATAAAAGGAAAGTATCTTAGAGGTCTGAAGGAAGCAGATGGCCTTCAACAGTTAGGTGTGTCCCAGTGTAGGACCTCGTGTCATTGTCACTTATTTTCAGTCATCCGCATGGGGGAACAGATATTCTAGTGCCACATATATGAAGTTATTCTTAGAAGACCGTGCACAATGGCAGTTTCCTCACACTGTGGGGGACTTGTCAGCACTATGATTTATAGGGAGAGTGGCAGGGACCTTCCTCTCATGAATATGGACCTTTTAGGCTACTCTCAGTTAAGCAGCCAGCATTCTTCTGCTAAAGAACAGGATTCCAGACTTATATGGTAAAGGAAAATAACACAAAATGAAAGTCACTGAGCGGCCAACAGGAGTAAAGGTAGAGATAAAGTGTTTTTGGTACATGTGTCTTCAAAAACATCGGCAAAGCCTCTGGCATTTTCTTGCTCATACTCTTCTCAAGCATCTCTCCTTTTGGGCAAAGCATCCACTATTTATGTAGGTGATATGCACTAGGCTTGTACATGTCAAGTTACATTGCCTTGGCATTTGGTCCATTCAAAACGTTAGTCAATGAGTAATGCTTATCTCTGGTGAAACTCTTTGTATTAAGATAAAGAAGATGGTGGCTGGCAAGATAGCTCAGAGGACTAAAGTGCCTGCTTAGGCAAGCTCAGGCAAGTGCAGGGACCATGGTTCAATCCCTGTTACCACATGCCACAACAGTCTCACTCCCAGAGTGGGCTGAACCAGCCAGAGTTGGAGTGTAGTGGTGCACGCCTGTAATCCCAGCACAGGGGAGGCTGAAAGCAGAAAGATCACCAGGAGTCCGAGCAGTGTAGTGAGATCCTGCAATAACCAAATACATAAAAAAGGATAAAGAAAATAGTAGATACCCTCCTGGTTTAAAACATTTCCAAATACTCAAAATGGAAGTAATTTAAAATCAGAGATAAGAACATGCAAAAATATTTTCATGCGTTTTTTTTTCCCTTTAATGTCATATTTGTCTTTTTGTATACCTGTCACTATTTTTAATTTATTGTTTTGCCTAAAGTACTAAAAAATCTTCTTCTGCAGAGGATAAGTATTAAGTTTGTGACTTGAGAATGTCCAGGCGGCAAGGAAGAGTCCAGAGGTTTGTGTAACCTACAGACAAGCCCCGGATTTTTCCAAGGATAAGGTGAACTCTGACTTTACTTCACATTACTTAGTTTGAAATTCCAACATGTCTATTATGTTGATTTATTACTCCCTGATAACTTGAGAACTAAGGAAAGGTATTCATGTTGAGAGTCTTTCTTCCTGCTTAGTGCTTATTAAATTTATCTATTGTCTCCTTTCTTCCTTGTTCAATTCTAACAACATTGTAATTATGGACCAATTTAGATGACCTTTATTTACATTGGCTGAACAAAGAAGTTTTGAATGATAGCAATGGAAAAATTTTAACAGTCATCCAAAATTAGAGCTCATGCTGGACTTAAAAACCTCAATTGGGTAAGCTAAATTTAATAGGCCATTGATATGTTAAACCATGTAGCCTAAAAAATTTTCAGACCAGGAGTTCATTGGCAAACTGTTACACAATGGAAAAAACAGGGTTTTCGTGTTTGGCAAATAAAGTTTTATTGAAGCACAACTCTGCCCACTTGCTCATGGATTACTTATGTTGCTTTCCACCTACGATGACAGAGTCAAGTCCCTGGGAAAGAAGAACCTAGAAATATTTATTATTCCTACCCTTCAGAGAAAAGCATTTGATGGCCGATGTTTTAGCCATGCCCATTCTTGATGCAAAATTAGTGTCTTGCTTTGAAGGTGTAGGATGATAGAGAAAAACAGCTTCACTGACATGATTGGACCTCTTGTCTTCCTGTCCCTTGAGTACTTCCATGTGTTAAGTACTGGGCTAAGAATTTCTATCAGTCCATGTAATTCTGACATTGCCTGTATAAGATAGGTAAAATTAGTGTCTGCACTTAATTACAAAAATTGAGACTTAAGAAACTAAATGACCACATGTGTTTACCCAATACTGTAGTTATTAAACTTTTAGTTTATAAATCTGAAGTCTAAGTTCAATACACAAAATTCCAGTTGGAGATTTATAAGTATGTTACGCACTTTATATCCCTTCTCCAGAGCAGTTGACATGAAGGCTAAATAACTGAATGCGTACAGATTACCCCAAACTGCCTGACGTAATGCAGTAGATGCTCAATAAATGCTAATCTCTGCCTTCTTACATATGGATTTAATTACTTTTCTGGAAAAGAGTTGAAATTGACTTAGAAAAAAATCTATGTGTATTTGGTATGGAATTATCATATCTAATCTGACAAAAAGGTACATGTCTTAGAAATCTCTTCTTTTTAGGGGCATCCTGCTACCAGTTGGTTGGATATCATAAAAGACGGTACTAAGCCACTTATATGCACTAGCTGGTCTCAGATGGGATTGAGAGTAAACCTGTGTCAGGCAGATAACTTTGGATAAAGATCTAAGTGATGGGTATAGAAATGTTTTTATTTTTTACTGATTAAAGCTCACTGATGCCGAGGGGACTAACTTCATCATCATTAGCCCTATGCTCTAACCAGCTGGGCTAATTGACTCTTATGGGTTCATAAACCCAAATTCAAAGCTACCTAGATCCATAGATTCTTTTGTTCAATTCCTTGGGTGATTCATTCATTGTTTACCTTTGGTTCTAAAGAATCCATATCTGTAGCCCCACATGACTGTGTTCTGTTGTTTTATAATTAAAGTTTCAATGGAGTTAGAAGCAGATAGAAAATAAAACTTGAGATTGTTTGCCAGAGTCACACAATATACAGGTCTGTATTTTACACAGAGAGTAGAGATTCAATGTCATAGTTCCTGCTAGTGTAAAAGATGGGTGCTGGCCTCTCACTTGCAAACCTGGACTTCAATTATGAGAATAAACTTGACCCTTATTTTGATTGGATTGTCAATGAATGTGGACCTTTTCATACCTGGCAATTGAAAATACTGTGTTGCTGGTAGGTACTGTCTGAAGCCTCTAGCTCCTTGGTGTTTACCTAAATATAAAGGACAGTGGAATAAAGACTCATTTTTTTTCGGCTCAAATAGTAAGAATATAAGTTAACCACATTAATGGAGCGCATGAATTCTAGTTCAGTTATATGCTATCAACTTACATGGACAATTGATTGAAAAGGTGTTTTATTAAGTTAATTTTTCCATTTTTAAAGGTTTCCTTAACAAAGGGCAAAAACTATGTGGCATTTTTCCATTCGTATGACTTTAGGGTAAAATACTTGGCCAGTCTTCTTATCAAGAAAAGAGTATGTGCAAGGCGCTGGGGAGATGGCTCAGTGGAATAAGCACTTCCCTGGCAAGTGCAAGTGCCTGAGTTCAATCTTCGGTTCCAAAAAAAAAAAAAAAAAAAAAAAAAGTAAAACGAAAAGAATATGTGCAAACCACATGAAAAAATCATTCTTTTATTTTACAGATACTGTGAATTATATTACCAAGTTTTCCCCTTTCAACTTTAAATAAAAGATCAAGGGCCAAATTGTGAGATATCTGGAGCATGTATCATTTGCATGATTTAGTCTATGATATTATCTTATTTTTAACTTGATGCTTATTTTATTTACTATAACATCAGGTTCCATTTTGATAATACCTGCAACTGTTTCTTTATATGCACAGTTTTGGCATGTACTCAGGCTGTCCGGGGTCATTAACAAGAGCTGCCAAAGTTTAACCACGCTTTTATTGGGGGAAAAAAAAGGAATCCTGCAACTTTCCCATCCAGTTTCCTTGGCAGATGTCAGTAACTGATGCTATTTTTCCATCCTACGAAGCCTGCGCAGCACTTCAGATTCCTTTCCAATCCTTGCTTCAGGGAGTCATTGAAACTTCCAGCCAGTATGACACCCACTGGACATTTCAGAGATCTTCAGAGATTTGTTTCATACAAAATTTCAAAATAATTTTGCACTTTTATTACAATTGAGATACGGTTGCCTTCTAGTTTTGTCAATGTAAAATGTATCTTTCATTCCTATTTAAAATGCAATAAAATAAACTAATACTACAATAACCACAGTAATATGTATGTATGTATGTATGTATGTATGTATGTATTTACTTATTTATTTATGTGATACAGAATCTCACTATGCAGTTCAGACTCATAGTGATCTGCTGTCTCTGCCTCCCCAGTGCTGGCATTACTGGTGTGCACCATGACACCTGGTTCTGGGGCCAACACAGCATGTGGTACAGGGGATTGAACCTGGGTCTTTGCGCATGGCAGGCAGGAGCTTAGACTGCTGAGCTATCTCTCCAGTCCCACAGTATACATATTTATAGATAATTTAAGTATATCACGCATGTCTTCTAAGATTGAGAAACTAAGTTTCTTTATTCTCTTGGATCATGGACATCTTTGGTGAAAAATTTTATTTTACAAATATTATTAACACCAAAAATACAAAAGGTAACAACCATCTACAATATCATTAACCAAAATAAATGAAGACTTTTAAGAACAGGAATCCTATTCTGACTCTTAAAGATGGTGGAAACCTCTGTCTAGGTGTGACTTATCTCAGCCATGTTTTGGGTACAGAAATGATTTCCATATGTCTCAACTACTTCATTTTCTCAAATCTTTCTCAACCGAAACATTTGTGCACAGGTTGGGTGAATATTCCCCTAGGGTACATTCCCTGAGTTTCCCCTCACTGAATAGAAAAACTTTGCATTATAGAAAATAATTTATCTTCAGTATGTGTGTGTTTCAGAGTTTTAAAATGGTACTAGGTTTATTGACTTGTTATAGGTCTGTTAATGAAAATATCATTATCAGTACTGATGAGTGAATATAAATCAGTATTATATCATAGACAACATAAATATATAGGGGAAATGACTGTAAAAATATGTGAAATTTATTTTCATATGTGTCTTCCAAAACCTCAGTGGTCCAAATATGCTGCTTTGCTTTCCTGAATTTAACTCCCCAGAGTAATGCCCCATACCAAAGCCAAGCAATTTTGAAAATTAAAAACATATTTTATTAATAGCTCAAATACAGGAAGAACACAACAACCCTTCCTGGTGATGTAATTGAACATGATGATTTGAATAAAAATATGCTAACATCTGGTAGTTCCCCAAACATGGCTTATTAAGAATGGAATACACTAATCTCTAAAGTAATATTCATGTTTTCTTTATATTTCTCATATAAAGAACTCTAGTTCTTCAATAGAGACCAGCCAAATTAAAGAGAATAATTAGAAAATATTTGGTTTTAAGCCTATGTTCAATTTACCAGAAATGGCAATCATATAAGAAGGATATCTGGAGCCCAGAGGCTGTCACATTGGAGGTAAGAAAATAAATAAATAAATAAATAAATAAATAAATAAATAAATAAATAAAATTACCTTCCTTGATAGTATAGGAACATGTTTCCACCAGGTCAGAACAAAAGTAATGTGTATTTCAGTCATGATTCCATTTGGAATAAAGCACAAGAGATAATTGCTTGGATATAAAGTTAAATGAAAGTAGGAACCTTTACAGATCTTTTAATGATGTGTTGTTATTAAGACACTGTCAGCCTTTGAAAGGAATTAAATTATATTGTGGCAATTTGAAATGTTTACCTTTACATGCACATACTAAATTTTTTTGAGGAAGAAAAGAAAAATATGCAATTTTTAAATTTTTTACTTCAGTGTTCAGGAGAGGCCTCAACAGGGAGTTTTCTTAGGTTAAATCCATAAAGACAACCTAATAACAGCTTGCTTTGTTCCAAAATTAGAAAAAGAAAAAGGTAGGAATGAGCCTGTCTCATAGTTCTTAGAGAAAGGATGGTTTGTTTTTAGGACTAGAAATCATAGAATTTTTCTGTAGGGAGACAGGAGTGTGGGTGATCACTAGGAAGTTTCTGGAAATTATTCCTAGAGAAGTTTCCAGATCATTGTGCCAGTGTAAGGTGTTATCCTCTCACTTCCCACCCTGGCAAGTGCACTTGGAAGAAAGGGTGCTTTCTGTTTGGGGTCCCTCCAGAACAAACATGTCTTAACAATGTTTCTGTTGTCATTTCCAGAGATTGTGCCCTGTGTTTTCTGTTCTTTACCTTTCTGGCATGGGGCTGTGCCAACCTGACTCGGAGCCAGTGAATCACTCTTCCTGCAGCTAAGAGTACACCTCTCAGTCATCACAGATCAGTGTTC
Source organism: Octodon degus (assembly GCF_000260255.1). Classification (NCBI taxonomy): domain Eukaryota; kingdom Metazoa; phylum Chordata; class Mammalia; order Rodentia; family Octodontidae; genus Octodon; species Octodon degus. Next base: position 7,611,276 of record NW_004524672.1, read on the forward strand.
ATTTTTATGCTCAAACTTATTTTTTACAGGTTGTTTTTAACCTGTTCTCACAATTTCAGGAAAAAAATAGAACTCATTTTATTTGTAGTTTTCTATATTTTGCTTTGCTATACTTTTCCTCTTTCCTCCTCTCCCAAGTTTACTTTTTCCTCTAGTTTCAAACAAATTCTAAGATGTAGCTGTTCTATATTTGTGACTCTTCTTGAAAACTAGGAAGTTTGGTTCCCATTATCTTTAATATAGATACTCATTTGCTGAAGTCTAGTGTACATGACAAGCATCTTCAGCATTGTTCATTGTATTACTACAAAACACAAACTTAGCAGAGAGTTCAATATTCGTTTGTAGTTTTATCAAGGTGTGATTTGTATACAGTGGAATATAAAAATTTGAAATACACAGTAGTGTTGATAAGGCTTGACAAATTCAGACACTGGTTCATCTACTCCCTTTCCAAGACATAGAAATCTTCCAGTATCTAGTTCCTTGACAAGCAATCCTCTCAAAACAAACTAACCAAAAGTAAATGAAATCGTAAAGTGATACAATAGATCAGTAAAATAAGAGAACAGGGAATAGAGAAACATCAACAACAGGTAAATCATCGAACCCTTCAAGGAAAGTATTAATAAATGTCTAGCTGGATGGATCCGTGTTAGAAATGCAAGAGGATGCATGAATGCAGATCTTTATTTTTTACTTTAAAGAGAAAAAGCAATAAAAGCAATAATACAAAACTTCAAAACCAAAATAATAAGAAAGTTGTAATGGGTAATACATTGCCTATTGTTATCTTCAAGATAGTTGCTCAGATTACAAAATAAAGGCATGGAAAACTGATCAAACAATATAAATACAAACGCTCTTCTCAATGAACTAAGAGCAATTAGTACTATAAATATCATAAGTCAATCTTTAGCTTAATAACAAATAAAGGAATGTAGTGAACATGTTAAGCAATTTAATTTGTTAATGTACATAAAAGGGGCATGTTTCTTTTTTCAAATAATTTTATAGAGAAACAAATAACAATGAGACAGTTTCAAAACAAATCAGTAGGACAGTTTCAATAAAAAATACATTGCATGGGGCTGGGGAGATGGCTCAGTGGAATAAGCACTTCCCTGGCAAGTGCAAGGGCCTGAGTTCAGTCCCTGGTTCCACAAAAAAAAAAAAACCCAAACAAACAAACAAACAAAAAAATATATTGCACATTGTTGCCTCAGTGATTATTCATTGTACAAGATTTAGACATGATATCCTGTCCACAAACACAAGAATTAGAACAAATCTTTCTATTCATTGAATCAAGAGAAAGTAGCTGTATATCTATCCTAACTATTTTGAATATACAGATATTCAAATGGTCCTTCATTTGTATCCCTTTTTTTGTTTAGTTTTGTCAGAGAGGGGCATTCTATTGTCATTTAAATATTGTAGGTGTGTGAATTCAGCAAAATTTTCTAATATAGTCCAGCAGTTCATAATAATAGTGGGTCATCCACAGGACTGGCAATGTCAGAAGTTGTTGACCTGAGCCTTTTACAGCTCAGCATATTAGTAGGGCTTTACTTTTTATACTTCATTTTTATACTTTTCTGCTGGATGGTTAAGATCAAGGTAAAGCAAGACCTATATAACAAGAAATGTATCTTTTGTATCAGATAAAGTCAGCCAAGTCCCCTCAGGATTTATCCTGTTACCTTGTACTGCAGTTTGCAGCTCCTTTGTCAGTGTCAGCCATGTGGATGAGTCACGGCCATTGCTTGACCAATTTGTTCTCTGTGAAAGCCTGAGAGAATTTTTCTCTCCATGTGACTCTCCTTAGGCACACTCTACATCATCGATCACATTGCTCTGTGGCCCCATAATCTCCTTGATTAGAAAATTTGGGACACAACTGAGTGACATGATGTTACAGTATAGGTTCTCCTATGTCCTGAGCCTTCACTGACCTTTAAAAAGCTAGTGCCCAAATGTTGGCTGATCTTGCAGCCCTTCTTTTTCTCTAATTTTGGTCTGAAAACTTAGGTTGTTAACCCTCCAGAAGAGAAACTTATTATTACCCTATAACATACACAGTTGGGTTTAACCTAACTAGCTCTCCGAATGTCAAACATCTTAGGCATAACGTGGAACAGGTATTTCTCATCAAGTATTGATGTGTTAAACTTTAGGTCCCTAGGGACATGTTTCTAGAAGACATAACACTATTAACACAAGAAGAATTGGAAAATTGGACTAGCCCTATATCTGATATGGAAATTGAGTTCAAAATTTTCAAACTACCAACAAACACATTTCAGTAATTCACTGTGAACAAAACTTTTATGTATGACAAAATACAACTCATCCCACAAACATTTTTTTAAAGAAATAAAGGAGCATAATCATACTTCATATAATCAGACCCAAAGACTCTAACACCATAGCTAGACAAAAACATTGAAGTTATAGAAAATCTATAGCTTAATGTGCCCCAGAACACAAATAAAGTTTAACAATATATAAAAGAACAGAAAGCATTACCAAGTAGAGCATATTCTACTCATGAAAAGTTGACTTAGCATTTGAAAATCAATTACTGTAATTTATCCCATTAACATGACAAAAGAGAAATGAACTATCATCTCAGTGGATGCTGAGAATTATTTAACAATATTCACCCATTTATGATTTAAGATAATAAAAATCCCCCAGTGAACTAGGAGTTCCTGTTAAAGGCATCCATAGAGAACTTACAGTTGGCACCGCACTTAATGTTGAAAGAACATCCTCTCCTCCATAGATTGGGAAGAAGGCCAAGTTCTTCACCTTTAAAACTTTTATTTTAAAGCTTGCAATCTACAGCCATCAGAATAGCATTTGCTTGGTGGTGGTGGGGTGGGGGGATGGTTAGGAATGATTGAGAAGACACATCAGAAATTTTGATGGGGTAGGAGTTCCTTAGATGTATTCATTTTAATCCATTTTTATGTATGCTAATTGTATTTCAATATTAATTTAGTCTATTCTCTTAAATCATTCAAATATTAAAGTTTGCCTTCTAGTTTGATTTTCTCCTCTGGTTATTGAGGCAGGGTTTTACTATGTGGCTCAGGATAGCTTTGAACTTTGTACTGCAGAGTGGCCTGGAGCTTACAGCAATGCTTCTGCCTCAGCCTCCTGAGTGCTGAGATTACAGATGTGAACCACCACACCTGGCCAATGATTGTATTTTAAAATTTTCATATTTTTATAATGTGATAAGGAAAATGCTATAACTTTTAATGATCTGTAATCTGTCCAATTCCCTCCCGCAAGTGAAGGCTAAATGCTTTAAGTGCTTCCAACCTATGGAATGTGGTGCAGGTAAAGAAGTTGAACCCTATGATTATGTTATACTATATAGAAAACATAAAAGATCTTGCAGATGTAGTGAAGGAATCCAATCAGTTGAGTTGGACCTATTCAAATGGGAATTCCCCCACCCCCACCCTTGAGGCGGGCCTGACTTAATCAAATGAACCCTTGAGGCAGAATGAAGTGCTTTTGATCTAGTCTTGTGTTTGATCCTTGAAGTAGGTGGATGATTTCACAGATGAGAAAATGAGAAGCAAAGATGGCTGCATAGCTTACTTAAGCTAATTCAGCTGGCAATATATGCAGCCTGAATGTAATCTTAAATCACCCAATTGCGTCTCACTAGGACCTGAATTCTAGTTGCTAGCTTAAGGAAACTTCCTTTCTTATGTTCTCAGTGAGTATTTATGGCCTAATCATAGTCTGAGACAAATTATCTTGGACTTCTGGGGATCCAGATGCTGAATCCTGGTTCTATGACTCTGGAGTTAGTAATGTATATATTAGTCTCTTTGGGAAAGCCCAGGACATGTGCTCCTGTTTACTTCCATAGTTTTGTATGTTCTCATATACACACACTCTTATTCATGTACATAGTCTTAATTAGCATGATAGCCCTCAGGTGTGTAAGGGAGCTAGGATTGCACAGGTAGAAACCAGTATCTTCCTTATGGTAGAAGAGAGGTCAGTTACCCATCTTGACATGTATTTTCCTGAGCTTGGGCTCTTCTTTCCAGAAAATCTTTTTTCTCTTAAATGTATTGGAGTTTATGGCTCATCTTCTTTTGATTCGTTAACATGAGTCTATCAGCTTGCAACTTTAGGAATTCTTTCAAACCTCTGGCATATCAGTGACATTCTGCCTTAACTAGCTATCCATCCTCCCCTTGGTATTTTTCTAGTGTTTATTCTATCCTTTGAGTTGGCGACTTATAGCTTCTATAGCTCAGTGTTTTCCCAGTCACTGCAGACCCTGGTAGTGGGCCAGGATTCTCCCCAGATTATTGCAGTTAAACTGAGAGGTCAGGGGCACCTTCTATAGCTGCAGTTCGGCATAACTATCACAATGCTGGCCTTTCCTGGCACAGGTGTTTTGATCTGCTACCCTGCAGACTCTAGACTTGGGCACCATCAATCCAAGATTCCATGCTCCTGATGTTGACTGAGAAACAGGCTTTTTCGCTTGCTTCTTTCTGGCCCACAAAAAAAGTCCCTCTTATTTCATTAATTTTAATTTTTAAAATGTTATCAGTAGTGTTTGCAATAAGTGATATTCTTAAAAGTCATGAACTTCTAGTGTCATTTTGCCCTGAGGCATTAGGATTTATTTCCTTAATAAGGTCATATGTTGCACATGAATGACTGTGAAAGGCTCCTCCTCTGTGTTTTAAAAGTTCCTGTGTTTCTGATAAAAATAATCTGTAGTTAATTTATTCAGTTCAGTGAACATTTAACAGCAGGACTAAAACACTCTCAAATCACACGTGGTGCTAGCCAGCTCAAGGACCGGACAGATGCCAAAATATTTTTCATTTGTGTTTTGGTATTTCATATTTGCTAAATATGAGACATTATGTGATATATTTACATATATATGACGAACATGAATCAAAACATTTTCCTTCTGATTTTCTTAATTGGTTGTGGAAGGAAGAATGTCTTTAATCTTGTTTGTAAATGATGTTTAATTTTCTTAGTGTTAATTGGTGGCAATGTGAAAGACTCTTGGTAAAAACACATACAGAAAGATCTTATTTACGGGTTTAATATCTTTAGTTAATGATTCTAGCACCTGGAGCTATTCTGCCCTGAAACTTGACTCAAGTAGTAATGCTAGTGAGGTGAGCTGATGTGTCTTGTAAATTATAAATCCACAAATTCTAAGGCAAAAAGGAATTGTGTGTGGATGAATTAATCAAATCAGTCTTTAGCAAAACACTTTTATGCATAGCAATCAGATGTTTTTCATAAATGTGTCCCGTCAGGCTAATCTAGACTATTATGAAGGATAGGCAAGCATGTGACATCAATGGGATGTGGTGACTACTTGGGAATTACTAGAATAAAATCAGCAGGGTTATGACAATCTTTTGTAACAAAAGGCTTAACATTTTTTTAAAAAATGCAATTGCATTTGAAAGACAAATATTGTCCACCTGTCTCACACAGGCCCTTGTGTCAGATGCACAAGGTTATAAAAGCCTTTACAAATTGTGTTTACACATGTATTCAAAATAAAGACAATAACCTTGTGATTGAAATCACAGAGGTTTGTGACAAGTGCTCCTCTGATGAAAGGCTGATCTCGCTGCACAGGGTGCTTCGCAAGAACTCGACAGACAACAACACAACAGTCTGTGCCACTCGCTTCCACTTCAGTATCTTAAACACACACCCGTGCTTGCGTAGGGAACAAGGCATCGGGAGGGACAGCGCGATTCTACTAAAGCTTTCCAGATACTTCAAAGCATAGAAGGCAGGGGAACATTTTCCTTTCCTTGTGAGAATTCTTTTACAGAAAGGCAAGAAAAAACAAACACTTCTGTCCCGGTCTTCCTTCCACACCTGCCTTCTGCCCATCCACCCAGGATGCTGAGGAAGATACATCTTTACATCTCCTCAGGAAAGTTGTCTGTGCTTTGAAGAAAAGCAATGTGATTAGTTTTATCCTCATTTGATTTTGCCTAATTCCAATATTATTGGTGTCCATAAAGCTACACAGACACTTTCTTACCTAACTTCCCTGTCACTGTGAAAAGATTTTATTAATTGTTGATTGTTATGGAATTATTTCTGTGGCTGCAAAAAATAAAAAGGAAAAGGAGAAGAAAGAAAAGAAAAACAGGAAAACAAACAAGAAAAAATTCAGCAACAAAATATTACACAATAGGGTAGAACTGCCCTGAGTGATACATAAAATATGGCTAAAATTGTTTTGTCAATTTTATATATTTGTCAACTATATATCATAGCTACTGTCATAAAAGATCTAATTTGGGGCCGGGGAGATGGCTCAGTGGAATAAGCACTCCACTGGCAAGCGCAAGGGCCTGAGTTCAATTCCAGGTTCTGCCAAAAAAAAAAAAAAAAAAGAAAAAAAGAAAGAAAAAGATCTAATTAGCATAAAGAAGCAAAGGACATGATTAAAAGTTTACAGTGCAGTGGCTAGAGCTCCTCGGGAAAACATCGATTTCTAAAATAAATTTAGGGAGGATTAAATAATCTGGAGAGAATGACAGAAAGGTTCAAAATAATTGGGAAGTATTTTTTTTTAAATATGTAATTTCCCAGGGGTAGACTATGCAATGATAGGAAACATGAAAAAATGAAGTTACACTGGATTTCCGTTCACTTCTAAGTCATAGTATCTCCATTTAACAAGTAATTAATTCCTTTTTAATTTGGACTTAACAGTGAATTCAAAGCAGTGTTTTCAATTGTGAATTCATCTCAGTGATGTCAGTGACCATTAATAAAAGTTATTTGTGTCAAGTCATAAATTCCGCCAAGTCCCCGTGTATAGAGGGTCAAAACAAAAAGCAAAAGGATCTGTGTGGAATCTACCACACTAGGAAACAAAATATGTTTCAAGTCATGAGTTTTTAAATGTTATAAGTACTTTGAAAACTAATAAGACAAGAATTGTTAGAAATCAGCAGAGTCCTTCTTTGGTAAAAAGCTAACATGGTCAAGGGCTTGGATACCAGACCTAGCAAACGCCTCCACGGTCTTCAGTCCATGGCTTCTCACAGTGCGATCTGTGGAGCCAGAAAAGTACTAGAGGAGAAAAAAAGGAGAGATAGAAAGGGGGGGATCATATCTGGGTGAGATAATATTTCAGGCATTTTAATATAAAAAACTTTTTTTTTTAATTTTTGAAAGAAGCTATTCCTCGAATTGTCACTTGTGTAAAGCATATGCACCTGTGTGTGGAGGATGAATGTGTGTGTGTGTGTGTGTGTGTGTGTGTGTGTGTGTAAATCAGCATTCTACGACAGAGCCCTGACAGTTCCTTTCCATTAACTCTCCATCTTTCCCATCTTATGAAGGTGGGAGCTGAGGCTCTAGCAGCTGGAGTGTGCCACCTGCAGTCATTGAGCTGTGCTGGGGCTCTGCTGGTTGTGGAGCTGACTTGGGCATGTTGTTCTTCACGCCTCACCCTCTTTGCTGTAATGCCAAAAGTATTGTCTTGCAAGGACCTCACAGGACCATACGATTTTCAGCGTGCCATTTCTAGCCAAAATGTCCCTCTAGTAGAAGTCTTTCATTGGTGGCACCCATGACTAGAAGTGCAATATAGACTTTTTGTCCTTTAAGGAGCATCTGTTTAAAAGAGAGACTAGGAAGTCTGGGATGGTGCTATTCAGATGAACACAGAGGGCAATCTCAGGTGGGCTGGGTCTGGCTTGGGTCTAAGAGCCATATTTTTGCGGCCACCTAGGTGGCGCATAGTTCTTATTAGCAAGGGGCTGGGTTGTGGCCTAAGAGACAAGTTGTCTGTGTGTCCGTGTGGGAAAGAGGAGATGCTGTGGAAGTGCAGCCCAGGCCACACTTCTTTGCTTTGTTCCCCCACCAAAAAAAAATAAATAAATAAAGACAGAAGATGGCCAGTAAAATATTGGAATTGAACTTCAGCACCAGTTCTAAATTATAGGACTCTGCTATTTCTTTAGCTAGCTTCCTCCCAGAACTTCTTTTTCATTCATCCTTTTCCTTCTCTGAGACCAAAGAAAGACCTGACTGTGAGACTCACCTCTTTTATCTCCAATGCCTCTTCTCTTAAGCCTCAACTTTCTGATCTATTCAGTGGAGCTAAAAAATATGACTCCATAAAATGAGAAATGCATATCAACTTAAGGCTATCCTCTCCCTTTGTTTCTGGAAAGGAATTAACAAATGGAATTCTGGGCTAGAAAGTGTGAAGTATTTCTTGGCTGCCAGAAAAATCTGCAATTCCAGCAGTGTTGTTTTGTCTCCATTGTGTCTAAGATGGGCACTTTTGATAGGGCCCCTCTTTGTCCATGGCTTCTTTTGTGGAGGGACAAAGTAAGTACATCTAGCAATAAGCAGAGTGTTTTGCTGTGAAAAGTTTTACTCTTTTCAGTTGCTCATGGCTACTTTTAATTAAAGATACTTGTTTCTGCTATACAATAGCTGTTTTTTAGACAAAGGAATAAATTTCTTGCCACTGTGCAAGGGCTTAAATGCTCCCTACAGACAAGGAAGACCCCAGAGAAAACAAAAACTCATGTTGCAGAACTCCTACAGTGTTGCAGACATGATTGTATCCCGAGATACACAAATCCCATGGGCTGAAATTCCTTGAGAGCAAGGCTACTGTCACAAAGAAGGAAGAAAGACAGGACATGCCCATGAGGTCTGGTTTTCACTGAAAAATAGTGTGTTTGCTTTTGTTGCAATGAGGCCCCCGTTGGTAGACCTGAAACAGCAACTCTGCCTGCACTTTGTGTACAAGGCAAGGCACCAGTGCGGACGGGTGATGTGGAGCACCCGCTTGATTCTACCATCCAAGAGTTATAAGTACAGATCGAACTTCGACTCAGTTTTCACAAACAGAAAGTGGGCATGGTATTGAATATCATGGCCTTTTGACTTCGAGTGAAAATTAAAAATAATATAGGTCACATCCTCTTACATGACAAGTATTAAGGAAATAGCTATCACTATATTTTAGTGTACTTATTTCACAGCTCATGTTCCATTATCTCTCTCTCTCTCTCTTTTTTTTTTTTAACTTCCTTTCCAAGTCCTTCCCCAGGCACAAGGGTTGAGCCTTGCCACCGCCTAAGTCTCCCTGTGGCATTCATGGTCCCACTGCTGGTCTCCCTCCCCCAATACACTTCCTCCTCCATCTGCTGCCACACTGTTCGGCGTTGTTGTGTGTTCAGCACCACAAAACTGGCAGGCAAACACGTCCCATTGGACATCCCAGGTATGGGGCCGAGGCACACAGCCAACTCATAATTACTTTCTAGAAAGTTATTTTTTAAGTGCTAATGTGGCACATCCTAAATCCTACACACGTAGGCCGAAGGATTAGCTGGAAAGTGCTACAGTATTTGCCGTTACTGCTCTGCTTTTTATAACCTTGAACAAGTCATTTTCACTCTTCTCTTCTCACTTTCCTAATGGAAAGATTATGGAGATAATATCGGTAAGGTGCTATCTAAATATGAAATGAGGTATAAAGGAAATAAATATCATACTGCACCTGTCAGAGCTGCTGATCCTCTCAACAGTGTGCTTTTCTGTGACCTTTGGTGTCCTAGGAACCATCCAGGAAGCAGTAATACAAGTCAAGAGCTATTCAATTCTCCCGTCTTCCTGTGTGCCTGCCCTGCTCATTTTGATGCAGGCTGATTTTTTTTTTTTTTAACCATTTATCCAGTGAATATTCCTGGAGCTCCTACTATGGGTCAAATGATCAAGGGAGGAGCTGAGGATTTTGAAATGTTTAGAAAAGAAAGACAGAGCCTGTCCTGAGAACATTATATGCTCATGGGGGGAGAAACTGAATAGCAAGCCTGGTAGTCTAAGCAGGATAGAGGTGAGCAAAGGAAACCACAGAGATAGGAGTCACAGCAGCATGGCAGCAAACTCTGCTTGGAGGGACAGTGACTGCATCTGAGCCCTGAAAGTTGATTTGTGAAGCGGAAGAGAGAACAGCTACAGGAGTCCAGAGGAAGAGTGGAGACAGGGTCACTGTAAGCAGTGCTCATTTTGGTGTGCTGCAGGCTGCAAGGTGTGGCTGGGGCCAGTGATGATGGTGGCAAGGCATGCCTCAGCCGAGCAAGAAACAGGGCTACAGGGAGACTTGTTTGGTCAGAAAGATGGCTCTGGTTGGACAAATCTTTGCCTTCCTGTGAGGTTTACTCTTTGTGTCCTTATTGTGCCTGGTGAGGTATAATTCTAGCCTCTCATCCTACCCTCCAATCGAATGTGCTCATCTACATTTATATGTAGCTATTTATTTATTTATTTATTTATTACTTTTATGTATTTAGTGCAGGCTCTCACTACGCAGTTGAACTTGTAGTGATCCTATTGTTTTCAGCCTCCTCAGTGCTGGGATTACAGGCATGCATCACCATGCCTGGACTCCTTGGCTGGCTCAGCATGCCTGGGGACAGGGCCTGTGCAGCATGTGGTCCTGGGACTCGAAACCTGGTCCCTGCGTTTGCTGAAGCAGGCACTTAGTTCCCTGAGCTATCTTGCTGGCCCGAGTCATGCAATTTTTATCTTTGGTATCTAGCCCTGGCAGTAAGAGAGGAAAAGACATTACAAAAAAAGACCTCTTATGAAGTAAACTTCAGAGTGTCATGATAAACTGGAGGAAGACAGAAGCTCGCAAAATCACCCATATCTCCTTGGACACAGGAAGCACCTCGGAAGAACTTGGTCATTTTCAAATCCAAGAGTGATTGTTTGCTATTGTTTTATGTATCCTCATCAGCAAACACAACCTGAATGTCCACACCTCCAGCCCCTGTGAGGTGCAGTAATACTTCAGTCTAACATTGCAGAATTAGAACATGGTTTCTGGCTTATCATTTCAGCCATCTCTTGGTGTTTCGACTAATGACTGAAAAGTATAAAATCACTTCATAGATGGCTCTAACAGTGATGATGTATAGGTCTACCCTGAATTTCTCTTTTCTTAAACCCATAATCATCTATTCTAGTACAAAAACATCCTTTTTTGTAATAAACTTTTCTCAATGCAGTTTTCTTCTTTGCCAGAGACATTTTCATCTAAAAGTTCCAGCTCCTAAACTGGAGATCATTACTTCCCTGCTTTCTAGCCAATAATTTCTATGTGAGCAGTATAAAAGCATCATTCAACATCTTGGTATTTTGATCTCCACATATATATTTTATAAAGCTCATCTGCACACATTCTTAAGCAAGAAAAGAAAGTTTACATAAGCAATTAATAGCACACGACTTCCTGCTTCCTAGTAGCTACATGAGCTAGTCACAGGCAAATTGTGTACAGTGTGAAGCTTCAGCATCTCGTTGCCCCCTTCCATTGGACAGTTTCTATGTAGATCTGCTGCTTGGAGATCAACGTATGTTGTTTACTAGTGTTACAGAAAACAGACCAAAGGCATGAAGAAACTCCACCAAGAAGGTCTAGGAGGCAGCTTGTTTATACCAGTGGGCTTGGCTGGAATTGCTCATAGAGTCAGAGCCCTGCCAAGTGGGATTTTGGGACTTTCATCTGGAGGGCAAGTGGGAAGATGCAAAAGCAGATTTGTTACATTGTGATTGGAGGGTTGGTTGATGTCATGGGTTGTTAAGGGCATTTAAATATTTCAAGTTATATTGTAAGACCATTAGCTAAGTAAGTAGGGGTTACATAAAGGAAGAAGTGCCCCATTATCAGGCTCTTCTAGACATGTCCATGTGGTGTTGGCAAGCATTCTTGGCAGGCTTTATGTTATGTGCATCTACTAACCCTCATCATGCATAGAATCATGCTGTACTACAGATGTATACTAATGAAAAGTGGAAAAAATAGGGCTGGGCAGATTGCTTATTAGATTGAAGTGCATGCTTAGGAAGACAGAAAGACCAGGGTTGGATCCCCAGCATGCGGTGCTGACCCTGCCCCCACAGTGCACTGAGACAGTGATGGAGACTGGGCGTGGTGGCGCTCACCTGTAATCCCAGCACTTGGAAGGCTAAAAAAGGAGGAACACTACGGGCCTGATCTGTGTACTGAGACTCTGTAGACTCTGCACTAAATAAAAAAAGTGGAAAAAATAAAAGTGTAAATAAAAATATTAACGTAACTAATATATTGATAGAAGCAATCAATCAATAAATAGATAAGTTTTATTTTGTTTTTGTCTTTATTTATTTATTTATTTATTTGCAGTACTGGGGATTGAACTCAGGACCTTGAGCTTGTCAGGCAAGCGCTTCTTATTCTACTGAGCTATCTCCCTGGCCCAATGAATAGAAAAAATTCAGATTGACCTTTACAATGAACATTTAAGAAAGTTCTAAACCTCTTTGACCTAGACACATATGAAAGACCACACAAGCACACACAGAATAGAAATTTATGACTATAACATCAATTAAGAAAAAAGGTTTTCTGTGTATGTGGTGAAATTAAGGGCCTGCTTATTCTCTCCAAGAAAAAAACAAATCCTCAAAGCTAAGACAAATGCACTCCTTTGAAACAATTCATTTTTGAGATCCAATTATTAAATATGTAAGTTGATACATTTAGCCATAATTTACCTCCTCAGCTGAGAACGGGATATGCCCCTAGATCAGATAATTCTTTTCATCAACAGCTGTTTGGATGCCTGAAAAGTAGATCCTTTATCTGTCCCCCACCCTGAGGAAGAGGAAGGCCTGGTTGTAAGGAAAACTTACAAAATATTTTGGTGTTATATTTCCTAGTATTTTGAATTAAAAAAAAATGGCATGAAAATAAAAGTGGGAACTGGCCAAATATCTCAGCAGATTAAAGAGCTTGCAAGCAGGCAAAGGGGCCGGGAGTTCAATCCCCAGGCCTGCTGTGCCAGCCCCACCCCCCACTACGGCAATTGAGACTGGGTGTGGTGTTGCGTGCCTGTAATCCCAGCTCTTGGGAGGCTGTAAACAGGCAGATCACTATGAGTCTGATATAGTAGTGAGACCCTGAACACCTGTAGAACCTCCTCTCTTTCCCTAAAATACAAAAAAGAAAAAAAGAAAAAAGAAAAAGAAAATAGAAGGAGTACTATTATTAAAGTATAGGAAAAATGAAAGAAAAAAAGAGATGTAAGAGAGGTGATGGGTGAGACTCATATGCCAAAAGTTGTCACATATATGTTATGTCAGACATTGGAGTACATTTTTTAAATATATTGTGCCACTAGACCTTAGAAGACTAAAATCTTATTTGGAGAGTAAGCAGTTATGTATTTTTTTAAGTGACCAAGGACATCCTAAGAAAAAGAAACAACAGAATGTAGGGATAAAGTCTCCTTTCTTCTGTCACATATGTGAATAAAGTGTGACATGAATCTGTTGCTTAGTTGACGTTTCAGCCCTGAGTGATAATAAATGAGAAGGCACTGCTGCGTCCTCTGAAATAAAACAAAATCAACTTCATTCACGGGAGCAAGAAAATTTCCAGCTGTGGACACAGTTCAGTTCTGAATTATACATCTTGGAACACTGTTAAGTCAAATATTTGAGTGTCTGTAAAACTGAGCTTTACTGTTTCAATTATAATCTATTATGCATCTGTCCTTCTTTACAAGGCTGGTATTAGGAGAGCAGCATGTCCTTTGCTCAGCTCAGAAAGATCTTCAAAAGAAATCTAGTCGAGGGCTTGCGTTGAGAGCAGTGGGAGGAACATCAGTTCAGTGATAGACCTCAGAAAGTAAGTGATAAAACACGCATCTTCCAGGAAATTGATCTGAACCAAGTCTGTATTCTTCAGAAGTCCTTTTTATGTAATGGACATTAAATGCTTCCTGTAAGGATGTTTTTATGGCTTTTGGTTTTAGGGACTTAGCCAGTTTCTACAGGCAGTGTCCCAGATGACTTCCCTGTATTCCAGAGGAGCAGACACTATAGGGCTGATCCACACAGAAGTTATGTGTGGCTCTGATTCTTTTGTCAGTCTGTGAGAGTTCAGCCAACATACATTCCAGGGGAGTTCCACCATGACACTGTCATAGACTTCACCACCACATCTAATATTACTCCCAAGGGAACATGGGTCTAAGGTGGCAGTTTAGGACGCCAGAACAAATCTCACCCAGCTAAGCTATGGCAGAACAAAGATCTCTGAACAAACACCAATGACGCCTGTGGTGGTTGCAGAAAAGCTGTTCTCACTGAGTGAGCAACTAGGCAGAAAGCTCTCAGGCTGCTCTGAAGATCCTGGAGCGCTAAAGCTTCTCAGGACTGTTTGACAGCAGTGAAGATGGAGATCAGCAATAAGGTGAAATATGCCCTCAGAGTCCCAACTGTCTATGTTTACTGTGTGGCAGACTTAATTTACTGCATGTAATAACCCTCTGCATCAGTCAGCTATTGCTGCGTAACAATACCTTTAAGATGCAGCTGCTTTAAAGTTTACCACTTACTCTGGCTCACGATCCCACAAACTAACTGACTGGTTCTCTTAGTTTTGCACATATCAGTTATTGGTCTTTTGGGGCTGCACTGATCAGATTTGGGCTCAGTTATGTTTTTCAGTGTCAGCTGTCTATTGGATGGCCTAAGATGGTCCTGATTTGTTTGTTTGTTTCTTTTTATTTTTTCATTACTCCTGTGCTGGTGAACTCTCTCATCCCCATTTCAGTATTTATAATAGAGGAGCAAAGACAATCACGGAAATTTGAAGACAATGACTCATCAACCCTCTGCTGATGTCACACTCTATCACCAGAGCTGGGTTCGTAGTCAAGTAGTAAAACAGAAGGTCGTAACTCCAACTGAAGAAATGAAGAAGAGCTGCTGTCAATGCCATCACCTTTCCATGCTTTATGGAGTAATTATATTTGTGTTCTAGAGAATAAGAAAGCAAGGCTAAAAGAGAATAAACCATTTATCCCAAGGAATGCACATGACAAATAGCAAGGCGAGGTTTCCTAAGCACACCCAAGAGTCCTCAAGGTTTCCAAGAACGTAGGTCTCCGATGCAGTCAGGCTCTGGCCGCCTTCCTTTGTCTGACCTCTGCCTGCAGCCCAGGCTTCGCGGCGCTGACCTCAAACACTTCACACCCATGACCTCACCCGTTGGTGCTCTTACTCAGAGTATTTCACGGGGTCCCTGCTTCTTGCTGTATCACTTCTCAACTCTGTTTCATCTTCACACAACTAGGCTTTCTTGAAAAAATTACTGGGGACTTCAAAGAGAACTTTAGCTTATGCGGATTTTAACAGTGTTTCCCATGTTAGAAGTTAAAACCATCTAATGCAAAGGTATTTGTTATTTAAAAATTAAACTTTTATGTGTTAACGTAAGTAAGATACTTTTTAAATGAAAAACAAGTAATTTTTTTTCAAAACAAAAATAATTAGTGAGAAAGCAATAGCGTTTTTCCATTTCTGCAAAGCTAACATCTGGCTTGATGAATGACAGCTGGATTTCTTATACATCACTTTGCATTCAATTTATTGTGATGGCACATGGCAAAGAGAGGCTGGAAAACTGCACTATGCACTCGAGAGACAATAGGAGCGGAAAAAGTCAACACAGTCTTTAAGGTTTCCTCGTGAATTTCCTTTGAATTCCAAAGATGCCTGCATTTCCTGAGCTGGCCTGAGAATCAGTCTGCAGCATTAAGCGTGCGCCCTCTCCTTCTGTTTGAAAGGCTTTCCCGATTTTGGCTAAATTTATCCCTGTGTTCACATTCCTAATGGCGAGCTGTGTAACTTGGGCTATTTAATCTCCCATCTGCTCGATATGCGTACTCATTTCTAACTGCTGGATTAGTCATATAAGTGAATTAAATGTGCTAGGTAAAGCAGTCATCATTGTGCATGGGAGGTGGCGATTCCTCAGTAGCACATTGCAAGTGGCATTACTGTTAGGCATTGCATTGTATTCAGCAAATGTTACTGAAGTGCTCACAATAAAAATATTCTATTTTTTTGACACTGCAACAAAAGTTGTGTAAATAATTGTCTTGGAGAATAACACTTGGTAGCAAAATGAAATGCTAATTTATTCATTTCATGAAATCTTGTCAAGGATCTATGTTGCGCCTGTGAGTGCTACAGCACTTCTGGATGGGCTCTTAGCCTAGTCTTGAAGGCCACTGAAGACTACAGGAAGGTAGCATTTGAACTACATCTTAATAAGTATGCATGTTGCTTTGAACACAGGGATAGACGTAAAGCTATTCTCTTACTTCCCCCTCAAATAAGACCTAACTGAGCAAGAGAATAGAGATGACTGTGAGATTATATCATCATAGAATTTTTGATTTAATTTGGATAACAATAGTGACCCCAGAAATCTAGAACTTTTATGATACTAGGATCATTAGGTCCTTGAAATGGAGAAGGAAGTGACAATACAAAAATAAGTTGATCTAGATTTCACTATTGGGCAGTAGTTTATACAGCTCTGCTCTTCCAACAAGGGTTTTTTGTGAAAAAGTGTGACATCCATTGGGGAGACATGAGATGCACCATGTATTGAAGTGTCACACTATACACCATAACTACATAAAATTATTGTGTATCAAATAACAATAGAAATATATCATAAAAATGTGTTACCTGGGTAGTATAAGGTGGTAGCAGAAGATAAGGATAAAAATATAGAAAATGCTATATCTTGAATTAATGCATAATAGCAACAACAGTGGCAATTATGCATCCAAATCTGGACATGACAGCTTACAATATGTGTTTTTGCATATAATATCATATTCTAATTTTATGAATGAAAATAATGGAAATTCAGAGAAACGAATTGAGTTGATCAAGATCATGTTTCCAGTATGTGATATATTTGCAGCAAAATTTCTGGTGTATTTTGGCCCTTTAACTGTATTGTATAGAGTTTATTCTATATTATTTTGGCAGACCCAGGGATTGAACTCAGGCCCTTGTGCTTGCCAGGGAAGCGCTTATTCTACTGAGCCACCTCCCCAGTCAGAGTTTATTCTATATATTATAGATATGGTAGGATATTATAAAATGTTCTTTAAAATTTAATTTTCAAAGGGAAAAATATAATTCACTTTTTAGGAAATGAATACTTTTAAAGTTGAAAAAGACTTTACTGGAATTTTTATTGGCATACAGAGAAGGCTGAGAATCTAGGGCCAAGACATCAGATAGTTCTGCAGGATAAAGGCGTAAGGCATTTTCTTAGAACAGGAAGTTGTGCATATTGAGTTTTTACTTCAGAGAATGGGTTCCGAGGGCTTGGGCAGGAAAGAGCACGTAGGCAGGAACTTGTTCCTGAGACATCAGGCCCTTCATAATAGCATGACCTCAGATTAGGGACTGGGTGGGGAGATTCCTAAGCAAGGAAGCTTGTGGATCAGGAATGCTTTATAAACTTCAGGAGAATAATAGTTTATTTGGAGCTCTGAATTTGCCTTTTATGCATTGTTGTTTTCTTGTGCAAATCTTAGATGGTCAGAAAATAATAAAATATTGCATCTTAGCGTAGTTTTGGATTAGCAATGTCCTCAGAACTGTAAGCAGTGAATTCTATCATTATAGGATTTGTGCTTCACTTTGGGTATCAAAAGTGACTGGAATCTTTGGGATACTAGGATCACTAACTCCTTCAATACAGAAAAGGGGAAGAAACCTCAGGGACGGTGTATAAGCTGCTCAGGAGGAGAAAAGAAGGGAAAACTAAGGAAACTAGTTTGAAGAGTTTTGAAGAAGAGATTAGAAGACACTGCAAGGGACAGGGTGATTATATTAAGAAGGAGCCACACTTTCAGGAGGCTGGAGAACCTCTTGAATTTGGAAGATCAGAGAGACGGCACCGTTTCTTATAAACACAGGAAAAGCTTTCAAGTGGGCTAAATTTCATTTTCTGCCAACATAGACAAAGTGGTTACTGGTATCATTCTAAGTTCTGCTCAATCACTCCTTAACCTATGCTGGCTAGAGCAAGTTAAATTCCTTCAGCACCCTGCAAAACAGAGAATGTACGAGACTGGTATGTCACTATTTGCTTCTGGACAGCTGGAGAAGACACTTTGCTTGCATTCTTAATCCTACACTTGACCTTACTCTCCCTACTTAGACTGTCCTTGACCTTCTGAGCTATCATCTTTAGATTCTAACCTTAGAGAAATATATTACCTGTTGTCTAGAGTCAGGCAGTGTCATCTGTGATGTAGGAAATGATATATAAATATTTGTGTTGCTCAGGGAGGTATCTGCTAGATCTACATAGCAAGAGATTGTGTGAAAGGTGTGAAAGGTGGCTAGTGAGACTGAGGAGCTGCTTTTAAATTTAATTTTAATAAATTCTGATTTGCATTACATAGCCCCATATGGTTAGATGCAAACTCCAGGTCTTGGTTTGGGGAAACTTTTTACCTACTTGCCTGCATACATGAACCAGTATATGTAGCAGGCATATGCACTGCCACTACTAAAATTATTTTGAGAGTTCTTTCCAAGAGTCCGGCTAGCAAACTGGATTAATTTGTATCATGTACATAGAGAAGCACAATGTAATGAATTACAGGCATTTGAATAGTTTATATTTATTTTTTTAAAAATTGCATAATGAAACTGAGATAGTACACAAGATTCCTTGCTAAAAAAGGAGAAAAAATTCTAGATGTGATGTTCTCCTCTTTGTGCCCTAGATTCATGTTGGATGGCTCATCACTATTGACTCAATTTTGTTAGGTGGCAGCATTTCAACTCTTGATCCTATGACCAGATATTGAGAACAGTTGGGCCCCCTTGGCTGGTTTAGACCTTTCCAACTATCAGACCCAAGCACATCTACCTGAAGTTGCATTCTCTTAAGTTTGCCATGTTTGGCTAGTTACATTTTAACTCACCTTGTGTGAAGATGTTAATGGGTCACAAATATTTAATCGTTGTCAGTTAGTTATTAGTATTCTAGAGTCAGAGACTGTAGAGTCCCGAGCCAAGCCAGGAACTAACAGGGAATCTTCCAGCTTTCCCAGCCTGGCACCTGATCACTATAAAAGGGGAGGGAAAGATGAGCAAATCCACTTCAATAAATATTTAGAACGTGATAATGACATGGGAAGCTTTTAGGCAGAGGAAAACGATTTCTCTTTCTTGTGCCAAGAAAATTACCAGGAAAACCTCCTTCCACTTGCAAAGTTGAGGCTAATAATGTCTGCAATTTATTGAACCTTTCTTCTAAGCGCCTCAAAGTATGATGTAACCCAGCCCTGACACCTTTATTAAATATATATTTTTAAAATACTTGACTATTCATGCAAAGAGGTATGGACACATGCTACCCTTATGCTTTGAGTGTCTATATAAATAAACATATGCACATATATATGCACATACCCACACACATGCTCACATACTCATATGTATAGATGCATGTACATGTGTCTTTTTATGCATGCATGTGTATAGATACATGTGCATGTGTACACGTATATGTATGTATGCACGAGTGTACTTCTCCCTCACTCCTGTAGCTAGCCATAGTGTTGTGTATTGTTCTCTTTGCTGAGAATTAAGGAGTTCTGCTGTCTGCTCCTTGTGCAACATGAGGTACATCTCAAACTTATTCAGCCAAATTTTCTTACTCATAAGACAAGAATGATACTTCCTAAAGTTTTTGAGAAAATTAAATGTAATAAAAGATGAAGAATAAGTGTAATAGGAAGCCATTTAAGGTCAATGTATTTGGTGCTGAGACATGAAGAATTGCTCTTTCTCCAAAATGATTATGAAGACTTGTGAGGGAGTCTGATTTGACAAATGTACGGGGAAACATATGGGTACATTTTCTGGACAGATGGCTGGTACATTCTGGGCCGCACTTGCGCGGCTTGCTGTGCAGTTACTTTAGCATGGAGAGCCTCTTTCAGGAATCTTTATGGGGCTAGAAAGCATGTTAGGTGAACCTCAACAAACAGAGAGCTGGAGCCTTGAACCTAATGCAAACAGTTTTCCGGACGTTTGGTACGGAGTATAAATAACATCTTGGATGCCACCAAATGTCAATATCAACTCTTGATAGTATTACATAAATTCAGCTTTAATTGAGCAAAGCCAAATGCAACCAATTGGGTCTGTTTTTATCCTCAAATGCTGAAATGAAGAATAAGTTATGGAGTTGTCTCCACATGCAAGGTGTGTGTGTGTGTGTGTGTGTGTGTGCGTGTGTATGTGTTTATATTTCCTTAGGTTGACAATTCTTACCTCCTTTAGCACAATGTCTCAATTAAATAGCCCTTTTCAGACAGCAGCTGTTCTGAGAGCTAAGCTATGGAAGGGAGGAAGGGCGATTTATGAAAATTGTTTATATTCTCTGGCAGTGTGTGCCTGCTCCGTTAAAAATTAGTAAGCAAATCCAAGTATAACAACTTTTAATAATAACATGGGTTCACAGGACGCTCAGTTCCTGGGTGCTAGCACATTTATGACCTTGAAACAGATAATGTAGAGGTTAAAACAAACTGCTAAAAATAACCAGTATAAGATGTCACAGTAAAGTGATATTGTCAGGTAAAGTGATATAGTCATAAATTTGTGATTTCAGGCACAAAATGAAACACAGCAACTTCCTGTTGCTTCCTACCTGGTGTCTGGTTAAATTAGGTACAAATATGTAAAACATAAAAAAAATTGAAATTATGGCCAGTGAGCAATAAAAGTTTTCATTTACAAAATGAAGATGTTGGAAAAAATATGAATTATAGCCTCTCTGTCAGAAACCCAAATATAGTTGTTAATTTTTTAATTTTGAAAGGAACAGACGAAAGGTCAGCCAGATAGCTCAGCAGACTAAAGCGCCTGCTGAGGCACAGCACAGTGGCTGGAGTTCGATCCCCGGCGCACTGTTGGCCTTGCCTACAGGGTGCACTGAGCCGGCGATTAAAACTGGGCATGGTGGCGTTCACCTGTAATCCCAGTGCTTGGGAGGCTGAAAACAGGAGGATCACTGAGTCCAATCTATGTAGTGAGACCCTGTAGACCCTGTACTAAATACATAAGAAAAAAAAAAAAGAAAAGAAAAAGAAAGAAAGCCTCACGAAAGGAACAGCTGGGGTTTATAGAGCAGAATCTCAGATTCTTCTTCTTGTTCTGTCATGAGATAAGGTGACGAACATTTGTTGGTGGCAGTCTTTACAGCATGCTCCATGGGGGCCTGAATTCCCTAGTCCTGCAGGCTGTACTTCGTTGTCTCGCGTGCCGGCTGCACAGCTCTTTCTCCCAGCCCTCCCTTCAGCAGAGATCACTTTGCAATCATTTAATAGCTTTCCTCTGAAGAGCTTCCAGATTATTCTCACTCGGCTTAAGTTTTCATCATCAGAAGCGCTGAGGCTGTACTCTGCTGGGCTCTCTGCCAGCCTTGATTGCTAGTGTCTTCCACCTGCCCCCGTGCTTTAGGGCCATGCTGCTGGCAACACAAATGAGATCAATACATGTAATACCACACCGTTGGTGCATGGATTTTGATTTAGGAGGGCAGAGAGACACGGGGATTGCCTGTGTGTCTCTTTGCTTTGTCTTACTTATTTCTATTTATGACTTGCCTTGTTCACTGAGGCTCTTTTGATTTTTTTTTTTTTTTGCTTTGTTTTCTTTTGTATTTTAGGGAAGGGTCTACAGGGTGTTCAAGATCTCAGTATTAGATCAGACTCATAGTGATCCACCTCTTTACAGCCTCCCAAGAGCTGGGATTACAGGCTTGCACCACCAAGCCCAGTCTCAATTGCCGTCTCGGCTCACCCCATGGGTGGGGCCAACACACAAGGCCAGGGGATCAACTCCCGGGCCCTGAGCCTTTGATCTTTGTCTTTTGGAAGATTATCAATAATTTGATGTTCAATGTAAGGATATATTGGAAATCACTCAGAGTAAATCTTCTGGGCTGGGAGAGAACGCTTAGAGAGATGACCAAGACTAAATTCAGTTATTGTCCAGGATACTAAGTGTCAGAAGGACCTTGTATAGCCAATACTGGGCATCAAAGTAAACCTAAGGTCATTTGCTAAATTGAGAACAAAACTAGGAGATCCAGGTACTGCAAAAAGTGATATAAAAAACTGGGGAGATAGCTGAGTAGAATAAGCGCTTGCCTGGCAAGCACAGGTCCTGAGTTCAATCCCCGTGACTGGAAAAACACACACACACACACACACACACACACACACACACAAACTAAGCTAACTCTAATTTCTGAGATTGGTATCAAAAGCGAGATTTTGGAGGCTGGGGAGATGGTGCAGTAGAATAAGTGCTTCCCTGGCAAGTGCAATTACCTGTGTTCAATCCCTGGTTTGGCAAATATAAATATAAAAAAATAAAAATAAAAATAATTACAGATGTGCCAAGCAGGTGCTTCTCAGGGCAGCCTGTTGAGTCAGCCCACGTGGCTGATCTAGATTTTCTTCTGCAGGTGGCACTGGCTGTCTGGTGAGATCAGGGCAGAGACGAAGTACCGGCTGATCTGAGCTCTGCACCTGCATTATGAGGAAATAAAGAAAGAACCCTGAGGGGAAAAACTCTGACTTCAGAGATGTGAAAATCCCATTTCAAATAGTAAATAAATATTGGTTATAAAACCAACCAATAAATTTACCTGACCTCTCCACTCCCACAGTGACAGCTAGGAAGTTTAAGCCACATTGACAGACCACTCATTATAGCAAGCGAGACCCTCTTATCCTAAACATTTTTACAGTATTTTTTCTTACATTTATTTTCTACTGATTTTCTCTGGTTCCAGTTTTGCATTCTTTTTATGTTTTCTCAAACTTCATAGTGAGGATTCATGTACCTCATAGCCTTTAAAAAATGAAGCAGGCTATAAATACATAAATCTCTGCTTCCGTACAGCGAAAGCACTGAATGAGTTGTAAAGCTTTACAGGTGTATTTAGATACTCCACTTGTGATATTTACTTCCCAGGATCTGCCTGGTTGGCCAGAATTTACAATCTCCATGGGAATGAAATGAAATTGTTTACCTAAAATGTTCTCACTTGTCCAAGACATGAAATAAAAGTCAACCTTGTTTCCATTCAGTGAAAATGCTTTCATAGCATAGTCATCATCTCTTTGTACAGGTAAGACTTAACACTTGTTCTGGTCACACATTTCTGTGACATCTTCATAAGGCTCTCCAGTTCTCTTAAGGAGCAAGAGTTTAGACTCAGACTCCTAAAAGGATGCTCAAAATGACATATAAAAAAGGTTTTGACTTCTTGTAATTATGAGTTTAATAGATATCACTCTATCTGTTCAACCTTTTAGCTCCCGTGGAGGTAGGCTACAAAACTGAACACTAACTGCCTTCTGGTAAGGCATTACTGTATTTTTTTAAAGACTTATCTCTCCTAATTGTATCTTCCCAAGTCACATGGGAAAATTTGCAAAAACACAGAATTTTAATTTGTGCTTTTTTACCACTTAGTATTTTATTTGAGACATGTCTTTTGCTTTTCCTTTCCTTTTATGGCTTCTCCCAGAAAACGCAGGTTTTTTGAGGGTTATGAACCGAATGGAGCATGGAGATAAGACGCAATCTTTTCTTTCCAAAAAAATTATTCATAATCTCAGGTTGAGACTTCTTTTGGGTTTGTGCTGTGAAGAACTGGGTTTCAGTTGTTGATTTCAGTTGTTACTTATTCTGTGGTTTTGGACATGACATTGAAATCTTCTGAGTTTCATTTTCCAATCTATAAAATGATAACAAATTTTTGGCCTTGAGAAAAGCAGTTGAGATGATGTTTTCCAAAGGTCAGTGGTCCAATCCTACACTCACTTATGACTCCCAAGGGCACAGCCTTGACCTCCTAAGACCTCCTACCTTTTAAACCTACCAGCATCTCACTGTCAGTATTCTTATCTGTGTTTTCATTTGTTTTCCCTTCAGATTAGATTTGGCTGCCTGTCGCTACTTCACTCTCTTCCAAATATAATTTCCTTACTGCATAATTCTCTTCCTCTCCCGCTGATGCTGATAGAAAAATTCTTACTCAGATTTAACACTCCTTTGCACTTCAGGATTGGATTGAGCCAAATATTTCTTTAAAAAAATTACAGAGAGAGAGAGAGAGAGAGAGAGAGAGAGAGAGAGAGAGAGAGAGAGAGAGAGAGATAACTCAAGATTGCTAAATATGTTTACTGTACATTTCTGCTGGCAAAGCTCAGACGGCTGTACCACGCCTTCACCTATCCTGTCCTATGCACAACTGACCTTGGCTTATGTTCCTTTAAAAGATTAAAGACTCTAGCCAGGAAGCCTGGAGGACGCTTGCCATCCACATTCTCAGCCTCCTCACATCCGTGTTTTGTAAACAGTAGAGGATTCATGCATATTAATTATTATTGTGATTCCATAATTCTTGGAGCTGTCTAATGCATTTGGAATGCTTTCTAAAAAACCTTCTAAAATTTGACCTCTATAAAACTGTAGTGCAGAAAAGGGAGTATCTGAATCATAGTGCACTACCATGAAACTTATCTTAATTAAGATATGTGTGAATGGCACATGAGATACAAAAGGAGCTGCAGTTCGATCAGGTAATGAGCAATTTGATTATTTTGTCATTGATTTTTAAAAGATATTTACACTTAGATGTATAATGAACGTTTGCATGGAAACATTATTCTGTCAGTTTGTTCCAGTGTTGAAAACAGGAGGTACCTCACTTCCAGTTATATTCTATTTTACTTTTAAAACATAATGATCTTCACTTTTATTTTTATATCATAAAGATATATGATTGTATCTCTAAAAAGTCAATTTTTTTTTTTTTTGGTTTCTGGAATGGCTGCTTCCATATGTAAAGTCCCAAGAGCAGCAAGACAAATTAGCAACTAGAAAATAAGCCTATATTTTCATGTTCTGTCATAATCTCTCTGATCTTGTTATGAAAACCGCTTTTCAGATTTCTTCTTCTCTACTGTTAGGGTTCAGTAATGATCCAGGATCCATGACACTGTCATTACAAGGCGTTCAGAGAGCCGGCGACAACTTCTGTGCCTAGGTGCTGTCTGTCTATCATCTGTATCCCCAAACCTAGGGACGGGGTAACCCTGAGCACAAAGCCAGGCTGTGGCCATTTGTCTTGGATTTTGACCCCCCACCCCCCACGATGGACGAAGCAAACTGAGCATGCAGTGTGTTGGTAATATGCAGCAGAACAGAGCTGGGAATAATGTCTTATTCTTTCTTTTACATTATGTTATGACCTTTGCATAGGTATTTCCTTAAAAATATTGACTTGATGAAGTGTTTCGATAGAGGGGAAAAAAATCACCAGTCAAAAGCATTGGGGGGAAAAAAGCACTGAGAATTCAATTGCTATTAGTTTGTACAGTGAAATCTTGTAACATTCCTAATGTTTTATTTTTTGATCACTGTTTTGCACTCTTTTTTTGTTTTTTCATAATTTTATTGATAAACAAATAGCAGTGAGACAGTTTCAAATC
>NW_004524672.1:7654858-7656020 GCF_000260255.1 Octodon degus
GGAGGGAATCAGTAGTTGTAGAGAGACACTAACTTCAAAGCTGCCTTGCAGCTGGAAAGCCCATAACTCACTAGTGAAAAGAGAAGGAAGGAGTAGACCTTTACTAGTATCAGAAAAAAGTAAAGTTAAACTCAAGTGAAATGTTTTCTAATGGTTGGTTGGTTTCCTTTATGCATTTAAATTGACATTCCTATGACATTTAAATTTGAAGTCTTAATATTAAATAAAATGCTTGGTTTTGAAACATGGAGACAAGAGTTAGTCAGTTTATTTATTTGTTTATTTTTATAAGACAGGGTCTTGCCATGTAGTCTAGACTGGCCTTGAACTGATTATGAAGACCAGATTGTCTAACACTATCAGCAATCCCTCTGCCTCAGCCTCTGGAATGCTGGGATTACAGGCATGTGCCACCATGCTCAGCAAAATTGTAATGTTGTTTTTGCTCAATAACTTGCACAATCTTTATAGCCTGCCTTGCTATTTATCCTAATATTATGGCCTGATATAGAACTGTATGTTATTTATTTCAATGGTTTCTTTCTGTTTGGAGTTGTGTTTCTCTCACTGGAAACCAGAAATGTCACTTTGGTGCCATAATAAGGATAAGGCATCCCCATTGTCTTTGCTTAAGATACTCCTCCATCAGTCTAGGCTAAATACTGCCAGACGTGATATAAACATAAAACCTGAGTGCGTTTGCATAGATTGACTGATGTCCCACTAAATTCCTCTATTGAAGTCTCAACTCTCAATGGGACTCTATTTGGAGATAAGCCTAAGAAGAGAGTCATTGTTAATGAGGCTCAGGAGGACATTGACTTGCATTGACCTTTCTATGAAAAGAGAAATGGACTCTAGAAATTTCACAGAGACTGCTTCACAACATAGTGAGAGGGTGGTCAATAGGAAGCCAAGAAAGATGGCTTCACTGGAGACCAACCCTGGCAGCACCTTGATCTTAGACTTCAGCCTCAAAACAGAACTGAATGTCTGTTGTTTAGGTCACCATTTACAGTATTGGATGAGAAAGCTCAAAATAACTATTATATGCTAAATCCAACAGGAATTGTTATTATATAGTATAGTTCACAAGGTTAATGTGTTTTGCATTTGAAGATAATATGTTTAAAAGCATGGGATATTATTAAGTGGAAAATAG
>NW_004524672.1:7657606-7662763 GCF_000260255.1 Octodon degus
CTGCTGCACTTATGAAATGACCAGTTGCAAATGTAGAGTATTTGTGAGAAGACTAGTGGGCTAGGGGGTTATTACTATCAAATTAATTAATGTTATGCTATCTGTGTTAACAGAAGAAGAAATTTTTAAAAGACAAATACAAAAAGATTTTTGACTACAAAAGCCAACAAACTTGGAAATTTATTCTGTGAGGGTGATATTTTACCTACCAAGTTGACAAAGCCTAAAGAAAAAGATCTACTTTTGTTGGGACATGACTCTAAAGAAAACTGAAGGTTTACATATGTTTGATGAGAATATAATGAAATATATCATCAGTGACTTGATAGTCTCACTTATAAACTTTACATTAAAAAGTTGTGATCCAAGATGCCTACACACTTATCAATCATAGAGTCTCTTAGGTACATATTCTTGTAATTCACGCAGGGCATCTTTCCCAATCCATGGGCTACAGTGTCACTTGCTTCCCAAATCCCTGAGGATTTTCTGGAGGCTGTTTCATCACTCTGATTTCCCATTCCTATTTTGTCTTTAGATTCGACGCTGTTACTTTCTCTTTTTTAAATTTAATTTTATTTATTTGTTTTTGAGACAGGGTCTCTTGCTAGACAATTTGGGTTAGACTTGTGCTCACTTTTGTAGCTCCCAAGCTGGTCTCAAACTTGAAGAGATCCTCCTGTTTCAACCTCCCGGGTGCTGGGATTACAGGCGGTTGCCACCACCCCTGACTCTGGGGGCCATACAGGTAGGTGCCTGGGAATCCAGGGCAGAAACCTCCTGGCATGCGAGGCTGGGGATCGAACTCAGGATCTTGTGCTTTCCAGTTAGGTGCTTATGCCTCTGAGCTATCTCCCTGGCCCCAGGCCTAGGCTAGGACTGGATCTCAACACTGTTACTTTCTTTATTGTGTGGGCCATCTCATTCTTCTTTCCCCTAACTTCATATGGCTGATCACAGCATAACACATTTTAGCTGAGAATCACAGGTGATGAATGATAATACAACAGGCACTGATATAAAATGCCAGCTCTGATTGTCTCCCTTGTACCTTGCTGGCCCTCTCAACAGGAAAATAAGAAGTCCTCGCTGGCTGTGTGTCCTGCCCTCCCCACCCGGCTGGCCCTGCACAGGACCACTTTTTCAGGTTCCCGTTCTTCATATTGGACACTTGCTGTCTCCTGTCTAGCGCTGTTCCTCTCATCGCACAGACTGTTCTCCAGGCAAAGGAGCTTTTCTCCTCCAATCAATCCTAGACATCGGACTACATTTTGCTACTGGACAACTGATTAAAATAGTTTTTAGAGTGAATGTCCAACTTCCTCTGAATCCCTACTTCTCATCTCCCCCACATATACCAAGCCCTCAAAAGCGCACAAACACAAGTGCATATGCATGTGACAATAGGCACGATATGTTCTTGGGGCAAGGTAAGATCAGAGAGGAGGGCATGGAAGCCAACAGAGCAGTGCAGCAAAGTGCACTGAAAACAGGTATGAGCATAACAGAAAGTTGTGAGACTCATCTATCCATTTATGCACGCTTTCATGTGTCTGTGTATTTAGAAAGTTATTTTCTGTGATTACATTACAGGGTGAGAACCTATGATTTAAAAAAAATTATACACTATAGTTTATGTATCATGATAATAATTAACATACTTGTTTATAAACTTGATTGTATATATTGTTTATATAATGAGAAGAAACTATTAATATTATTCCTTTACTATGGAAAATAGTTCAGAGATTCTCATGGACAGGATAATATGTGGACAGGACTATGACTTCTTCCATGGTAGGCTGACAGCTGGAATACCCATTTTCTGTCTCTGTAAGCAGGTTCTAAGGCTTCACTATATTTCCCAAGTTTCCAAGAGCTGGGTTATGGACCCAATATTGAGACACATGCGTGTTTAGCACAGCACTACCACATATAACAGGCAGGCAGTGGCTCTTAGAGAATGTAAATGTACAGACCATAATACCCGTATGCATGTCTTGTGTACAGACGCTGCCTTCAGGCTCCAGGCCTTAGAGTGGCATGTTGTTTTTGTGGACAGCCTCGTGAAAGCCATCACAGGCAAGCATGGTTTACGTTATGCAAACGAGGGCAAAACACCTGCATCCTTCTGCCTACATTTTCTAGAAACAAAGCTAACCGGAGTGTGGCTAGCATGATGCTTAGTGTGGAGGTCGCTTAGGGCCAAGCCTTGCAGGTGGGGGCATAATGTAGAAATGAATCAGGAGCCAAGGGGAGGGGGGCAGTCTTCCAGCCATAGCAACAAGGCACAGGCACAGGTATTGCAGGCAAGATTAGCTTCCCATATTTCTTCTCAGCAGGTGCCAAAGGGCAATAGCTGTCCCTGTGGGTAACGCTGCTTTACAGTGTCAGGCAAGAGCAGGTTTTACAGAGGAACTTAGTTGTAATTTTAGGGCTGTTCTCTCTATAGATGGAAAATCAGTAATGGTTCCATGTCAGAACTGTGGTTCATCTTCTTTTGTTAGTTGACTGATGCTTTCTATTTTTTTAATTTTTAAAAACATTTTTTGTATGTTTTTAGGGAAGGGTCTACAGGTTGTGCAAGGTCTCACTACTAGATCACACTCACAGTGATCCGCCTGTTTGCAGGCTTCCAAGAGCTGGGATTACTGGCGCGCGCCACCACACCCAGTCTTAATGGCTGTCTCAGCGCGCCCTGGGGGTGAAGCTGGCACAGCACATCAGAGATGACTGATGCTTTTTAGAAGTCTCTTTGATCCTAAAGGAGTTAAAAATCACAACTTAAAATGGCAAACCATGACCGACCAAATAGCTCAGTGGATTAAAGCACCTGCAAGCAGGTGCAGGGGCTGTGCTGGCCTCCACCCCTGGGCACACTGAGATGGCAATTGAGACTGGCGTGGTGGTGCATGCCTGTAATCCCAGTTCTTGGGAAGCTGTAAACAGGCAGATCAGTAGGAGTCTGATCTAGTAGTGAGACCCTGAACATCCTGTAGACCCTTCCCTAAAATACAAAATAAAAATAAAATAAAAAAGTAAAATAAAATAAAATAAAATAAAATGACAAACCAGAGCCAGAAGTGGTGGCACACACTTATAATTCCAGCACGTAGAAGACTGAGGAAGGAGGATTGCCACGAGTTCAAGGACACGTCGGGCTACACAGTGAGTTCAAAACCAGTCTGAACCACATAGTGAGACCCTGTCTCAAACAAAATTAAAAATAAATAAGTAAATAAATAAATAATAAAATGGCTAAACAGAATCAATATCTAAACTCAGAAAGAATTATACAAATAACACTTCAAGGTTAATTGTGGTCAATCTCATTTTACTGGCAAATAAAGAATACTCCAATTGTTGAATCCTATCAAGAGATTCGTCTTTATAATATAGGAGTTGGGTACTTAGAATAGGAATGAAAAGCAAATGTCACAATAATAATGATAATCTCCCCAGCTCAAGGCCCTTAACTTAATCTCAGCCATTAAGTCTCATTTGCCACAGAAATTAACACCTCCCTCTGTTCCAGAGATTAGGACATGGGCGCCTTTGGGCACTGTTATGATGCCTACCACAGTAACTGATAATGTGTTGCTATAATGCTGAATAATAAAACTACAAAGTTTATGTAGCGATCTTCAACTTTGATGGCATTTCCTTCCTATTTTTAATGTCTATACATTTTGATAAAAATAAGTCCCTGGAAAAATGATTCACTATGATTTTATGATATCAAAGCAACAGAAATTAACCTTTAACAAAAATCACTTGAGACATACAGGTTCCTCAGTCACGTTGCTGCATGAATTACTTGATGATGGGCTATTGATTTCGAAGGAGATGGCATTTGTGACTGTGGTTGTTTGCGCTAATAGTTACAATTTGTCACAGATTTAAAGCAGATAAATACCTCGAGCTTATGAGGAATCAAGTAACAAGAAATAATTTTTGATGGGAGAAATTTTATTGATGTTTGAAATTTAAGTGTGTTGGGTTTTTCCCTTCCCTTTCCATTTGTAGAGATTTTCATTATGAATACTCTGTAAGGCTAATGAATTGCCTCCTTAAACACTGTGTACTTCATTTTATAGTTTAAAATTTAGTATTATTAAAGTATCTTCAATAAGAGAAGGCTTTTTAAATTCTATTGCATTTGGCTAGTGAAAGAAAATTGCATAATTATTACTTTGATCACTTGAAATGCTGGTTTTGATACTCAACTTCACAGTTCTGGGATATTAAATTCTAAAAAGGCAGGTTTCAGGATTATATGATACTAATAAAGAAAAGACTCTTAATGAAGAATACATGCTATTTATGTATGAAAATTTCTGCCACAAATATTGTTATTTTAATATATAGATAGTTTCTAATTGAATGAAGTAGATATTTTGGTTAGTGCCTTAATATATATTTACACAATTCTCCTCTATTTTCTATTTCCTTGTGGTCCTGGGGTTGCACCTAGAGGTCCACTACCACTGAGTTATATCTCCAGCCCTTTGTAGGTCAAGATAGAGTCTCTAAATTGCTCTTCCTGCTCACCCTCCTCAGTGGTTAAGATTGCAGGCATGGGCCACTATGCCCAGTGCTTTCCGCTTTCTTTATAGGGCTCTACTGGACCAGATTTGATGGAAATTCTGCTCTCACTCAACTCTGACTCAAGGAATTGACTTAAGCAAATCAATATGGTGCCCCTGCTCTTGCCACAGGGATTGATTTCAGTGTGGCCACATGTACCCGAATTTGTATGTAGTATTTTAAGTATGAAACTTCAGGTGATGATGTGAGAACTCTGTTGTGAATGACACTGCTGTCGATAGTTTTTATATCACTACAATCTTTGCTAAGATTTAAAATCAGTATCGAGAATTTCTGCCACATTCTGGGAACCTCCAGACCCAGTCCTAGCCCAGGTCCGGTGAGTGTGTGGGAAAGCTTCCTACTACCCTGTGCCTGTGGGTCCAGTCCCAGGCCAGGCACAGCGTGGTCCAGACCCTCTCCTAATCCCTTGGGACACCACCACCACTCCATAGAACCTCCCCAACCCCGCCTGGAGAGTAGGAATTTCTGCTGCGTTCTGGGAACCCCCAGACCCAGTCCTAGTCCAGACCCAGTGAGTGTGAGGGAGAGCTTCCTCTCTCCCCTACT
>NW_004524672.1:7662863-7667820 GCF_000260255.1 Octodon degus
TCTATCCTCTACACTCTGTGCAGGGATTGCAGCTGCAGGGTTATACCCCAGGCATGTATGCCAAGCCTGAGCTGTGCCTGGAGGGGGTAAGGTGGAGTAGGGGAGAGAGGAAGCTCTCCCTCACACTCACTGGGTCTGGACTAGGACTGGGTCTGGGGATTCCCAGAACGTGGCAGAAATTCCTTCTGGATGGGCGGGGTTGGGGAGGTGCTGCGGAGTGGTGGGGGGTGTCTCATGGGGTGGGAGCGGGTCTGGCTCATGTCGCGCCTGGGCTGGGACTGGTCCTGCCGGTGTAGGGTAGCAGGAAGCTCTCCCACACACTCACCAGACCTGGGCTAGAACTGGGTCTGTGGGTTCCCGGAACGTGGCAGAAATTCCTACTGATCAGGTGGGCTGGGGGAGGTGCTTCGGAGTGGTGGGGGGCATCCCAAGGCGGTGGGAGAGGGTCTGGCCCTCGCTGCACCTGGGCTGGGACTGGTCCCGCCAGCCCAGGGTAGCAGGAAGCTCTCCCACACACTCACCGGACCTGGGTTAGGATTGGGTCTGTTTTGTACTCTTTAAAACTGAAAAAATAAGGGCCGGACTAAAGTGCCTGCTTAGGCAGAGCACAGCATATATTGTTACTCAGATTGAGACTCCTACCAATTAACTGCTAGTTTGAAAAAGCTGTTGAAGATTCTCACGATCATTGCCTTAACCATCTTGTACATATAAATGGATGGCTTTGCAGCGGCTGGGGTTTGATCTCTGGGGGCACGCTGAGAGAGCAATTGAGACTGGGCATAGTGGCGTGTGCCTGTAATCCCAGCACTTGGGAAGCTGAAAACAGGAGAATCACTACAAGTCTGATCTGTGTAGTGAGACCCTGTAGACCCTGTACTAAAAGCAAATAAATAAATAAATAAATAAATAAATAAATAGCATTGGGAAATATTTCTATTCAAGTATCTAAGAAATTCAAAATTCAGAGTACTGAAAGACACTGCTGTGTAACCTTAAACAGAACTTCACCTCTCTGGGTCTGCTTGTCCCTGTAAAATGAGAGACAGTTAACAAGCACCTTACAGGGTAGTTGGCAAATGAAAAAATGTATATAATTAATAAAATATACGTATATAATAAACTCTGGGCAAACTCATCATGTAATATCTCAAGTTCCAGGTGATAAGGAGCATCTTAAAGGCAGGGACTCTGTTCTGCTGATTTGTCTCATCTTCTTCCTAGCACGGAGCCTGGCACGTAGTAGGCTCTCGGTAAAAATCTGATGCATGTGTGAGTGGACAAAATTTTTGTCACTGTCCTTCTTGTCACCTCCTGAGCCTCAGTCAGCCTTAGTTTTAATGGTCGGCCCATTGCTGAGTACAATGGATGCATATATATTCTTCTATCTTTCTTGGTATTGCTACTACTCTATTAATACTTTCTCTGCTAATATTATTTTATATTTACCTAAATTTACCATATTTTAATTAAACATTTGAGATAAAGTGCAACACAGTTAGGACTTAAACCCCAAATGACTCCAGAGTCAGAATTTCATGACATCCTTTCACGTACTCCATGCTCCAGTAAGTCAGAAGAGAAGTTTGCTCAGCTCTGTGAGGCCAGATGTAACTGCGAACTAGAGCTAAATCTTGATAAAACAATTCCTCTCTTCACATTTCTGCAGCTTCCATATGGCTTTGGACATAGATGCATAGCCTGTCTTACGACAGAGAAATATTAATGAATTTGATCACTTTATTGAGTATGTAAATGATAGTTATAACTAAACTGATAAGCTTGTTTTTCTGGTACACATAGTGTCAATGATTTGAATGAATTTACAGTAGTAGTTGATATAATTTACTTGTTCACTTAGTCCAATCCATTATATGTGAGTACTTAGGTTTTCCAAGGAATGATGGAATTGCAAGCGGAACCTGTGAGGATACTTAGATTCCTTTCACTTTCTGTTTGCACACTGAAGAGGAATATAATTTTTCTATGAGCAAAATTTCCTCTTCGGTTTACGACATCTTGTCTTGGACATCTGTTGAAAAGGACTCTATAGCTTGGTGAGATCTCTTATCAATATCTTCTGCCTCTCCAGTGCGCTACTATTTTTAGTGATTCCACTTAGTGTGAAGGAAGGAAAATTTACCTGTAATTTCCTTTCTATGTGAAGGTATTTTAAAGCTTTGTTTTATTTAGATTTCATTTTTGCTGAATTAGTCGTAGCAGAATGGTCTTTTAATTTCCAGTAATCTAAGAATACCTCTCTTCTTATCCTGCTCTCTCTTGAAGTTTGGAAAATTATCAGGAACATTTCTTCTTTACCAAAACTATCTGATAATAATGACTTCATCAGTGATCATCTAAGAACACCTTTTTGGGTACAGTTTTAAGTTGTAACAAGAGTGAATACTAAGGAATATTTTTCTTCCACTTTAGTCTAAAGATATAGAAGCAAATATAACTTGAAATGTAATCTGTGATAATGTTTCTGAGGTCATTAAATATGCCTTTTAAAATACAAATTCAGCTTTGTGAAGGCCAGGAGCAACTCAGAGGAATGAATGTGACCACACTGCTTACACACTTATGTGTACACAGACAACCCAGCACTTCAAAGAGCAATACATGCCTTTGAGTTCCACCTAGAATTTTGCATTTGCTTAACATCATTCAAAATACAGAAGTACTAGTAAATAAATGAAAGCAAATGAAGTAATGGTTGTAAATTTTCTTATAAATAAACAGTGATATGCATATATAAAATACGACTATGAGTCTAAATACTCACAGTGCAAACATTAGATTATATTCAAGCTATCTTTTAAATATTCCCTCAGTTGCATTCTCTAGAACCAACGGAGCTATATCTGCTCTGGGAAATGAGAACTGGAGAAGGAATAGGTTGGACTCGATGAAGATGGCTTTTTTGTCTTGTTACTACATCTGCTTGAAGTTCTCTTTCTATCTTGATTTAAGATTATTCTTAGACCACAAGAGGACTTTTCAGCATATGTCTCTGAAGTACTAAAACTAAATACAGTACATTTTTATTATATTTAACACGTGTGCTAAATTTTACAGTACTCAAGCAGTTTGCAATGATATTTGTCTGTAGTGAGATTCCCAAATTCTCTGACACTCAGTGTTCCAATATCCAGGAATTTAGTTCAGTTCTGATTATATAACTGGACTCAGTGTCTCAGTGTGTCACTGAATCTCACTGGCCAAGAGGTTTTAAAACACAATATTGAGCAATTTTCCTCACCCCATTGACTCAGTAAGCAGGGATGAATTTTCTAATCACTTTGTTTTTCTGGTGGTCAGATCCATCTAAGCTCTCTCATTAGTGATCAAATGAGAGTACTTTTAATTATTTCAAACTTTTCAAGTAAGATTGAATACATTTACGGTGCACAACTTAATGGTCTAGAATAAGTATTTATATATTCACACACATATTGGAATAATTAAACCTAGCCAATTAATATATACACAGGTTTACAAAGTTGTCATTTTGTGGTGAAGAAACACTGAAACTGTGGGGATCCACGTGGATTCTTATGTGGAATCAAGAATCCAATTTATTTTTATTAAACAATCTCACAACAAATCTTTTCTTTTTTTGGTGGCCTCAGGATGCCTTCAGGGCAGGTCTGGTTTGGCTTGAGGATCTGGGGATCAAACCACAGCATCCTGAGCTTCACTGCTTTGTTTAAGCAGGCACTTAAACAACTGAGCTAATGGGCAGGCCCCCAGATCTCTTAATCTTTTTACCTTAACCCAAAGCTTGTACACCTTGACCAACATCTCCACCCCACACCACCTCTTTTGGCTCCAGCCTTCTCCTATCTTATCATCCTATTCACAACTTCTATGAAATAAACTACAGATTCCATATGAGTGAGATTCTTAAGTATTTGCCATTCTGGGCCTGGATTATTTCACTTAATGTAATGGCCTCCAAGTTTATTCATGTTGCTGTAAATGATAAGTCTGTCTTTCATATTTTTAATGGTTGAATGGTTTCTACCATGTATGTATACTACATTTTTTATCTATTTATCTATTAATGGATGCTTAGTGTGATTCCATATCCTGAGAAATGTGAAAAATATTTCAATAAAGAAGTGAGTATAGATATCTGTCCAAAATTGACTTCAGGTTTTGAGTATATATTTAACAATGGAATTTCTGCATTATCCAAAAATTTAATTTCTAAGGTTTTAGTTCAATTAAATTCAGAAATTTTAAATTTTTAAATATTTATTGCCTACCCCTTTCTACTTTGAGAATTGTAGTTATATGAATATAAGTTTATTGATTTTGACCCAGAATGAACTATTATATGACTGATCTGTAAATTCTTTCTTCTTCATTTTTATTCTGGACAATTTTTATTGTTATATTCATTTAAGTTTGTAAATAATGTGTTTACAATGTACAGTCTATTATTAATCTCATGCTATGTATCCATTTCAGAAATATTTCTCTAAAATTCACTTGGTCTACATCTCATATGTTTTACATTTCAATATTTGTCTACAATTTTTAATATGATATGTAATTATTGATTTTCAATAAGGTTAATGAAAAAAAAAGTTTTTGAGGAGCTGCCATTGTGTATAATGGGTATTCTAGTTTATAGTGCAAGCAACAGTACACCAGAGTGCCCTTGTCTTCACATCTTCTCCAATGCTCACTTTTTGTACTTTGATATCTATTTCTAAATGGTGCAGTATGATATGTCACTGTGGTTTTAATTTTTATTTCCCCAATGAGTCCTGAGTTTGCATATCTTTTCATATACCAATTGACAATTTGAATTTAAAAAAATATATTTAGAGCCTGTTCCCATTTTAAAATCAGGTTATTTGTATTCTTATTGCTGAGTATTTTTAATTTTTTATGTGTGTTGGATTTTAATCCTTATCAGGTATATTTATTGCAAATATTTTCTCAA
>NW_004524672.1:7668875-7669728 GCF_000260255.1 Octodon degus
AACTTACTATGCCAGGGGCAATGACTGCTGAAAGTTAATAAGGAGGACTTCCCCAAGTTTTAAAGAAAGATTCTCAACTCTTCTAGGGAAACTCTGCCATTTCAAATATGGGCATGAAAGTTGTGGGCAGATAGCAAGCCCCTTCGCTCTGGTCCCCTCTGTTTTGCATATCATGGTCTCACGGTATCTCTATGATGGGTCACTCCTCAGTGGCATTTCTGATAGCAAAACATATTCTATATCATTAGAGCTAACATCTTGGGGGTAGAAACAATCAAATTCGTGGTAGTGCAATTAGTGTTAAAAGATATATTGTCTTAGGCTTTAACGGCTTTTCAAAAGACAACAAAGAATTTTGTTTTACAAATTCTACAGGAATTTATATGCTTAATATTGTAGCACATGAGAAAACGTCCATGAAACTGTGTAAGAATCACAGTTTTTAGGCCAATGTTTAACAATTCAACCTTTCTTTGGGCAGCAGCCAGAGCTGTGTTGAGGAATATAACTCAAAGACTCTGGAATTATTGAGAGATTTTAAAAGTCATAAGCAGAAGATAACACACAAGGCCTTGCCTCAGTGATAATAAGGAGTAGAGTTTGTTGCTGTTTCCTTTTGTATATGAGCCCTATGAGGCAGTAAATAATATCCATTGGGGAAAATAAAGACAAGAAAATATATAACTTTTGAGTGTGAATGCACACGTGCTCACACACATACACAAACACACACATATATGTGCATATGAAACCAGCTCTCCAGGGCCTTTCTTGGTAGTCTGTCCTGTTTCTATTTCTGTACTCATTGCTATACATTACTGTGAAGCTTCAAGGAAGGCTCCTTCTGGTGAGA
>NW_004524672.1:7692558-7693212 GCF_000260255.1 Octodon degus
GCGCAGGGTAGCAGGAAGCTCTCCACACACTCACCGGACCTGGCCTAGGACTGGGTCTGCATAATGCTTTTTAATATTCCACTGAAAATGTCTTTTTATAGTGTATTGAAAGATGGTTGCACCAGACTGCCCTCCTACCAGCAGTAGAGAATGGCTTCTTTTTCCCTACTGCCTCTCTAGCATTTGTTATTGTTTGCTTCTTGATGATACCCATTCTTTCTGGTTAAGATGGTATGTCAGCATTGTTTTAATTTGCATCTCTTCAATATCAAATGCTATTGAACATTTTTTCATATATTTATTTTCCATTTGTATGTCTTCATTTGTGAAGTGTATATTCTTCTCAGATGCCCATTTTTGAAATGAATCTTTGAATTTTGGAGGCCTGATTTTCAAAAAATTTTTGTATGTTCTAGATAGGTGTCCTTTGTCTGAGGGGTCATCCATTATAATTATCCCAATTCATGGATTTTCTCTTTACTTTGTTGGTGATTTCTTTTGATGTGAAGAAACTTTTCAAAAACACAAGGTCCCAGTTGTTGATTCTTTGAACTATTTCAATTTTTCATGTTTACAACTGGTAACTTAAACAACGAATTTGGAGATGACATCATGTAATACAGAAACCATTGTTGAATTCTTATTATTTTTTTT
>NW_004524672.1:7693312-7699938 GCF_000260255.1 Octodon degus
ACTGGCCTGGATTCTGGTATCACTAGTGTTCTTGAAGTTCAAAGCCATGTGTCCAGTCCTCCTGCCTATTCTTTCCCTCTCCCTTCCTTTTCTTTAAGCATAAGATGACACCCTGTACTACTCTATTCTTGTATCTCTGAATCTTTTTTTTTTTTTTTTTTTTGTACAGGTTCTTGCTATGCAGCTTGGAGCAGTGATCCTCCAGTTTCAGCCTCCCCAGCACTGGGATTATAGGTATGCACCACCACTCCCAGTCTCAGTCATTGGCTCAGCATGCCTGGGGGCAGACCTGTGTGGCATGTGGTGTCAGGGATCAAAGCTTGGTCCCTGTTCTTGCCTAAGCAGATGCTTAGTTTGCTGAGCTATCTCCCTGGCCCTATTTTGTATTCTTTAAAAAATAAAAAAGAAGAAATCAATCTTTTCATAATGTAAGATCACGTATATCTCTTTCTAAAATTGTTCAAGTTGATATTCTTCATCACCTAGAATTAAATTTTTGTATACTACAACATATAGAGTTGTAAAATTCATTCCAAATATTTATACATAGATAGCAAAATTTCTGCATCATATCCCCAATGATCTGCCTCTGTTATATATGATCACTATCATATATTAATATTATGTTCATGCACAAGTTCTGTTTTGCATTATTTATTCCATTTACCAATTGTATTTCAGTGGTTCTTATAATCATTTTAATTTTTATAGTTTATTAATGAAAGTATTTAGCATAGATGATTAGTTTTCCCACTTTATTTATGAATACTTACTGAGTATGCATGAATACCTCCTTATTTGAGCCATTTTTATGAAAATCTTAGAGTGGGCTTTTCAAAAACATGAGCAATTTTTGTTGTGCTTTCTATTAGGATTCCAAATTAGTATGAAGAAAATTACTGCCACTTAGATAATAATTTTTAAATTCATGAACATGATCTATTTACTTAGAAGGAATTATAACACCATTTTCCATAACTTTCTAATATAATTTTCTGATGTTTCTCTTAAGCTGTCTTAAAAACAGTGATTTTTAATATTGGCTATATGTAAGAATCAGTAAGAAGTTTAAAATAATGGTCTCTAAAAAAAACATTCCTTGGGGCCGAGGAGATGGCTCAGTAGAATAAGCGCTTCTCGGGCAAGCGCAAGGGCCTGAGTTCAATCCCTGGTTCTAAAAAAAAAAAAAAAAAAGTAAAAAAGCACTCCTCAACAACGATGTCTTTTTCATTGGAGGTGGGACTGTAGCAGTGATATTATTTAAATTTTCCATTGTGATTCTAATTTTTAGTCTGTAATGAGAATTAATTTTTAAACATATCTCTAGCCAGTAAGTTATCTATGTATATACACTAAAGCCAGATGTTTGTATCATTTAAAATTTCATGTGAAGTAGCTGAAAGATTTTCTGTTCCCTGGCTCCTCATATAATCTTTCTTGTTTTCTTACTGTCTTCAAAGTTTCTCCCCTGATGAGCACTTGGATCACATTGGATTTGGGTCCCCCTTAATGCTTCCATTTTAACTTATTTAAAGATGCTACATCCAAACGTGCCACACTCTGAGGGACCAGGTGTTATGGATCCAACATAGAAGTTCAGGGGAGCACACAGTCTAAATCATGACTCTCACATGCCTAGATGTCCTTTTTGACAAGATGCCAGCATTTGACGAGGGCTCAGCCAATCAGATCCATGAGCCCTAAAGTTTGTGCTAGAACTGGTTACACAAATATGCACAGAGGGTAGCAAAGTCTGTCTGAAGCCAAAAGGTAATCCTGGGAGCAGCATCCGGTTTCTGGGTCAGTAGTGATTCCAAAGCTGGGATGGAAGCCACAGCATCCAGAATTCAAAGAGAGAAGTACCAAGCTCCTTGCTAGACATCTATGTCCTCTATTGTTCACATCATTCTCTGAGCCTTCACCTCCTGCCTTCTCAATAATATATAAGAAAAATTATTTTTACAAATTCCTCTTTGTTTAAGTAACCAGAGTTAGTTTCTAAGGTTTGCAACCTACAATGCTGATTGATATAATTCTGAGGAGAGAGCGCACCATGTAGTTTAATTTTTATATACTAAAAATTATAATATCTCTGGAAAAATTAGGCTTCCATACAGTATATAAACTAAGATCTCAATTCTATTTAAAATACTATATTTTATAACCATGGACAAGGATTAGATAGAAGCATATAAAATGTTTTTAGTAATTATCCCTGGGAGGCAAAATTGCAGTTGACTCCTACATTCTTCTTTGTGTTTGTCTGCATTACGAAACATTCTACGTATATTACTTTTACCAACATGCAGTGTTTGTTTAAGGGCTACAGCTCAATGTGGCATTCTAGAACTCTCTCCTCTCCTTTAGGGCCAGGCTTCTATGTAGATCTTTATGATAGCTGTTCTTATTCCTGTTTTTACTACGGCGCTGAGTCCTCCCTGAGCTCGCTTCCAGTTTTCTCTACCAAATAGTAAGCTTCCCTCAGAGAGTTTCTAACTCAGGTGTCCCTGCGTCACCAGCTTCAAGTCCAGCGTCTACACAGAAATAACACACAGTAAATATTTTAAAATAATACTTTATTATAACTTGATTATCTTCTTCACTTGCATAGAAGCTATTCTGTTAAACTTCTACTGTGACTAAAATTCTAATATGGTATTCTTGACCTTTGTGCCATCTAATATTTTACCTAGAGTAGACAAAATGAGTATTATTTTAGGTTAGAGTGTCTCCATCGATAGAATTTGCGTATTGACTTTTTCCTCCAGTAATGGGTGAAAAGTAAAATTATTCAGGAAAATTATTTAAGAGGTCTCATTTTTAAATAACCAATCAATGTTAAGTATTAATATTGTAATCAAATCACTGATTATAGAGGCAGTTAGGATTTATTTTGCATTCAGGTATAACGTCAGACTCCACCTGATTCCCAGAATAGTGTGGAACATCAAAGTCAAGTTTTGGAGCAGGGCTGTCGATGAAGAAGTACAAGCCAGAACCTCATTTCATGGACTGTAACAATGCTCAAACCAAATACATGATCCTGCTCCAGCCAAAAGCAATTTGTTGAAGCTGGCCAGGCTCTCTGAGGAGGGAGTGGCTGGAAGCTGGATCATGGCAGTGGTAGCACTTGAGACCCGTGCTCTTCAAAGTGCCTGTCTGCAACAGATAAGGAGCTCAGACCAGAGTGTAAAACCACACACAGCTTTCTTTATCAAGAGAGTCTCCCCAGGAAAAGATTGTCAGCTGTGCTAATCAGTACATTGAATAAAATGCTTCTGAGTAGTAAATGTAGAGGATTCCGAGTTCCCTCCAGAAGTTATACTAGTGTGCAGATTCTGCCATTTCCCAGGTGTGATATTTATTTATTTATTTATTTATTTTTGTATTTTATGGAAGGATCTACAGGGTGTTCAGGGTCTCACTACTAGATCGGACTCATAGTGATCCGTCTGTTTGCAGCCTCTTAAGAGCTGGAATTATCACGCACTACCATGCCCAATCTTAATTGCTGTCTCATCTCAGCCCGCCTTTTTTTTTTTTTTTTTTTTTCCAGAACCAAGAATTGAACTCAGGCCCCCGCACTTGCCAAGCAAGTGCTTATTCTACTGAGCCATCTCCCTGGTTCATGTATCTTTCTTAAAAGTTCCATTTTTCTTCTTTACTTGCTTTAGAAGGCAAAAATGTAACTTTAACTAAAAGGAACCTAAAAAGAATGTGCTAATGAAGCTTAGAAAATGGATTTTTTGAAGTCCTTTCATGTAGATGGTCATTGAAGCGCTGGACAGGTGAACACGGAAGCAAAGAGCACACAGATCGAAAAGATGAGTCTTGAGGCCACAATAGCTCCTTCCTGGAGCTGTAATTGGAGAAGGCATAATGAGAGAGGACTGGGAAGAAATATCAGAGAATAAGAAAGAACCAGGCAGATATGTCATAAAATCCCCAAGAGGAAAGTGTTGCCAGAGGATATATTGTTTTGCAGCATCTGCTTCAGTTGATGCTGAAATGCATGGGCCATGCACGGTCATAAATAATTCACGAATAAATTGCACTAGTTTAATTCAACACTTGCAGAGCAGTTCAGGGACAAAGGCTCCCTTCACCTTGGGGTCTTGCTGATGTTGTGTGGGAGAAAGAGAGAGAGAAACATAAAAATAGATATGGAGAGAGAGAGAGAGAGAGAGAGAGAGAGAGAGAGAGAGAGAGAGCATGCTTTAGACTAGGGTCCTGTTTATATTGCAAGAATTACAAGAACTAGTCACATTAATTGTGATTATGAGACACAGTATACTTCTTCCTGAAAAAGTTTCTATTCTCCTTCTTTTCCTCCTCCTCCTCACCCATTTCTCCCCTTCCTTCTCTTCTCCCCTTCTTCT
Source organism: Octodon degus (assembly GCF_000260255.1). Taxonomy (NCBI): domain Eukaryota; kingdom Metazoa; phylum Chordata; class Mammalia; order Rodentia; family Octodontidae; genus Octodon; species Octodon degus. Next base: position 7,697,692 of record NW_004524672.1, read on the forward strand.
CCTTTTCCTTCTTCTTCTCCTTCTCCTTCTTCTTTTGGTACCAGAGATGGAACTCAAGATCTTGTTCTTGCCAGGCAGACACTCATGCCACTGAGCTCTCTCTCCAGCCTGACAATTGTCTTGTAGTCCTCATTATTTGCCACTTGTTCAAGAAAAGCTAAGAAAACACAATTTAAGGAATAGAAGGCTGAACTTAGTTAATTGAAATCATTTGGAGACATTCAGTAGAATAGAAGGATCCAAAGCCACATCAACCCATTAGTAAGAAAACGTATATTTGAAGAGGTGTGGATAGAAGAATAGGGTCTGCTTTCAAATAGCTCAGAATTTCAAGGGCAGTAAAGGGGACTATAACAGATTGAAGAGTCAACACGAAGGAAAGAAAGGTTTCATTTTTTTCAGTGGCATTGACTTGAACAAGTACATAAAGACTAGAAAGAAGAAGCAAGGCACAAGGTAAGCAGGAGCTCGTGAACATGGGTGCAGTGGGTGGCAATGCACACACTCAAGGAGCACCTCCTCGAGAGCGGGGATTGACCAGGGAGAAGAACGTGCACATGGCATATTAGTTGAGCAAACAATACTGTGCTGTCCAGAAAATCATGAAGAAATGCTTTCTGCTTTAGTGGAGAGAGTAGAATGTAGGGATAGACACTGCAGGAGAACAACTGTGAAATCTCATTGTGGACCAAGTGGGAAAGGTTATGGTAAGACCAGAATGATCACCCACTAGAAGATAGCACAGAGCCAAGACGAGCCTTCTGCAGAATTCTCAACCCAATAAATCCTTTGGTCATATTCTTCCTTTCTTCCCAAGTAATTTTCTATTCCTCTTTGGTGAAGAGTGTATTTTTCTTTGAAAATGTCAGATAATCCAGATACAATTTATAAGATCAAACTGGCAACTAGTTGAATAGAATGGAAATAATAATTCCTTTTTTTAATGCTTGGATCGTAGGTTGGCAAAGAGATGGAGCAAAGTGGATATGAAAGAAAAGACAACCTAAAATGACTAAAATACACACATTGTGGGTGTTATTTTTTACTTATCGTTTTATATTTCAAATTGTTTCTCAGTAATGATCTTGGTAAATGTTTGTTCACAAATAGAGGTATGAATTCAGTGTGGGTGTTAATGCCATTTAAAAACTGGAATTACTTAAGATGCATTATTAGTACAGAGGGTGGTAGCTATTTTTTCCTTTTAATATGAGAACAAATACAAATAACAGCCTCAGAGAAGACTGAAGTCATTTTTACTTAGTTGAATGGCAATGTTTTCCACCTTATGCATTTTCTTAGCCCACAGGTTGTTATTTTGCAGAGTATATTTAAGAATAATATTATTTTTCTATTCTTCCTAGGAAACATTAAACCTATCTATTACCAAAAATTTCTACTAGTTTAAGCAGAATTCTGAAACTACAACTTTTTTCTAGGCCAAGAAGAGGGGAGTAGTCTCTACCTGGAAGTGTTCTATCACTCAGTAAAATGACTACAGCATGAATGAGATTTTACAGGGAAAAAAAATAATTCCAACCCCACCTTTCACCATTTGTTACAGTTTTTATCCACCATATGCACACATATGCAAACAAATACACTCAAGAGTCTCACTTTTCATATTTTTTCAGACCTATTTTCTCAGGCATTTCAACTTAGAATCAGTATGAATTTAAAATAAGAATTTAAAGGGATATTTAAAAATATACATATTTTAAAATAACTACTCAAACCATTTATGATCATAGTATTTTTTAAAGAATGGGAGCAAATTAAAACTTTTTCAATACCAATATCCATTTACCTAGATCACAGTTTATTCAAAATGAATAAAATTGGTTTAGCACTGGAGAAAAGGAATGTAAAGTAACTTAAAATTGAATTTGGTCCTCTTCATCCTTTGAGTTCTAATCTATTATTGTCCTTGAAGAAGAAATTCTATGGAAAGTTTTAGAAAGTATTCAATTTGTGTGTGTGTGTGTGTGTGTGTGTGTTTGTGTCTGTCTGTGTGTCTGTGTTTGTGTGTGTGTGTGTGTGTGTGTGTGTGTGTGTGTGTCTGGCAAAAAGGCTTAAATTCCCATAAGTAACAAATGATCCTAAAATACCACAATATAATGAAATTACCACAAGTTAGTTTATTACATTTTACTTCTCGTATATCTGATTTTTTGAAAGCTAGAGAAAAATGACCAAATGTTTATAGACAGATGGTTTAAACTTAATCAGATTAAATATCAACATGGA
>NW_004524672.1:7700203-7706992 GCF_000260255.1 Octodon degus
AAATGAGCTTTTTAGTATAAGACTAACTTTTAAAAATCAGCATAAGCTCCAGGCTGGTAGTACCTATGTTTAGCTTGCTGGAGTTTTGTGGGGGATATTGGATACTGTATTCACAATTGTGATGGACATTCATTTGCTGTCATGCAACAAATTTATTCCTTTTATTCTAAACTTGCACAGAATCTGTACAGCTTCCTATGTGGAATTTAACATAGAAATCCATTTTTGCAGAGAAGAATTTAGTTCTTCCCTACTCTCATGATGTATTCATGGTACAGTTGAGGAAATAGAGAGGAAACGAAACACCATATAAGCCAAAGAAATTTGTAATCAAGTCCCTCTTAGAATTCCTGTCTTCTGATTTATAATATAAACTTCCCAAACTAGGCAAAACATTGTTTTCTTATTTCTAATGAAAAACTCTCTCTACAAAGCTTTGTAAAATGCACTATATTCCTGTGTGTCGTTTCTACCCTCTCTTTTCCATCGTACACATAGATTATTTCTGGAGCCCCTCACCCACATCAAGGATTGAAAACCCTCACCATGTAGACATGTGAGTGGACTTTAATAAGGAACTTCCATTAAATGTATATTTTTTTCTTCATGAATAGAACCTTTCTAGATATAAAGCTGGCATTATATTTGACAAGAAATAATGATGATCTAGGGCCAGCTATAGCTCAGTGGATTAAATGCCTATTTTGGCAAGTGCAGGGACAGGGGTTCAATCCCAAGACATTTATGCCCAGCTGGCCCATCCCCAGTGATGGAGTCCGGGCGTGGTGGCACACCCCTGTAATCCCAACACTGGGGAGATTGAAAACTGGAGGATCACTAGGAGTCCGAGCTGCCTAGTAAGACCCTATACCAGATACATCAATGAAAAAAAAAAAAAAAAAAGAAATCATGATGATCTAGAGCTAGATGTATCCATCTGAAGACAGTCAAGTTCAATCAGTAGCATGATTCAAGTTCAATTTTTGCTTTTGCCCAAATTGACTAGATTGCTGACTCTGTTGTAACTTCCTTAATTAACTGTGTTAGAAAACAAGTCAAGAGGGGCTGGGGAGATGGCTCAGTGGAATAAGCACTTCCCTGGCAAATGCAAGGGCCTGAGTTCAATCCCTGGTTCTGCCAAAAAGAAAAAAAAAGTCAAGAGTTTAGCTGAGGTTTTTGGAGAGACAGAAAGGATTTGTGAGGCTGCTAATACATATTTTTCTCTCTGTGGAGCTATCTAAAGTTTTTAGGACTATTACAAATAAGTGATGCTTTCCTCATAGCCTGAGCAGGCTTCCTACACAGGACAATTCTTTTTAGCAACCAAAATTTGGAAACCACTGTGAATTATATATTTACATGAATCTACTTAAACTTCTCACATCATGTTTTCATTATTATTTTAAATCGCAAATAGAATCTCTATCTTTATATTCATTTTCCCTGAAGGTAAAAGAAATGATTACAGAATTTATAGTGATTAAATAGCTCCCCCTTCCTCCCCTCCTGCACTTTATTGAAAAGTGTAGGATTACTGAAACTTTAAAATACCAAACACAGTGGGTAACACTCATGTTCCAGATCTCAGAAATAATCAACTGAGAAGGTTATATTTTGTTCTTCATTTTTTAAAATCTCAGGATACCAATCTGTCATGTAATCAGTGGTGAACAACAAACTCTGGTACATGAAGAAAAAAAAAAAAAAACAGTTTCTGTTATGAGAAAATGTCACTTCTACCTATTTTAACTTGTAAAACTATACTTATTTTCTCCCAAATATTTCTGGGTGACAAGCAATTTTTATCTTGTAAAATCTGACTTTCAGCATAATGGCTCCCTAAAAGTTGTTTTGAATACCTCAACTTCCAAATAAGAATCTAAAGAAGAAAATTGCTACTTAACACTTTTGTTATAATGTACTGCTTTTCTAGCTACAAATACCTCTTTAACTCAGGCAAACAAAATAAAAACCAGTCTTACTGGTCATAAGAATATGTTAAAATCAGTGAAATTCATAAGAAAGCGTTTGTTTAGCTGAGAGTTTGTATCAGTCAACTCTTTGTTCCTATTAGAAAATACCCAGGGCGGGGACTTGGCATAGAAAGCATTATTCAGCTCATGGTGCTGGAGGGTACAACTGTGGACATGTCACAGGGTGTGGCAAGGGTCTTCTGTTGGCTTATCACCTTGTGACAGGAAGTGAGTATGTCTCTGAGTTCATGCATTTTTCTCCCCATTTTAAGTCTGTAGGATTCACTCACGGGCACTCCAACCTGACGCCCTAGGCCTGCGGTGGCAAACCTCCTGCAGGCGTGCTGCAGCAGAATGCTGGCATCACTGAAAACCTAAATGATTCACCACTACTGTCTCGTCTAAGATAACCACTTTCCATGTGCTCTACCTGTAAACAACCGTGCTCACATTAAGCTTTTGGCATGAGCCTAAGGCTTTGGGGATTAAACTCCTGCATGAATACTGGGGGACAACCATATGCAAACTATAGCCATGTTGTTATGCAGAGATATTTAAATTTTCTGAAGATACGTAGACATCTAATTGCATATAAGATGATGACTTTTACTTCTGTCACCAAATACAAGTTCTGTTGCCTTATTGTGGTATAACAAATGTCCTCAAAATATAGTGGCTTTAGACAAGATAATTGCTTCTTTGAGTCATAAGCCTATAGCCTGTGCAAGGTTTGTCGGGAATGCTGTCCCTGGCTGACTCTTTGCTAAGTAAAGAATCGCTATGGACTGGAGATGCGCACCACAATCCATGCTCCCCCAGGGGGCGAGACAGCACCGCCAGCAGCCGGGAGTGCACAGGCCCTCAGGTTTGGCACTCATTCTCTGGCCTGTTGTCCTCTTTAAGTAGTTTGGGCTCCTCCCAGTGTGGCGGCTGCGTTCCAAGTGCAAGTATCCTACGAGGAAGAAAGCCAAGGGGTGGGGAGATAGCTGAGTGGTCTAAGCACCTGCCTGAGAAGTGCAGGGCCCTGAGTTCAGTCCTTAGTACAGCATGCTGTGTGGGCCCCAGGAACCCTGGGTGTGCCATACCAGCCCCCAAACTGGGGGTGGGCTGAGACAGGGGCATCACTATAAGTTTCAACTGCATGGCAAGACCCTGTATCCAAAGAATAAAAAATAAATAATAAAAAAGAAAGAAAGCCACGAAGGATCCCGATCCCCTCTAGTGACCTGGCTCAGAAAGTTCAAGGGCTTCATGGCTATGCCTGCTGCTCTCTAGTAGTGAGTCATCTCAGCTGCCCACTCTTACCTGTTCTCAAAGAGAGATTAGACTCAGTGTATTGAAGGAAGGAAGTTCAAAGGCTCTATGGATATATTTTAATTATTTATTTATTTTCATTTTTTTGAACCACCACAGCATACAATGAGAAATGTTGAAAAGATATTTTTTCCTTCCATTACAATTTTTAAAATATCAGTTGTGGAGGACCACCTGAGCAGCTCTCCTTGAAAGAAGAGCGACTGTCTCCATTTTGACTGAGCCTGACCCTATTTCCTCCTATTGCTGTGTACAGAGCTGGCTAGGACTTCTGTTTATCCTTCAATTGGCCTTAAGCAATGTATATTGGTCTAGCTGAGGTGCTGGTGATAGTCTTTGAAGGTGACGTGTGTGTTTCCCTGGTAACCTATACCTGCTGCTCTTTAATGGGAGCCGGGTCAAGGTAGGACGGTAGAGCTAATGCTCCCATGACGCCAGCTGAAATTGAGCCTCGAGACAGAGGCTGTGACTTCCTGGGGCTTGAAAGACTACATCAGAGCTGAAGCACCAGACTTACCAAAACATTAGATACTATATAATGCAGATTACTTTCTCTGCATATCTCAGGGGTAAATGTAGGCCACCCACCTAGCTCAGCTCACAATGATCACCTACTTCCCACAATTCTCAGTCAATCCTCCTCAAGCCACTCCTCCACTAAATAAAACTGGGTGAGGCCCTGGGTCGCTCTCTTGGTTCCAGAAAGCCATCTCCGTGGCTGGACTTAGAGCCCCTTGACTCCCTGATGACTGAAAATATAATTTAGTGTCTTTATTTTTGCCATGAGTTGTATTATAAGTGGTAGATTGGAATCAACTTGATGGGATTTCAATAATGTAACTTTGGGATTATAAATATTGGCTTCTTGGACCGAGAGGAGGACCTGGAAGTGTCTCCTACAATCACTTACTAAATTCTTCCTATGTGTTGTACACTGGTTTTTCAGTAATTTTTACCCATACTCAAAGTAAAAGTGTTCTGTTTTATAGATAATTAAATTCACAACCATAGTGGCAAGTACTCTGCTCAGGGTCAAGTGGATAGCTGATGGTAACACCAAAAATTTTAAAATAGCCATTCCTGCTACTCAGGCTAAATTCCTAGGAAGGTGAAAATTGACTCAGAATTTGGCTGCTGGCTGCTAGATGGCTGACCAGAGAAGCACGATGGGACAGAGTACAGAGGAAAGCAGTGAACAGCTCTCACAAGAATCATTTGGCTGGACCAGGATATGTACACACACTGCCTCGGAAGCCACATCAGAAGCATATGTGGGGTGATGGTCCATGACTGGTCCTTGGGAGCTGGGAGGCTAGGGCGTGGTGCCATCTCTCCAGGTTAGCTGGGTTCTAGTGTGTGCTGGAAAAGGTCCTGGAACAGACAGATTACAGGTCTGGAACTGATAGATTATAGTGAGGTTAGGAATCCTAGAAGTTGTATGTGGTTTACTAGTCACTTTAAGCTAACATAGTGCATATATTGCAACTCTTAGAGTTATTATACATCTAGAATTCAGTGTTATGTTTTCCTATGCAAATTACTCTAAGCCTTCCGGGAAGGAGGAGATACAGGGTCCTATTTTTTTTTTTTTTTCTGATGATCCTGGGGATTGAACTCAGGACCCTGCACTTGTCAGGCAAGCACTTATTGTACTGAGCTATCCCCCTGGTGGCCCCACAGGGTCCTGTTAAGCAAGATTGGCTAGACATCATGCCATGCAACTTCCTTGAAGCTTACTCTACTGAGGTAAGATTGACATAAAAATTGCACATACTTCATGCAAACATACTAGAGCATTTTATAGATAAATATGAAACATTCACTGCAAATTATATGTTTGCCATCAATATCTATACCACTTTTACATATTTATTTCTGCTTTCTCTATTTAGTATCATCTTGATGATGATAAAAGCAGCTAACCCTAAAATCTACCTCTAAGCAAATTGCCAAGTGTATGATGCAGCCTTGTCAACTGTAGAACCACGCTGCATAGTAGTCCCATAAGCCTACTCATATTCTACAATTGAAACTTAATATACTTAGAATATTGAGCTTTAAGGATTTTATTTCCATCAATTAATCTAAACTTCTGAAAGTTTTAGTCATGTACTCAAAAATATTTCCTCTTCACTTTTATTAACCAAACACTTACACTATACTTACTGCCATCCATGCATGCCACTAAACGCTTTACAAATACACTTTGAAAAAGCCCAGTGTAAGGACTATTGCTATGATGTTTCTGATTGTAAAGTACAACCAGAAGGACTTGCTGTGAAAGTACCTCGTATTATTGTGCTAGGCTGAGAAATAGGATTATGGAAAGTTGATCTGCCTCCATCTCAGAGGGGGCAGCTATAGTAGAAAAGAAAGACCTTTCAATTAGGAAATTGCTACTTTCTTGTGACTTTCAATAACATCTCTGAGCCTTAGTGTCTTCTATCTGAGGCTGTGAGAAGACAATGAAATAATCTGTAGTCATGTATGAAAAAGTGTCTGAGGAAGAAATGAATTGTAAAAATGTAGAGCAGTGTGATATCCCTGAGAATGAACGATGGTGCAGCGGGTCACAGAGGGAGACTTCAGACAATGGCTCCTCTGCTGGGCGCCCTAAAGAAAGCAGCTCACAGTCACAGCCCTCTTTTGCTCTTCTTTTATTGGCTTAGTTGATCAAAAATGAATGTATATTAAAAAGTAACACTAGGCTGGGGAAATAGCTCAGTGGAATAAGTGCTTGCCTGGCAAGCGTAAGGTCCTGAGTTTGATCCCTGGTACCACGAAAAAAAAAAAGTATTACGTGAGAATTGCACAATAAAGGCAAGTATGCACACTCGTCAGAAGCTCTATCATTTGTGGACCTAGCCACACAATAAAAATAAACAGCATTTTTGAACAATATATATTTCTTTTATTCTAACTGTGCTCATATTTCTTACAGATCTGTCCTTACTACTGGATTCTTGCGAATAGTAGATGGCAAACCCACTTTTCTCTTTGCATGGCTACTGGTTTATGACTATACATAAATCACTACACAATTTACATAAAGAATTTGGATTTGGTATATATTTTGAATTGTACATATAAGTTAATGTATTTCATTTATCATATGTTTAATTTTTCCCAAGATTCACAGATATTTTCATATACTTTTAACTTCAGCTTTCAAATATTTTAATAAAAAAATAGAAATATCTCAAAGAAAATGCCTGAGGGGTATCCTAAAACTTATACTTCCAAACATTTGGAAATATTTCTACTACTAATTTACCCTTAAGTATTATGTGAAAGAATTATTTTTATGTCAGTCATCCCATTCCACTATACACACATTTTTTTCTTAGAAGTTTTTCAATTTTCATTTAAAAATCTCACTTAAAATAGAGAACAAGTGTTGTGATCAGCCTAAATCCAGCCATTGTGAAAACCATGTTCATTTTTAAGAATAATCTATAAGCTACAAATAACTTTTCTTCTTAACAATAATATTTTATAGAAG
>NW_004524672.1:7707092-7713247 GCF_000260255.1 Octodon degus
GGTGTCCTCTGAGCTTCTCCGGCATGTGGTGCTGGGGGATCGAACCGCGGTCCCTGATGCTTTTGCCAAGCTTGTTCTAAGTAGGTGCTTTAGACCACTGAGCCATCTCTGCAGCCCAACTTTTCTTCTTAACAATAATATTTTATAGAAGTCACTATTAATATAATAAGAAAATTATAGAAGCAATCTAATGAGACCGAATCACCTATTTTTGTTGAGTGTTTACAAACACAGAGTTTAATGCTTACAGTGACAGGGTAAGGTATGTAAGTTCTCAGATATATTAAAAAATAGTGGGACTCAGAGGAGTTAAAGTGAGCTGGATCAGAAGTGAGATATCTCACAGATCAAATCTGCTTCATTCTCATTAAGCCAATATTGTACTTTCAAGGCAAGACCCTAAAATGCAGATTGCAAATTTACTGGGCATCCTGTGCTTCTGGAGAGTTGCTGGGAACCATCCAAGCAATTTCTAGATAAGTCTTCATTTGATCTCTCTGCTTTGGAATAAAAGCTTACATTGTGAAAGGTCTTTAGAATTAGGAAGTATTCTCACATGTATTTTCTCTCATTTTCCCCAACATTTGTACCGTAAGTCTATCACTGGACAATAGTTGGTATTATATTAGGTCATGTTTTTCTTACATAGTGATCCTATCAGTAGAGATAAGCTATGTTCCCCATGTACCACAAAAGCTTAAGAAATACTTACTGAGTAATGGCCCAAATGGGTGGATTTTTAAAAATCCCAGGTCCCTGTTGTTTATCATAGTGACTAACACTAACCCCAAACAAATGAAAGCCTCTAGAAAATAAGGAAGACAGAAAATGACCCATAGAACTACAATTCTGGAAAGTATTGCTGCTTAAAATATGCAATGCTTAAGAACTACCGATTGGGTCATTCTCGGTGGCCACTGACTCTAGAACAAGTCCCAAGCATATGAGGTATTTATGAAGCAAACACCAGATTGCAAAATTTGCTAAAAGCAAACCCAGAATTCAAAAATAATAACAGTAAAGGAAGGCAGCACAGTTTCAACACCCTCTGTCAATTCTGTCCCAGCCATCAATGTGGTGGCATTTCCATAGCTCAATCTGCTAACAAGTCAATCAATTAGAAAGAAGAATTGAAAAGTACTTTTTTTAAAAAAGTGCAGCGCACTACTTGAGATTTCCCAGCATGCTCTACTGACACCACCAGTCACTTTTCTCCTCCAGCACACTGGATGGATGCCCTCTTGCCAGGTCTGACTTTTTGCAACCTTCCCTTTTCTCCTCAAAGCAAGAGGTGTTCAGATATTCTGACCACTGAGTTCTACAGTGGCATGCAGAAAGACAGTTAATGATTAATTTGTTTTACTTCTTTAATCATAGAGTTATGAGAATGAATGACTCTTATAACTCACACTACAGTAGAAATTTAGAATTTGATATACTTTTCCCAATTACATTCTGTGCTTTCATGAAGTGCATCTATGATCACTGCAAAACTTGGAGACCATAGAAAGAGTAAATGACCAATGCTGTTTGACAGGATGTAGCATCCAGTGGAAGGACAACTGGTCTACTATTCTGAAATCCAGGATCAGAATTATTACTCTAAAGAACAATCCAGAATTATGGCAATAGCTTGTCTATGCAGTTGAAGACTTTTGTTGTTTTCCCCATCTGTAGCCATGGGACTGGCAGCTACTACTGTACACATATGTACTCTTTTCAACCCCAGGAGGGTTGAAAGAAAGAAGAAATAGCTCCAGGTGAATCCACTATTCTGTGCTCTTTGATAGAAAGGTGTTGATTGCATTTCAGATGTAATAGCATATAAACTGAGTATGAACAAACTCTGAGTGGCGTGTGAACCCTAGAATGGGTTCAAAATTAGGCCAATGAAAAGTGAGGTTATATTTTCACTGAAAGCAGGGAGATCATCTTCAATTTACATTTCAGTATCATAACACTGACATGTAACTTACACACAGACAATTTCTCTTGGGGTATAAGGTCAGGCAATTAAGTTATTGTATCATCCACTCACCTATGTGTGCCAGCTGTTAGTGAGAACTTGAAAAAATTACAGAAAATTCTTAATATTCTTTGACAGTGCAATATTTGTACTTAGACTCTGGCTATTCCAGAGTGATGCTTCCCCGTTTGAATAGCCAGTCAATCTCATGACATGATGGAAAACAGATGTAAGATTAGGATGCAAAGTAGTTTTCCAGATCCTTGGTCCCAGCATGCTACAGATTCGAGCCTCAGAGTTAACCAGCCAAGTGCTGACACATGTCTTACAGCAAAATATCCCTCACAGCCACAGTTCAAAGGCCTCGCTACCCTCCAGGGCAATTAATACAGCATCACGTTCAATGGTGCTTGAACCAAATCCATTGAATCCTCAGGGGAGAAATAACGAAGCAATCACAGAGCTCAGACAAGAGCAGTGCGCAGTAGTGGCTAAAGTTTCATTCCCTGAAAACGTAGCTTTTCTTGAAAGCATGTGTAGGGTTACAGGCTTACTGGGGAGGAGCTCTGCTCAGATAGTGTGATCTGCTGGTAGGACAGTTTCTGGAAGACAAGGGAAAAACTAAAGGACAGTAATCTGTAAAGCAAGGAAGAAGAGAAGAAGGAAGGAGAGAAGGAAGCAGAAGGGAGGGAAGCAAGTTAAGAGGGACTCAGCAAGGAAGGAAGAAGGAAAGAGAAGGGCCACAGATATCAAGATAAAAAAGGAAAGAAAAAAGAAAAAAACTATTCACTCATGCTCACTTTGCCCACAGTAGAGATTTCCACGTGGTCTATGGGACAAATTGTCTGAAAACCCAAATCAGTGTTAGTGTTTCTCCACTAGAACTGGAAGGCTCTGTTAGTGTCTTGTATGAGGAAAAATGAAAGCTACTTCTAAGACTTGAAGCAAGCATGGGTTGACTCCATGGAGAGTAGACAGAGTGATGGACTGCATTTTCTTGGGGCATCTTCAGCATTCATTAAAAAAAAAAAAAAACTTTTGAGTGAAAATGATGATGGCAAAAAACCACAATGGTGAACTCCCAACATAAAATTAAATAAATTAGACTAAACTGTGAAAAGATGTATTTTACAATCTCCTCTGTGAAAACTCCAACCAGATATTTCTACTTTTGGATAGACCTGGAAATAAACTCTAGGACCAGCAGTTTACAAAGTTAAACTGAGGGCTGGTGAGAGAGCTTAGTGGACTAAGCACCTTCTTTGGCAAGTGCAGGGACCAGAGTTCTATCCCCAGTCTTGCATGTCACACCAGCCCAGCCCCTGGGGTGCACTGAGCTGGTGACCTAATTCGAGCGTGGTGGCACATGCCTCTAATCCCAGTGTTGGGGAGGCTGAAAATGGGAGGATCACTATGAGTCCCAGCTGTGTAGTGAGACCTTGTATCAAATACATAAATGAAAAACAGAAAATAAAAAGCTAAACTGAATCCCTGACTACATCAGAGTCAAGCATTTTTGGAGAGCACACTAGTGCTCTGAGGCTTTTCAGGCAGCTTTAGCATTTTGTACAGGAGCAATAACTCACTGGCCAGAAAGAGTAATTTGATATTTCAAGGTGTTTCGATATCAGGAAAGCAGAGAGAACAACATTATTTAATCTTCTTTTGTACACATGCAGATTTTCCCTAGTTTATGCTGTTTATGGCTCTTACAGCTTCTCAGCTGCTATGTCCAGGCACAAGCAGGAAGGGCATTCTACCTCTCCATGGCATGCGCCAGGACTGCAGAAAATGCAGTTGTCTCCACTTTTTTCTCCCCTTAAAAATGGACCCAAGCACTCTAACATTCACTCTAGCATACATGCCTAAACAGACATTAAAATAAAACTCTAGTCACTTAAGGATAACCATGAGAAGTCTTGACAGATGTCATTCTATGCTTTGTTTTCTGAATGCCTACACAGAAAGGTGAATTTATGAGCCAAGCCCCACATGTATCAAGACAATGACAGATTGTGTTAGAGAGACTGAGACTGAGAATTCTGTAGCCGAACTGTGTAAATTTAAAGCTCACACCTGTCATTTAGTCGCTGTCTTATTTTTGGAAAAATCACTTAACATCTCTGAGTTTGGCTTCTTCATTGATAAACCAGGGAAAATGTCAATAAGGTTGCAGTGAGCTACTGTGTATAAAGCGCAAATAAAGTGCAAGGACATGCATTTTTCTTGTAGTGGGTACTGTGTAAATATTAGCTGGCATTATTAGTACCTTCTGTGTGAAAGTTCTCTTTTCATTTACAACAAACATAACATCCTACCATGTCTATATCTTTATCTATATATCTATAATCTAGCTATCTGTCACAATGCATAATAGATGTATAAAATTAAATGTGTTCTCTGAGTGTTGTAGTATACTTTATCATAATGCCCTTATACACAGTACATAGAGCGGGTCTACTTTTTCTACTATAGACCACATTATAATAGATTATGGGGGGATCAAAGAATATGATGAATGTTTTATTTTATTTTATTTTATTATGATGATTGTTTAAATAAAATTTAGTACAGTAAAGGACACATTGCCATGAGTCAGCCTCAGTATTCTCCTTCATATGAAGCATATTTATTCCATCCTTCCTGACACTTTCTGAAGCAGTGCAGGAAGGTCTATTTTGTGAGTGTTTTTATTAAGTGTGATAAAAAATGTGAATGCTACTGCCAAGTGCTGTTCAGGGGAAAGAAGCCTTGTGGAAATATTACAGTGTGTCTTCCTCAACCTTGTTCATCAGAGCTGACACTGGGTGAGGCTTGGCTCTTTCCCAATGTCAAGATGACTATGGCAGATAAAGGTCTCGAATCAATTCAGGGCATTGAAGTAGCCATGACAGGACACCTAAGTATTTATGAAAAAGGAATTCCAGAGTTGCATCAGGAAGTGACAGCAAAAATATCTAAGTGTGCTTGCAGTGAGCAGAGGTATTTTGAAGGGGATTAAAGGCAATGTGAGTTTTACCTTGATAAAATTTAAAGGTCCACTGTAGGTTCCTATTGTTCCTTGTATCATTGAGAGTGCATCTTTGTACATTTATATGTTTTTGCTAGATATCTAGTAGTGGAATTGTAGATCAAATCACATACACACTTTTAAGGTCTTTGCTTTGTATTAGCAAATTGTTCTTTAAGAAGTTTTCACCAATTTGATTCCCATCAGCAGTTTATGAAAGTAACCATTTCCCCACATCCTTACTGACATTAAAAATTATCTCTTGGAAATCTTTAGTAAATATAGTACTCCTTAGAGGTAATAAAGCCAGATTTGACTTGAAAAGAAAATGACTTAAGGTGAGTTTTTTGAGATGCTGTTTTCTCTCTGAAGCTGGTCCCAGCTGTATATGTTATACTTTGCATTCACCTGGATACAAAGACCTTTATTTGTATATACACCTTTACATATGTATGCATGTTGAAAGTGTTCCTTAATTTGGCCACGAGCCATAGACTGTACTAAACAGAACCAGGTATGTGCTATGGAGCAACTGAAGAAGACGGAGTTCAAGAGATGTTCTTCTCTGTTTCTCAACGCCTTTTCTTTATTGAAATATTTCCTTATTTATGGTCAACAGACTCTGTAAGGAAGAAGACTGAAAACTTCAAAGCAATTAGATCTTCCACACTGTGTTTGCTGTTAGCTTTCCACTGCTAAGACAAATGCCTGAGGTCCACATTTTATAAAAATGAAATGGTTCTTTCGTTTCCTCACTTTGGTGATTTCAGTATGCATTGTACTTGGACTTGTGCTAAGTCAGAGCATCAAAGGAAAGGCATAACATTAAGAAGCTGTGCAGCTCATGGCATCCAAGAAGCAGAGAGGGAGAGAAAAGGCCAGAGAGGCAGCGACAGGGCCACATGCTCCCCCCGCCCCAACACCAGCATCTACTCCATCCAAGTAGCCTCACCTTCTGGTAAGCCCACTGAGATATGGCCCCTCAGGGATAAAATTGGACCTTCCTGATCTAGCAACTTCTCTAAAACTTCACTTCTTACATTGTTGCATTGTGAACCAAGGCTTCCATCCATGAGCCTTTTTTAAGGGACATTTGAGATTCAAACCATAATACTTCTGACTGAATCAATCCAAAAGGAAGCATTTAGGATTTCATTGCCATGGGAAGTACAGTTTCTT
>NW_004524672.1:7713437-7732195 GCF_000260255.1 Octodon degus
AGACATGGTCTCACTCTGCAGTTCAGGCTGGCCTTGAACTCACACTGCAGCCCTGGCTGCTCTTGTGAAGCATTGTACAGCTTAGAAAACCCTCCCAGTGATTCCCCTGTCTCAGCCTCCCAAGTGCGGGGATTATAGGCATGGGCCACCACACCCAGCTTGCATTCAGTTCTTGACTGTGAGTTCATGGAAAATGCATTTTAAAAAAAATCTTCCTTAAAAATGTTCTATCTGAATCTATTTAAGCTTTAAATTTGACAGTGATTTCACTCTGCTTCACAACCAAAATGTAGAGGCAATGAGGGAAGGGGTGGGGAACGTTGTGACATCTTAGCTTCTTGCTCAGCAGGAGCACGAGCCTCTGGGCTATGCTGTCAGCCGGAATCCATTGCTTTCATCTGATATTTTATTAGATTTTTCTAAGCTGTACAATGCTTAACAAAAATGTAATTCTAGAGCCAAATTATGATACCATTTAGATTCTTATCTCAATTCTTTGGGCTACTTTGCTAGGAAAAATGTGAACTTTGGCTTTAAGAGGAGATTTTGTGCATTTCTACCTGATATCAGATGAAGCTGTTAACAAAGACACACAAACACCTTTTCTGGTGTTGGCACTACTAGGAGGAACCTATCTGTGTGGGGAGCATGTCTCCTTTTTTGTCCCAGAGGTCTACAAGACCAAATATATATATTTGTAAGAGGACTCAAACTCAGGACTTCGTGCTTGCTAGGCAGGCACTTGTGCCACTGAGCTATATTCCTGGCCCAAGCCTAAAAGTATTTTAAGTACCCTATGCCATTTCTCCACCTCCATTTCTCCCAGGGAAACCTCTTGCAAATAACTCAACATTGAATAATTTTTGATGAAAATATTTGTCATCAGTTGGGGGACAACTGGCTGTCAATTAACTGCTCAGTTTTGCAACTACAATTTGCTACCCTCCTGTTTCCCAGCAGGACACCCACACAGGCTCCTGGGTTGTTAAATAATTACCATGAGGTCACCCAGTTAAAAGGAAGGGTACTGTGTTCTACCAGCCTTGATCCAGGGTAGGATGGTGTCTGTTCTTGCTCACCAGCATGTGCCAGGGCCTAAGCAGAGCCCAGCCCCGTAAAGTATTCAATAAAGACTGGCCTGTACAAGTATTCAATAAATAGTTTGAGAGTGAAAGAATGAAGGAGTGAAAGATGCAGGTGTATAGATACAGAGCTTGAGCACATTCACATACGAGATCACAGATGCCAGCAAGGGAACATGAACAATTGCACAATGAAGTTTTTACCTTTTTAAAAAAATGACATTAAAAATTGGATCAATTCTAGGCTTGTCCTCGATTTCAAAATATTTTAGAAATTATGATAGTTGCAGATAATAGGTCTTAATATCAAAGACTTTAATTTCTAAGATGAAAAGTTAACAACGTTTTATAGATCCATGCAATTAAACAAAGCCAATCATCCAAACTGCAAAGTGCATTACTGCTCCAGACTCCTAAGGAAGTTTTGTCTCATTAATATACAGCAGTGACCTATCTGGCCATTGTTCTTACTTTGCTGTTGACTTTGAGAATCTTAAGGAAATCCTGAGGAAGCACGTTTTTCAATTGACTGTTCTTGAGAACCTACACCCAGGATAGTCTCCGTGGGCTGCACTTCCCAAGGTGACTCAGTAGGAGGAGCGCAGCCGGGGCTGTACTGGTGCTTCTGCAGCCTGATCCAAGTACTGCCAGCTTTTGCCGCCCACTGAGCCCAGAACTCATTCTTGCACCGACATGGTAAAAAGGAAAGAAAGACAATTTTGGAAGCTAGAAGAAACCTCCTCACTTCAGTTTCTGTTGTAGTATTCATAGTTGGAATTAATGTGCATTTTTCTAAGACATTAACCCTCTAGAGGTTCTTTATTTTATGTTTTTCATTGTATGCATTTGGTTCAGGGTCTCACTACACAGTTTGGACTTGCAGTGATCCTCCTGTTTTCAACCTCTCCAGTGCTGGGCTTACCAGCGTGCGCCACCACGCAGGGACTCAGTGGACAGCTCAGCACGCCTTGGGGGAGGGGCTTGCGCGGCATTCGGGACAAGGATAAAACTCGGGTCCCTGCGCTTGCCAAAGCAGGTGCTTAGTCTGCTGAGCTATCTTGCCGCCCCCCCCCGGTTCTTTATTATACATGAAAGATTACTGGAGTATTAGGATTAGAAATGATGTCTGAATTTATTATGAACAACTCCTAAACTTTGTCTAGATAAGAAAAATCTGTTGTCAGTCGGAAATTTCCATTAGACTTTGAAATGGAAAACAAAATAGCTAAGCTATATTATTATTATGACCATAGTATAATATTGTGTTAGCCTTCGCCAATGGGAGGAGGTAGCCCCAACCATCATTTTAAAATTTAGGCAAACAACACCACAGGCATCGTGTTAGAATGTCTGTTTATAACTTAATGTTCCCCTATAGGCCCCAAGGAACACAAATGCTGAGGAAACAAATATTATATTTCTATAATACTAAAAGAGAGATGATAAGAGGTAAGCTGACAAGAATTTTTCCAGACAGCTGTGTGCATTTTAAAAATAAATAACTAAAGGGAAACAGTTTGATGTTTGTTCGAGGAAAACTTGCAGGATAGTGTAATGGATAGCTTATGCGCAATTATTTTGGGAGGAATATTTGATTTCTGTGGGTGCAAACACTAATGATTAGGTTGCAAAGTGAGGGAGCTTAGAGAAACCATAGTGGGTGAAAAAATAAGCTATTTTCATTCCCTCTCAAACTTCTGCAAAACTACACTTTTGGTAATCTTTTGTCATTTTATGTGGCATTGTCTTATTAACTCTGAAATAATTCTGTGCTCAAAATAGCTTCAAGTGTGACCACAGACTTGTCTGTGGACAGAACACATCATAAACACTTTCGTGCTCTGAAAATTTCCAAGTAAGGTAGACCTGGCGCACGCTCATTGGGATAACTCCTGTGGTCACCTTCAGCAGCCCCAAATTGTACTGCAGCCAGGACTGCTCAAGTTAACTCTCCGAAGGCATTTCCAAGGCTGCAAGATTTCTGTTGTTCTAATCACAGTTTTTGTGGCTTCTATTTGCCTTTTCTGTATTTTAAAGATGATATGGAATGGTATTTCTTAGGTAGTATTTTCGAGGCTGCTTTAAGTTTACTTTTTAAAAGAACTCAAAAATACATGGAGTCCACTTTTTCTTGTTACTTTTTCTCTTCTAAGTCTCTAAAAATTTGAAATAGCATAATAAAGTCACATCTGCCTTTCAATTTTAATACTTCAAATGGCCTGTGTTTTATATCTGTATATATTGTATATATTACACAGGGGCTGAATCTTTCTAAAGAGAAGGAACAGTTATTAGTAGGTAAAGCAGGTTTCTAGAGCAATTTTGTGTGTACTCATCTGATTTCTGTAAGCTGATTCTA
Source organism: Octodon degus (assembly GCF_000260255.1). Taxonomy (NCBI): domain Eukaryota; kingdom Metazoa; phylum Chordata; class Mammalia; order Rodentia; family Octodontidae; genus Octodon; species Octodon degus. Next base: position 7,716,879 of record NW_004524672.1, read on the forward strand.
CTTGTGTCCAAACAACTTGAGGTCTAAACATTTTTTCCAGAAAGATCTTAACATATTGAGACCAAGGACCTATTAGTAGTATCACAAGTCTTTTTGAATCAATCTGTTATTTTTAAAATGCCAGGTTTGATTGTAAATGCGTTAGCAAAGTCTAGGTAGTCTGATGCCTGCTGCTAACAATGTTCTCTTTCTAGAGCTGTTTCTTTCATGCTGATCCCAGCAATAGAATGATTGAACATTTTACTACACATATATTTTTTGTTGATTACTCTGCCATTCAAAAAAAGAAAAGAAAGAAGAAACACCTGTGCACCACTCTTCTTCATGCGTCCGACACACAGGTTGAGAGCTGCCTTTAAGTTCTGGGAATTAATCATCCACCGCGGCTACGAAAAAGCCCAGCATCACTTGTCCTCTGGCCATCTAGCTTAGTTTACAGCTTAAAATAAATGGAAAAGCCTACTATCTTGAAGTAGCCACATTACCACTGAGACATTGTCTTCGTTTTGTTTTGTATCCTTCACTGGCCTCTAGGGAAAAATCAGCATCTTTAAATATCTAGAAGATTTGTTTGAGGTGGTTGATGTCACAATGATTTGTAGTCCTATTAAAATGGCATTTGCTGATGACATGATATGATGTGTCGCGTCATTTCATCTCAGCATGAAGATGCTCTGGCCTTGTCATCACAGCCACACAGGTGATCTCGTCACCCGCGGCTCTAATGTGATCAGCCACACCACCAGCGCCCTCATTTGCATAAGTGCTTCTAGGAGATGGACCGAATCTCTAATTCGAAGTCACATCAAGGAAAAATGGCTGTTGCAGAATGATTTATCTCTTTATTGACTAAATGAAATTATCCAAATCCTGAAATCAGCTTTCTCTCTTTTAGCATTAGCATTTCAAGTGGAGATAGCTTGTTTCTATACCAGGATCTTAAACACACACACACACACACACACACACACACACACACACACCCCACACACAGGCACATACAGTAAAACTTCAAACAGACAATAAAGGATGTTCTCTTATGCATTTAGCTATTCTCCCGTGTTTGTTAGCAGAAAAATGACAACTATAGGATATATAAGAAATTGGATTATCCTTCTTGGCAAAATATTGTGCATTTGCACACACTCTACATGGACCTGGAACTGGCCTAGTGTCACTTTGCTTCCATTCAAAGGAACAAAAATATTCAGTAGGCAGCAAAACAAAACAAAAAAACTAACATGTGTACTTATGACAACAGGAGACAGGACCAGACAGACAGGAGGCTTACTCGAGAGGTTATGACATTCTGAAGTATTGAGTGAATTTCATATTCCCTCTTGAATATCAGGGATGTAAAAAATGTAGGAGGAAAGAAAGCATCAAAGAAAGCAGACTGACTAAAAAATACAAGTAAATTCCTAAATGCTAAATATATTTGAAGAAATGTATTCACCTTGCAGATATATGTGTGCTACTCTAAGCAAGGTCCTTATCAATATGGTAAAACTTTCAAAATACTCACATATTAAAATATCAAAAGGCAGGATTTTTTCTCGTGGAATTTTTTTTTTTAGGCCATGTAAAAAGAAGAGGCTATGGGCATGTCACAGACAGTCTGTTTTTCTGGCAGCTGTGAGAATTGGACATGTTGGACACGTTCCAAGCTTCTGAATCCATCAGCAATTGCCCATCAATACTTGAAACCTGTCAGTCCCCGACATTAAGTCCATGTGACGACAGACAACAAACTGGATGTGAGGCTGTAAAAATAAAGTCCACCTGGCTTGGCAAAGCCCAGCATTCAGCTTCTGGCCACATGACTTGTTCCGAAGATGAGCTATGACAAACCCAATGGGCCTGACCACATTTTAAGGAGCACAACATCATTCTTTAAAATGCATACCTCAAATCATTCTTTCAAAATGAACTGTCATTTCCTCATTTCTTCAAGAAATATATCCTCACTCATTTGTTGGAGTCCTTTTTACAGTGCTTGGAGGTTTAGCCATTAACTAATTATGTATTAAACATCAAGCATTGCTAATGCAAATATACACTGCAGCCCAAATTATAATTTTGTCATTATTATTATTTTAAAGAGAAAAAAATTAAAAATCAAGAAAACAGAGTTTCTAAACAACAGAGTTTATCAGCAGAGTTAAAATAATTGAGACATTAACTATGGTTGTCTTTGTAGTAGTTATCCACAGTACAAGACATAGGCATCATATCTTGTCCAAACAGTATTAACACAAACCTTTTCTTTCAATGAACTAGGCAAAACTAGCTGTACAACTGTCTTAACCATTTTATGTATATTTATTTTTCTTTTTCTCTTCCTTCCTTTTCCTTTTCCCCATCACAGTCTGTCTTTTCTTTTGGAACGGTTCTCCCCAATTCACAATATCTGATAAGACAAAACAATGTTTATACATATGGGTCTAATTTATTTCACTTATGAGTATGCTCTCAAGTTGCATTTATGTACCTATAAAAGTCTCCAGTTTATCCTACTTTATTCCTGAGTAGTATTAAACACACACACACACACACACACACACACACACACACACACACCTTTTTTTAATCCTTTCCTCTGTTGATGGGCATTTGGGTTGTTTCCAAGATTTAGCTATTATAAATTGTGCTGCTATAAACATGGGTACACACATATTGCTGTGGTATGAAGTTTTTGATTCTTCTGGGTAGATATGCAGAAGGTAAATGTCTGGGTTGAGAGCTTGTATACCCTCAACTGAGGAATGGTCCTCCTCTATCGGGGGTGGTCTTCAACAGGATGCACAGGGATAGTTGAGGGAGGAAGGGGACACCCGCTTAGCCAGCCAGATCAGCTCAATCAACCCTGGTGATCAGTGGGGTGACAGATGTCGCAGTCAGATCGCCCTCACATCCGAATGTCTGGGTAAAATAGAAGCTCTAATCATAGTTTTAAAAGAAATTTCCACAGTGTTTGCACCAGCTTAAACCCCCAACAACAGTGAAAGAGGGTTCCTTTTCCCCACTGCCCTGCCAGCATTTGTTATTGATTGATTTTTTTGATGACCGCCATTCTTTCTGGGGTGACAAGGAACCTTAGTGTTTTAATTTGTGCCTCTCGAATAACCAGTGATGTTGAACATTTTTTCATGTATTTATTTGCCATTTGTATTTCCTCATCTGAGAAGTATGTTTTCATTTCAGATGCCCATTTATGGATTGAGTCTTTGGATCTGAGGGCTCTGATATTTTTCAATTCTTTTTATGTTCTAAATATAAGTCCTTCATCTGGCTATAATTTTTTCTACTCTGTGGGTTGTCTTTCACTCTACATTGTGAATTTCTTTTGTTGTACAAAAACTTTTTAATAAGGCAAGATCCTATTTGTTGATTCTTTGTAATACTTCCCTTGCAGTCTGGGTTTAGTTCATGAAATCTCCTACATCCATATTTTTGAGATTTCTACCTATTTTCTCTTTCAGTAAATTTAGTGTTTCTATTTTAACATTTAGATCTTTGATCCATTTTGATTTTAGTTTAGTGCACGGTGGTATACATGAGTTTAGATTTAATGTTCAGCATGTGGAAAGCCAGTTTCCTCAGAATTATTTGTTAAAAAGACCACATTCCAGTGAACATGCTTAGCTACTTCGTCAAATGTAAGGCAGCTGAGTGTGTTAAGGGTAGCATGTGCATCTTCTATTCTGTTCTGCTGATCCTCAGGCCTGTCTTAGTTTTATTTTTCTAATACCATGATGATTTTATCACAGTAACTTTGTAGTATAATTTCAGGTCTGTAATTATGATGACTTGCCTTTGCCCAGAATTGCTTTTGCTATAGGTCTCTTCTGGTTCCAAATGAATTTTAGGAGTATTTTTCCTAGGTCTTTGAGGCATGGTAATATCATTAAGGGATTGTATGAAATCTGTGCAGTGGTTTTGGGAATATGACTATTTTCAATATGTTAGTTTTTTCTATTAAAGAGTAAGAGATATCTTTCCATTTTCTGGTTTCCTCTTTGATCTCCTTTTTTAGGGTCATGTAATTTTTACTGCGCAGTATTTTAATGACCTTTGTTAAATTCATTCCTAAGTATTTCATCTTTGTTCAATTTATTCTTAAGTATTTCCTTTTTGGAGATGCTGTTTTGAAGCATGTGCAGTCCCTGATTTTTCTCTCTATGAGTTTGTTGCTTATGTACAGAAATGCTGTTGATTTTTGAATGCTAACTTTGTATCCTGCTATACCACTGAGTTTAGATATTAAGTCTATAGGATTTATGGTGCAGTTTTTAGGGTCTTCTATGTAGAGTATCATGTTATTTGCAAATAATGATAATTTAACTTCTAACTTTCCCATCTTTATTCCCATTTTTTTTTCTCTGACTAATCCTCTGGCTAATGTTTCCAGAACTATATTGAATAGGAGTGGTGATAATGGGCATCCTTGTCTTCTTCCTGATTTTAGAGAGAAAGCTTTCAGCTTTTGACCACTTAATGCATTATTTGTTGTTTTCTCATAGATGGCTTTTTGAAAGAGTGTTGTACTTTGTGAAATGTTTTTTTTGTTTGTTTGTTTTGCATCTATTGAGATGATCATTTGATTTTTGCTTTTGATTCTGTTAATAAATTATATTACATTTATTTATTTCTATATGTAGAAGCATCCCTACATGTGGGATAAAATCTCCTTGGTCATAGCGTATAATTTTCTTGATGATTTGCTACATTCTGTTTGCCAGTATCTTACTGAGGACTTTTGCTTCTATGCTCATTAGAGAGACTGGCCTATAGTTTTCTTTCCTGGATATGCACTTCTCTGGTTTTGAAATCAGAGTAATATTTATTTCCTAGAATGATTTTGGAAGTACTACTTCCAAATTTTTAATTTTTAATTTTTGTTTCAAATTTTTGAAAGGGTTTCAGCATTAGTGGCTTTAGTTCTTTAAATTTGTTTTAGAATTCAATCATGAATCTATCAGGGCTTGAGATTTTCTTTCTTGGTAAATTTTTTTTCTATACTTAAGGTGTACATCATGTTTAGAAATAAGTAGACATTGTGGAATGATTGTTACAATCAAGCAAAACAATAACTCCATCCTTTCACACACTATAGCAATTCTTAATGTCCTTCACTTAGAAACATTTAATGATTGGATAACTTAAAAAATATCCTTAAACAAAAATGTACTTAGCATCACACTCCCAAGACAAATTAAAACAGTTAAATGAGCACCAATCTAGATGATGTATTGACCTCTCTACACATCAATGCATTGTTGAAAATAAAATATTGCCAACACCTTGGTAAATTTTTAATTACATTTTCAACTTCATTGACTGTTATTGGGTTTCGGGATTTTTAGATCTTCTTGATTCAGCTTTTGTAATTTGTATGTGCATAGGAATTTGTCCATGTCTTCTATGTTTTACGTCATATGAGAGTAAAGATTTTTGAAGTAGGTATTGATGATTTTATGAATTTCTACTGAATCTGTAGTGATTTCACTCTTCATTCCTTATTACATGACTTTGAATTTTTCTTTCCTTTTTTTTTTTTTGGTGGAACTGCCTTTTTTTTGATAAGACTAGCTAACTAACATTTATCCATTTTATTTATTCTTTCAGAAAAACAACTCTTCATTAATTTTTGTGGTTTTTTTAGTCTCTACTGCATTAATTTAAGCTGTTATTGTTATAATTTCCTCCCTCAAACAAGCTTTGTGTTTAATTTCTTCTTTTTTTAGAAGTTTGAGGTTAAACATTAGGTTCTTGAATTGTGTTTGTTCTGTGTTCCTGATGTGTGAGTTCATCACTATAATTTTTCCCTCATAAGGTAGCTTTCACTAGTTCCCATAAATTTAGCTATGTGTATCAATATTATCATTAGTTGCATATATTGTTTACTTTTGTCTTTAATCTCTTCTGTGACTCACTGGTTGCTCAGAAAGGTGTTGTTTAATTAATGTGTCTTTATGCAGTTTTTGTGATTTCCTTTGTTGCTAATTTCCAATTTCATTGTGCTATGGTCAGATACTGTGCATAAAATGATTTCGATTCCTCTACATCTATTTAAACATTTTTTGGCATCTAATATATGTCCTATTTTGGAGAACATCCCACTTGCAGCTGATGTTTTTGGATGGAACACTCTGTCCATCCAACACTCCATTTGTTCACAGACTTGGTTTCTAAGATTTCTTTGTTGCTTTTTTTGTTTCTAATATTTCTTTGTTGCTTTTTTGTCTTGTTGATCTATTTGCTTAGTGGGTGTTAAAGTTACCTTTAAAATTGTTTTAGTACTTCTTTGTTTTTTATTTTCTCTAGTTGCATTTAATATTTTGTTCTTGTGCTGAATTTCTGGAATCTTGATCATTATATATCTTGGTGCAAATTTATTTTGGTCATGGCTATATGGAGTTCTATATACTTCATTATTTTGAATGTCATATTATTTATCCTTGTTTGGAAAGTTTTCTATCATTATTTCTGTGAAGAGGTTTTCAATGGCTTTTGCGCTGCCTTCAGCTTTCTCACTGATTTCAGTCAATCTTCCATTTTTCTTCTTTGCATCATGTTGTAGCTGTTGGGTTTATTTTTCATGGTCTCTTGTGATTTTTAAGGTATCTTTCTTTTCCTGTCCCCAGCTGTGTTCCTATTCTTCTAGATATGGTACTCTATCCTTGCTGCTATTTAATTGCTGTATACAATTTCAATGAAGTTTCTAATCTCCTGTATTTCTGTTTGGATTTGCTTTACTGATTCCATTTTTTGTCTATATTTGGTATTCAAGATTTCCATCATTTTCTTGAACTCCTCTATTTGTTTATCAGTGTCTGCCTTATGTCTTTCATTTCCATGATCATTTCTATTTGCACCTTAGAGATTATTTTTTCTATGGTCTCTTCCATTTGTTTTTCTCACTTGCTGCTATCATTTCAGAGAAGTCCATTTGTTGGCTTCTGTTTTCTCTCTCTTTTTGTGCTCTAGACTTATCCTGGGTGGGCTGGCCATTTGGGATTGAATTTTTATACATTGTCTTGTCATTTTCTCTTTTATTTTGTTTTCTTTGTTAATGCTTGTAGATTTCTTATGATAGATAGGCTTACTACCATGTGAAGGCTTTCCTAGACGGTATCTGCTCCTCTCTACATGTCTTCTAGATGTAGTAGTTCTTGGTCTTTATGTCTATCACAAGAGCCTATCTTCCCAATATAGTAAAAATGAGGATTTACTACCTATTTGACTTGGGTTCCATTCTTTTGGTAGTACACTGTGGGATAGCTATGACTCTGTATAATCACAGTATTGTCATACAGGAGTGTAGGGACACCCTGGTTACAGTAGTTCAATTGGCAATAGCAATAGATTCAAGTACATCCTGGCTATTGACAAACTGTGGTGACTACTAGCCTAAAATTTATAACTGTAGGAGGAAGTTTATAGAAATATAATCCAATTTATACCAGGAATTTTTATACCAAAGTTTTCACTCAGGATGATCTTACCCTGCTTTCATGGGGGTTCAAGAGGATAAGGATAGGGTAGAGAAGTGAATGAGGTTATATATTGTAGGAGCAAGGTTGGAGGGCACAGAACATCATCCAGATTTTGGATAATTGTTGGACAGAGGAGGGGAGAACTGGAGGAAAATTCTAGGTATTTTGAAGTGAATCATATAGAGAAAAGAAAATGTTTACTCACATGAGACAATCATAAAGTCAATCAAGATTGTTGACTAAAGACAGGAAGAAGACACGAAGAATAAGAGAAAAGTTAGAGATCTAAATCATGAGTGAGAGACAAAAGAAGGCAGCAACAAGGAAAATAAAGAAAAGAAAAACAACACGGTAAACAAAAATATCTCCACATATGGAAATAAGCAACAAACAGAAAGAAAAACAAAACAAGACAAAATGGAATAGAGAGCAAACAAGAAAAGAAACAAGCAACAAGGCAAACAACATAAAACACAAGACAAAACAAACACTAATCTAGCAGAATACCAAGAAGAAAAACAATCAGATAGGGAAAAGTGAAAGTAGTGAAATTCTTCTAGTGTCTATAATTCTGTAGTAGGTTCAAGTCAGATACCAGAAGTGTGTACTCTGGCCAAGTTTTCAGGCAGATTTTTGCTGGTTTTCAGTCTGATGTTTGCCCCTGGATTTGGGGGATAGGATTAATTTTCTGTGGCTGGAGTTCTCTACAGTCATTTAGGAGAAGGGGTAGGGGAGCCCTACCTGCCAACTTCTATTCTTCACATCTTTGCACCGAAGCAAACATTGGTTCTCTTAACATATCATCTGTTGGCCTGTATTGCTACTGTTGCATGAGATATTTTCACACCTCTATCTAGTTCTGCCTGTGCATCCTTTGCAACTTCATAGGCTCATGCTGTGTCACTGGCATTGCGCCTGGTCTCTGGGCCATTAGGTGCACCAGTGGAGGGAGTGAAGGGAGGATATCAGACTTCTCTGATAATGCAGAAAGGGAGAAGCATAAACTCACCCTCCTCTTGCTGGCTGTACATCCAGGGACCCAAAATTGTAATTTCAGCGATTTCATTTGTTGTTTTGTCATTCTAAGTTTTAAAAATGCTACATCATTGAAAAGAGGACTTTTGGAATCATAGAGCCATATAAATGCCCTGGAGATCTCCCATTTCTGGTTGTAAACTTCTCACATCTGTAAGCTTTACTAAGCCCCACAACGCGCATTCATAAATGTCCCACTCTTGAATAAGGAAAATGAAAAAGCACGCAAATAAATAATACTGTAGAACTAATTATTGAACTGTTCTTATTGCTGCATTCATAGTCCAACCACTAAGCAGAATGAAAAGCTAATAAACAGAATAGTGAACACACAAACTAACTTTTAAGCAGAGATATCGTTTCCATAGGTTCTTAAATAATTAAGGACAAAATTCTACCTTTCATCACATTGAGAACTTGAAACTTTTCTTTATGTCAGGATTTTTATAGTCAAGATATTTTTGTAAATATGCAATTGTAGCGCACCACATATCTCTCTGCTCTGCTGCGTGGATATTACAGCCTTTAAGGATTGTGAGAACTGACCTTGAGAATACTTTAAAATAATAGCTCAGGGCAGTTTGATATTTCAGCTGTTTAAAAAATAGCAGCTGACTTAAAACAGCTTTCTTTCATTCCCCCAAGCATATGATACCAATCCTCAAACTAGACACATAGCTTGTAAAACTTTACACTTCCGATCTGTTCTGGGTTAGCCAGTGATGGAAGATAGCTGTGCCCATCTTCAGAGCTGCAGAGTCTTTATTTAGCTCATCACCATTTTAAGTATTAGCTATGCTATCATTAAACAGCTTGAATTTGAACAGTTCCAGTATGTCTTAGACAAAAATCCCTTTTTCAAAAAAAGCAGTTCTCAATTGAACGGTTTTGAAACTGTCTCAGTGCTATTTGTTTTTCAATAAAATTAATTTTAAAAAATCACTAGAAAAAAATCAGTTGAATGAAAATCTTGGTTTTTCCCAAGTATATTTACTTCATTTTCCTCAAGCTCATTTCTTCCTTCCCCTAGAAGCATTACAAACATTTTGCCATTGCCTGCCATGGTCTCAGTAAAGGGAAACTGAGGAAATAATGGGAGTATTCACAAGGTGAGAACCCTGTTTGCATTTGGCTTTGTAGTTGTTCCAGTGTTTTTCACCAGTTTAATTCTCCCAGTGGTAAAGTGAGGAAAGACACAGGCTTGCAAACTAGTACAACAGGCTTGCTTCAGGTTATATAGCTAGGAAAGGCTTCAGCAGCATGTTCTGCTTTATCATACCAATTCCTGTTGTCATTTACATAATTACAGTATTTGTATTTCAATAATCTAAATAGAAATGTAAATTTAGAGTTATGCATACTACCAAAGATATGTTACAGGCACATGAGGGTTTTTATTTATTTATTTATTTATTTATGTATGTATTTATTTATTTATTTGTATGGTAACTGGATGTCACTGTCACCTTCTCTGGACCTTTTTTTTAAAAAAAAAATACTAAAAGTGAAGCAAAGTGATACATCTAGAGGATAGGAACTGAAAATATGCAATTTTATCTGAGTTTGGTAGTTTATTTTAAAAGGCAGAATTAGAATGAAAAGTTGAATGTGCCAGCAGGGCATCACCAGGATGCACTCAGATAAAAGGGAGCATTATCAAGCTTCCTGGCTCCAGCCCAGAGGAAAAAGAGCTTTCTCTAGTGCACATTGCCTCACACTTCGAAACACTGCCAGCATTGTCAATGGGACACATTTCCTTTCTAGCTAAAGTCAAAGTATCATATTTACTTTTTCTGAATGCAATAATTAAGCCATTAAGTAGGAGGTCTTTAAACTGGACTATGAGTGAAGGGAAGCATCAGGAAAGGCCCAGAGAGGCCACTTTGATTTTGAAAACTCACAACCTTTTTGGGAAAAATCCACCACACTCAAAAGCTCATGAGTATGGAAGGTTCAGTGAACTAAACACTAGCAAAGTCTTGGTGAGGAGAATTCTTACATTTTTATCAATCACATTTCAAACTTGTGGACCCTAACCTGGCACAAAATGGTCTGGGGCCTGAGATAAGAATCATTATATTTGTATTTTCTCTGACTTGGAACTGCAATTTAGCATTTCTTTCTACTATTTATGAAAATAGCACATCACCATAATATGAGCCATGCCTTAGATGCTGGAACTAAGGCAATCCGTTGTTTTCTGATCAAGTTTCACTTGCTACAGGAATCTCAGAGTTTGGTATTTTATTTAAAAAGCCAGAATTAGAAGGACAAGAGGTTGAATATTCAGCAGGGCATCACCAGGATTCACTCAGATAAAAGTGTTGTTTAAACAGCACTTCTAGAAGTGACTATAGTTGGATCTGCTGCTAGAGTTTTTTTTTTTTATAAGAATCATAATATCTGCCACAGAGTATTTTTGCATATTTTTGATTACTATGTTTTGATATAATTGGATTTTTTGTAATTCTAGACACATTTATGGTCAAAAAACACTATTCTGAGAGTGAATTTGTAGATTTTATCAGGCTGTCAAAGGGACCCATGATAAAGAACAAAACATTTAGTGCCTCTGAGGATTACATTTATGTCTGGAAACCTGCTCAATTTCGATGTATGTGTATGTGCATGTGTATTTATTTGACAGATTCTATGCAAGTGACTGGAAATATAAACATGAATTACTACATTATTACCAGTTTCTAAAAAAAAATCTAGTTAAGGAATCTATCACATTCTCAGGCAATTATATGCCAACAAGGAAGACTGTGCCAACTACTTGTGCTAAGCATTTTATATGCACCATAATTGTATCTTGTCTTTATAGACAAGGAGACTTCAGTACAAAGAAGTTAAGCAAAAGGCTCAAGCAGCTAATTGGTGAAGCTTGGGTTGGTGCCTGGGGAGGCAGAACTCTGGAGGCCGCGTGAGAGCAGCTGGGCCTGCCTGACACTCTATGTGAAGCATGTGCAGGCATCCTCATGTGCAGTGGTTCTCCAAGGACCGGAAGGCGAGGAGTCAGCCTGAGAGTAGTGGGATGGTTTGCAAAGATCTCTTCTTTGGGTGATAACACCTGGATAAGGCTAGCAGGACGGCAGGGCCTGGCAGTTTCAGACAGGAAGTCAGAGTACTCTAGAGGGAAGCTTTGTGACTCATGAGATAGAAAAGGCTGCAATAGACTTACTGCTAAATATTACCAAACATATTGTAGAAGCAGAAAGTGGGACTGGCTAGTAGATAAACACAGACAATAGCTGCGAGAGTCAGTGCACAGATTTTAGTTTTCTTCCCTGGTGAGCACATGCACAATTTTATCAATGCATTAGGTGACCTCTTTGGAATATGACAACTATCCTGCATGTTCAAGCTGTTACATTTGTTTAATAGCTATATTCATTAGTTTGATTGATTGACAACGTGTACTTGAAACTCAAGTCCCTGAAATTGATAGCCATGGGCACAATTCCTTTTTACCTACCTTATTCTATTGAATCAAACGCAAAGAAATGTATGAGTATTTTTTATTATTTTCTTGATCTTTTCAACACAATAACACTGTCCAGGAACAGTGGTTTTCAAACTTAATGGGCAGCAGAATCACCTGGAGAGCTTGTTAATTCACAGATTGGGTTGTCCCTAAACTCAGTTTCAGTTTCATAGGTCTGATATATGCCAAGAAAATTTGTATTTCTAACAAGATCCCAGGTGATCCTCCAGCAGTGAGTCCAGTGGTCTAACTTGCAAACATGTTGATGCTATGAGATGTTTTTTAAGTCAGCCCTAAATTATATGACCTGGACTCAAACAGGAAAGAATGATGGAGGAAATGAGTTATGGAAACTGACAAGATCTGGGTCATATTCTAATCTAATATGCAGCTATTATATGACTTTGACAATGGCTTGATCTACCTTATCCTCAGATTTGTGTTTCAAATGTATGGAAGAAGGGCCTAGGGATCTACCTTTGCGGTTCAGCACCTACCTGGAAAATATGAGGTCCTGAGTTCAATTCCCAGTAGTACCCTCCCCCCAGCAAGAATGGAACAATTGTCACTCAGAATATAGTGATATTATTAGATGTAGTTATGGACACAGTATTTGACTTTTTCTCCTTTCAGTTCTTATGTGGAAGCTCTAATATTCAACATAACCATATTAGAGGCAGGATCTTTGGAAAATAATTAGATTTAGATGAAGTTGTGAAGATCCAGCTCTTATGATGAAATTAATGCTCTTATGACGAGAGGAAGAGCTCCCAGCTTTCTCTGCCACTGAAGCACAACATGGGAGCTCAGTGGTCTGCTAGCCAGGCAAGGAGTCTTCACAGCTTCAGGTCCATCCCAGCTGCCTGATCTTCTACTTTTAGGCTCTAAAACTGAGACACATAAATGTTTAGTGTTAAAACCACTAAGTATATGGCATTTTGTTACAGCTGCTCAAGCTAACAGAGACTTACTATTCATGTGTCATGTTCTGTAGTAGCTGGATCACCGTATTTCTTGTAACACGTCTCCCATATTGGATTTGTTAAAGCCGAGGCATGTTTGGGCTCAGTTGATATGGTTAGAAATGTAAGCGTCAAGTTGAATAAGTTGGTGATTGCATGTTTAAATGCTTTGCCCTTTCCCCTTGCAAGTGTTTTCTTGATGTCTGGGCTTTGGTCTCCTTCTAATCTCCCTCCAAGCCAGAGTTCTGGTCTTATTTTCTGCTTTCTTGCCTCTTCTTTTAAAGCTCATATCTTGTCTTTTAGCTTCCAGGGTTTTCAGTCATTAACAGTCACAATAAATGAATATTTTTTCTCCCCAAGTGTTCTTAGATAAAACAATTCATAATGATTCAGGTTAATTTTAGTAATACAACCCCCACATACTTCTATGGAACATCTTTTTTTCATTATGTGCACACATAACATACTACAATTTTGTTTCTTATATTCACATTTTCTTTTATTTATATTTGAGACCACTTTGAGATAAATACTATATTTTGAATTTTTCACTATGCCTGGGACAGGGTGGCACAACAGTGAATAGAGAAAAGAAATCTCAGAGATACCTCTGTTTATGCTGAGTCTTAATTGCATCTCTGTAATCTGAAACCACATGAAAAATTGCACTAAAATCATTTTTAAAAATGTGTCCACCATATTCAATTGATAACATGATCTGTTGACACTTTATGAAAAATATCACTGATTCATAAGTTAAACTCAGAAACAATGAAAATTAGATATGCCTTCTGTAGAGAGTTTCATATTTATTTAAATAGATAAAGATCTAAAGTTATCCACAGTTAAATATGATTAAAGATTCTAGATAAATGACTTTTCAAGAGACACATATCAGATACAGGGAGTTAGAGGCTTGTTGGATTTCCTCATTTGACTAGACATTACTTTTGTAGGAACTTGCCTATATGTTCTACTGGTGTTGTAAGAATTCTGCATGCATCACTCACTGTATCATAATATCATGGTAAAGGCTGTATTTTTAATTATCATTTTACAGGTGAAGTATCTGAGTCTTAGAGAGGTTGAGTAAATAACTTAAGGACATTAGGAGGTCAGAGTGGCATCCAGTCCAGTCTGTCTAATTACTAAGTACTTCTGAGCTTGGCCACGGTGCTCAGTCACCTTCCTCATGACATTTTGAAACAGCATCACCAAAATAATGGCTCTACTCAATAGCAAAATTATTCAAACAAGGTATTTGTTATATAGCAAATAAATGAAGGCATACGTAAGTTCACTTAAACCACATTCTTGTTTTGACTTGTGAAGTCCTGAGCACAGTTTAAAGAATATAAAACATAAAAGTTTAATAGTCTGGTGGAATATATTTCAATTGTGAAATTTGACCTACTCTTAAACATCCGCATAAATAAGTGATGAGTTAACTATGAGTTCAGAAATCTGTACACTCACTTTAAATATTCATTTCCGTGTCTTTAAAGGCCCAGTTCAGTTCTATCCTTTACCTTGAAAATGTGAATACAAAGAATACAGTCCTTGTAATTTATCCAAAAATATTTCCACGGTAGAAAAAATAAATCAAAAAAGGGGAAATATATTGCTGAAAGCCAGTTAATTAATGCTGCTGGGGAGCCGTGTTCTTTTAACTTTACTACTCCTTGTTGCCTCTTCAAAATGTTGCTTGATGACTATAACCTTCCCTTGGAGATCTATGAACTGATTGATCCGGCAAGCATCTTAAATGGCACAAGAACATGAGAATGCCAAAACCAATTCACATCAATGGCAGTTAAGCCTTAGATTTACATAAATTTAATGTTTTCTGTTTTTGCGGTTCCTTCTTTTTTAAGTTTTTTAAATTAATTTTATTGAGAAACAAATAACAATGAGACAGTTTCAAAACAGGTTAGTAGGACAGTTGCAATAATTAATACGTTGCATATTGTTGTCTTCATAGTAGTTATTCATAGTACAAGATGCAGGCATGATATCCTGTCCAAACACTATTAGTGTAAATCTTTCTTCGTATTGAATTAAGAAAAAGTAGTTGTATATCTGTCCTATTTTGTATATACAGATACAAAATCGTCCTTCATTTATACCCCCTTTTTTGTATAGTTTTATCAGAGATGGGTACTCCTTTGCCATTTAAATATTGTAAGTGTGTGAATTCAGCAAAATAATCCAATATAGCCCAGTAGTCCATAATAGTAGGGGGTTATGCATAGGACTGGCAATGTCAGAAGTTGTTGACTTGAGCCTTTTACAGCTCAGCATATTAATATGGCTTTATTTTATTTTTTTAATGAA
>NW_004524672.1:7733250-7734959 GCF_000260255.1 Octodon degus
TTTGCACATAAGTCCAAAAATCTCACCATATACAACCTTGAAGCAGGACAGTCCCACAATATTTCTTTTCCTGTCTCTTGCTTACATTCACCACCCCCTTCTTCTTGAACATCCACCTACCTGAGAGACATCTTAGCAGTAACTGGCATGTCATGACAATATGGCTTTATTTTTTAATACCTCATTTTTACATTTTTCTGCTGGATGTTTAAGGCCAATATAAAGCAATACCCATATAACAAGAAATGTAACTTTTGTATCTGACAAGGTCAGTCAAATCCCCTCAGAATTTACCTTGAAACCCTGTACCACAGTTTGTAGATTCTTTGTCAGTGTCAGCCATGTGGATGAGTCACAGCCATTGCTTGACCAATTTGCTCTTTGTGAAAGCCCAAGAGAATGTTTCTCTCTAGGTGACCCTCCTTAGGCACACTCTACATTGTCAATCACTTTCCTCTTTGGCCCTATAATCTCCTTGATCACAAAATTTGGGATACCACTGAGTTACATGATGTCACAGTATAGGTTCTCTTATGTTCTGAGTCCTCACTCACCTTGAAAGGCTAGGGCCAAAATGTGAGCTATCCTTGTAACCCTTCTTTTTCTCTAGTTTTTGGTCTGAAAACTTAAGTTGTTAACCATCCAGAACAGAAGCTTAATGATATTATTACCCTATAACATAGGCAGTTGAGCTTAATCTCACTATATGTCTGAATATAAGACATCTTAGACAGAACATGGAACAGGTATTTTTTTTATCAAGCATTGATGAGATTTATATAAACTTAATGTAACCTGAGTCTTCTAGAATGGATCACTCTGAATATCCTGGTACATTTTTCCATAATTCATTGTACTATAGTACATAGTTGAAGATAAGTACATTTACTCCTGGACCCCACTAGGTATAGAAGAGAGAGAAAATGAATCATGTGAGTCACTATGGCAACAGCAAATAAAAGTGATGCCAGTTCCCCTTTGGTATGCTTTTGAGTTTTGGAAGTTTCTTGAAGCTTAAGTTGAAATATTCTATGATTAAAATATTTACTCATACTTCTTTCTTTATATTTTAGAGAAGGGTCTACAGTGTGTTCAGTGTCTCATTACTAGATTGGACTCATAGTGATCCGCTTGTTTACAGCCTCCCAAGAGCTGGGATTACAGGCACATGCCACCATACCCAGTCTTAATTGCTGGCTCAGCACCCACTGGAGGCAGGGCTGGCTCAGCAGACCTGGGGATGGAACCCCCAGTCCCTGCATCTGCTAGTAGGTGCTTTAGTCCTCTGAGCTATTTGGCTGGCCCTACTCATACTTCTTTAACAGACTTCCTTCTAAATTGTAAAGAAAACTTACAATGAACCAAAGATATATTATCAAATCTACATCAAAAGGGCTTCAATCAAAGCTAATGATACACTATTCAGACAGAGAAAATAGAAAGAGAACCACAGGCTATTACTGACCAAGAAAGAAGTACCCACTGGGTGGTAGCTATGAGACATAAAAATATGTCTTAACATATTGTTAACAAGCAAAGGGTAACAACAGATTTTCAACATCATACTCTTTACCAAAGAAATTCACAAAGTAAACAAAATCATTAAGTATGAGAAAAACTTAGCTAATGAGGAGAAAATCTAGAATGTTGGACAGAGAGAGAGAGAGAGAGAGAGAGAGAGAGAGAGAGAGAGAGAGAGAGAGAGAGAG
>NW_004524672.1:7735059-7750173 GCF_000260255.1 Octodon degus
AGAGAGAGAGAGAGAGAGAGAGAGAGAGAGAGAGAGAGAGAGAGAAGTAGCTAGCTGAGAAAGGTAGATAGACTTCATGGTAGGCCATTAACAGACCTAACAGACCTTGCTCTATTTTTAGGATAAGGATAATGACTTGGAGGAAAGCAACAGAGTTGGTGGGATCAAGGAAGCAGTTCTTGTATCTTATTAGAAAATCTAAGGGATAATAAAATCCTTTAGATGTTGAATTCCAGAAATACTGTCTTACTTGACTGTGGTCTGGATGAGATATCTCATTGTCACTCGCTGTTCTTAGGGTGGAGTTTTGATGAGGAGAATGGACTGACTGCAGTGTTTTAAACTACTACCAGCTCCCTGGCATGTTCTTTACAACCTAGTCCCTAGACTACCACAAGTACTGAAAATGCATTGTCTAGTACAGTTGGTAGCAAACTTGTTCTGGAAAAAATCAGACAGTAAATATTTCAGATATTCCAAGCCTTAACCTCCGTCCTAACCTTTATTTCCTACTGTTGTTACATGAAAACAGCCATAGGAAATATGTAAAAAATATGAGTGTGTTGAGATGCTATTAAATCTTTATTCATGGATGCACTTAATCAAACTTCCCTCTTAGCATTTATTTCTTGACTCCTCTTACCCTTATTTTGCAGACATATTTCATGCCACACTTTTTTGAAGAGGTGTCCTTTTTCAACTTTCTAATTTTATACATCCTTTGATGTGAATTTCAAGTGCTTAATGGTACCTTTTAGGGCCATATTTCATGTAGCTAAATGAAATGTCATGTGAAAATGAAACACTTAAGTTAGATTTTCCTTTAACAAACAAGCACATAAGTGATGCTCAGTTTGGAGGAAATGTTGATGTTGCTGATAAAAGAGATGATCTGACAGCAAACCTGCATTAGATGAGAGGGTAATATGATAAAAGGAGAGAAAAGGCAGTAGTTTCTGGAGCAACAAAACTGCCTCAGTCACTTCCCAGACTTGAGCTCTTTCTTGCTAAGTAGTAAACTATGTGCTCCTTTCCCTCTGCCTTTGTATCACACAAGTCTTCTACCTCAAGAGCCAAACAGAAGGATCTGATGGGAAATCTCTTTACAGATCACACACTAGCTGGCTGGAGATGGACTCATGGTCAGCTATCTGGGCTGATATTTGCTAGTTTATGTGGTAAACTTTGAGAGGAAAAATTGTGGCAAAGTTAAACTATTGTTAGATTTATTGTGTTCACTGAATAACTACAAAAGCACATGCTTGTAATGGCCCATGGTTGAGAGTAGTTGCGTCTCATGTCTGACTGAATGGCATTATTGCTAGCAATAATCCTCCGGTTACAAAAGATCTGGGGGCAGCCAGATGTCAGTTGTGGTAAGTAATTCATAGTGGGTACAGCAGCCCTCAAGTGGGCCCCAGATGTTTAGAATCATCCCCTGGCTTTCCATGTCCACAGAAGGTTGCTGGTGAATTTGGAGTCTGACTCAGTAGCAGTGTCCAGAAGAGTGATGGTGACCCCACTTCATGGACTCTCTCAGCCTGAGTTTAACTCACTGTGTTCTCTCAGCACTTCAACTTCCTTTACTTTGCTCTTGTGGAAGTAGGCTGAGTAATCCCAGCCATTTTCAATGCCCATACCCTGACCCTCAGAAAGTACAAATATTTTAGATTAAGATGGAAAAAGAAACTTTGCTGATGTGGTTACTTACAGTAGTCTGAGATTGGGAGATTATGTGGGGTGATTCAGGTAGGAGCCATGTGCTCTGAGAGGATCCTGGGAGAGAGGAGAAGGTGGGTTGTGTCTGAGAAGACAGTGGAGCAGCAGAAGCAGAAGAGGAGAACTGAAACTGGTAGCAGGGCCTGAAGTGTTCCATTGTTGGAAGGAGACCATGAGCCAAATAGCAGGGAAGCTTTTATTTTTTGTCTGTCTGTCTGTCTGTCTGTCTGTCTGTCTGTCTGTCTGTCTGTCTCTCTCTCTCTCTCTCTCTCTCTCTCTCTCTCTCTCTCTCTCTCTCTCCCCACCGCCTCTTTCTCTTTCTTCTTTTCTTTCATGTATTAGGTACAGGGTCTCACTATACTCTCAGACTCATGATGATCCTCCTGTTTTCAGCCTCCCCAGCACTGGGATTACAGGTGCACACCACCACGCCCAGAGTAGTTCATTGGCTCAGCATGGCCCAGGGGCGGGGCTGGCAGGGTGTGCGGGACTGGGGATCAAACCTTGGTTCCTGTGCTTGCCAAGAAGATGATTATTATGCTGAGCTATCTTGGGGCCCCTTTTAAGATAGGAGAGGTGATAAATTTTCACCTACAGTCCTTAGAAGTCTAAATCCCTATTGAGACACTGTGGCTTCAAATGTTAGAAATGCATCCTGCTATGCTCTGGAAGGCAGATGTTCCAAACAAGTTTCAATGGGCTGGACCCCTGCACCCGCAGAGTCAGGCTTCCTCCAGGGCTCCACCCTCTGTTTCTCCAGCTGCTGGTGACTCGCAGCTGTATTGCTCTAAATCCCTATTTAGACTTCTGATTCCTAGAAGAATCAGTCAATGTACTTTTATTGTTTGTGGTGATTTGTTTCAGCAATGACATGGAACCAATACAGTCTTTCTTCAATGATAAAAATCCCTTCTCATTGATGCTCTCCGTAGATACTTTTATCCACTGTTAAAAACATATAATTAAGGTATTAGCAAGTGTTGAATAGGTACTTGTATCTAAGTAAGATACAGGTATTAGATAGAGTATATAAAAGTTTACCTGTTTATACTTTCATGAATATATGAATAAGATAACCTTATTCAACCTTATAAATCAGAGTATAAATAAGGGTTATATCTAAGGATTAATTAATGCCTTGCCTCTGATACTGTCTCCATGTCCACTGTGACCCACCTGAGTGAATTTTATAATCATCCTCAGTGTCTGATATTCCTCAAATTCTGATTTCTCAGCAATGGGCAGTGGCTTCAGGTACCACATCTTAGTGGAAGTATCTACTGGCTCAATGGGACAATATTTCAAGTATAGTAAGTGAGACTTTAGGCTACCTGAAATCCAAAGGGCACCCTGCCCTCCAGAATATAATTGTGGGCCATGTTAATCCCCTATTCACTCTCTTCAGGGTCAGCTCCTTATAGCCACAGTCCACAACAGGAGCAGTGTTTCCAGACATCTTCAAAATACCGTGTTATATGTACTACTGGACACAAGTGATGTTGGAAGAGATTTTGCTCTCCTGAACTCTGACAGAAGGCCCTGTAGAGGCTCGCCTTATACCTGGTTCCATGGAAATATCTTTGAATAGCTACCAGCTTGGCCACTGATTCTCCCTCTTTGTACTTTATAGAATGACTCACCCAGACACAGTAAGGGACAAAGTCTGAGACTTCACTCCCCTAATGTCCCATCACCAAATTCTCCTCTCTTCTAGTAGACTAGAGTCTGGTGCAATGATATAGATTAAGATATCTATTCTTAATGACTGGGAAGTAGTGTTTCTTTTCTATTATGGTTGCAGGGAAAGAAAAGCACTGTTGTACTGAATGGCTGCTATTGACCTACATGTGTGTCCTCATTGTTTTCTTAAGAGAAGCTGGTTGATTAGCAGCTGTGGTAGCTTCCAGTCTCTCTCTTGACTGATGCATTCTCAACCCTGTTGCTATCTGACCCTGGCTCACTAGGTTACAGGAGGAGAACTCCTCTTTAATAATTCTCAGTCCACGTGCAGGTCCTCTAAAAAGAGTCCTCAAATGAAGGCAGATTGCTGATAGGACATTTTTCTTTTGGTTTCAGAGAAGGGGTACCTCCAGTAATGTTACTCTGTACTGTGATCTATACCCATTTGTATTACATTTAACTGCTCTAACTGGTCTGAAGAAAAGCCATGCTGGCTTTGGACTTGTATTTGTATGTATGCTCAATCTGACATCAAAAAGATTAGGAATCAAATTCTCAAGACTTGGCACATCTCACAGGGACTATGGAAGAAATTCAGAATAGGCTTGGGCTTGCAATCAGTAGTGACCTGGACCACGACCTATGATAGTTCACTGAGTTTTTGTGAAGGCTCGCTATGTGACACTTCCATTGAAATGAGACTCAGTGGTTAAGATGAAAACTTAATGCAATTAGAATCCACCATACATTTGTGGAGTGTGATGGATTGAATCTCAATGTCCCCCTAAAACCTCATGCAATTTTAGATGGGCCTTTTTCAGGGGTGGCTGAATCTAGAGTACGTGTTGGTGATGCCTTCTGGGACTAAGGGTGCTGGGATGAGGGGTGGGTGACTGGTGGATTAGTCCACTGATTGGATTGGCACTTCCCTAATCCCAGCGGCCTGGATAGAGTACAAAGGGGACAAGAAAACACTGTTAAGATTCTGTTACTGCTTTTTCTGTCTTCTGGTGCCATGAACTGCTGCTCAGTACCATGTGCCACTCGGCCTTGGAGCCAGCTGAGTATGGACTGAAACCTGTGCAAACTGTGAACTAAATAAATTATTTTTTAAAACTTTGGGTGGAGTATTTTGTCTCAGCACCAAGAGAAAAGTGACTAGGAAATAGAACATTTAGGTGAAGGCTAAAAATTAGTGACTGGAAGAAGTGACTAGTTTTTCTTTGATTTCTTTCATTTATTCTCTCTTATAATCCCATCTTTGGGAAAAGGTAACAGTGGGAAAAAGCAGTGAACACAAAAATTAAAAAAAAATTTAGAATATAATTCTAGAACTGTAACAAATCCAGGAAAGCAAAGTGTGTCTTGAGAGATTCAATTTTATTCTTTTCATACTTGATATAAAAATAGTCATTACCTTGTTCCATAGATACTTTAGAAATATCTATATAAAGCTTTTTTCCCAACAGAAATGGAGAAGAGGAGAGAACAAATGGTCCAATATGCTTTAAATTCACTGAATTTCTTGCTTGGACATATTTAGACACTTTAAAATGTTTTTAACCTGCTCTATAGAAATATATTTTTTAAACTATTGAAGCTTATACACTGTTTTGTCCTTCAAAGATTTAAATGTATCAACTGAAGTGGGTTAGAATTGATGGCTATAACATTTTCTGAACTATGTTAAGTTTGGTAATCAAATGAAAAGAAATGCAAGACAAATTTGCATCTTCAGGCAGCATGAATAACACATTACATGATGTGGTTTTGCTAGTATATAAGCCACTTGTTGAGGCTATCTATTATTTTTTTTGCCCTATTGTCTATCTATCATGTACATAAGTCATATTGGATACTTAATAAATGTGAACAAGTACATATGTACCAATATATAATATATATAATATAATATGTTCCAAATATATAACAGATGTATATATTTGCATATCCATTATGTATATGACTTTGCAGAAGGCAAAGTCTTCAATTGGATCCTCTATCTAAAAATACAATCTTATGTTTTTAATATCTTACAAAGTTTTCACAAACACATGCACACAAAGGATATTTCTATAAATTATCACATCATGAAGAATCTAGTTACTAACTTGTTTTAGAGAAAGAAATCTACCATTATCAAATTAACATAAATTTGTATATAATAAATATTTCATCCTTACAAAATTGTTTCAAAGATTTTGTCTTGAGAAAGTCATATCTCCAGTTTGTCTTGTTTTGGACGAACATATGAAACCAAATCTTTGTTATCAACACAAGCATATTCCAGTAATGCATACCTTATCTACAAACTCAAAACTATCATTTTCTAACAATAAAGCATTTTAAATAGCTCTATTTTATTTAATCAAAATTGTTTATCTGCTGAGATATACCATAAAGTAGAAAAGTTTAGGTTTTATGATGAGATCTTATTCAAGAGGGTGACTTTTGATTTTTAGAAAACCACTGAGTTTTCTTGTGAATGTCAGTACACCCTAGGGAACAATACATGAACCTCTAGGATATCTATGTGGACCTATGAATTTATTGCTTAATTTCTCTTATCTAAAAAGCTAAAGACTAATGAGTTATTGTGACCATCAAAATGATCATAGCAGCTGCCAACATTCAAGGATTATTTGATTACTGAATCTTATAAACAAAGGCAAGGAATCCTATGCTGTAAGGAATGGATTATCTAATTTCATCAGCACTTATAAAGGCAGAGTGATGTCTCGCTTTCCCAGTATATTCCTGGAACATTTGCACAGCCAGAGTCAAGACTTTCTATTTTAATCTCAAAATCCGCTATATGAAAAGCCAATTTCTAAAAGTACTTGAGAGATTCATTTATGTACATCATTCTAGAGGAAACAAGAACATATGTCTCCCTCTTTCTAAAAATGTCCAGTGTCTTCCTATCACACTTATTATTCTAAGAATCCAGCTCATTGCTGGGAGCCATAAGGTCATTTCAGACATCGACGGTCTCTGCCTCTGGGAACTTGCACTTAAGCATGTCTGTCAGGTTTCTTGGCTTCCATCGCATGCATACTTCACTCTGCCAAATGCCGTCTGCCCTCAGATCTTCTCTTGAGCTGCCTAAAGTACTGTTTTCATGTGGAGCCCTTGTCTTAATACCCATCTCATTAGCCTCAGTTCTTCCTTTAGAATCTAGCTGCATGTGAAGTGTCTGTTCTCTCTGTTGTTATTGCTATTCATAGTGGACTGATTCAGGGTAGAAGGATTTCACCTAACATTTGTTGAATTACTTGTTATGATTCTTGCTTATAACTTAAAATTAAAAATTAACCTGACCTCAGTGCTGCGCTCCCTGCAAATCTGTGGCACAGATGTTAATGTCCTGAAGCTACAACACTCTTCTGCTCAGGCCCGCAGTTGCAGTTGTTTTGTGTTAGACTTTGTCATCATATTATCCTCCACTTTGCTCTGCTTTCTTTTCAAGTAATATTCTTTTTAAAATATTACTAGGACAATAATTTTGTTCTTAATAGGAAAAGAAGTATATTAGAAGGATATTTTCAGAATGTATAATATTTAAAGCTTTGTTTCCTAAGAATAACAAAATGGACACTGAGAATATACAGACTCTGTGACCACTTGTATCAAAAATATATAAATGATAGATTTTTGCATTTGTGTATACATAAGAAATCCTGCAAGAATAAAGTCATGAATACCTGGGAGGTGTACACAGTGGACTACGGAAAGAGATAAGAGAAAAATATTTTATCACGTGACTTTTAAAAAACAGGTTTTATTTTTGAATTATGTGATATGCATTTCATTCAATAAACAAGAATATCAGAAATTCATCAAAAATTCAAATAATGCAGTTACATATTAAATGTTATGTATGGTTAGTTTTGATCTTAAAAGCAATGAAGGGGCCAGGGAGATAGCTCAGTAGAATAAGTGCTTCCCTGGCAAGCACAAGGGCCTGAGTTCAATCCCTGGTTCCACCCTTCCCCCCCAAAAGCAATGAAATGTGAAGTCCACATACGAACAATAAATTGAAGAGTTCCAGTATATGTCTTTGTAATTAGTAGTTAATGTTGGGTTTGTGTACAAAATTCAGAATATCAGGAATTTTGAACATTAAATAACTTTTTTTCATTGTAGATAAGGAAGAACAAATTATTAAAACTATCAAATGTTCAGAAAATTTTAGAACAAATTCAAATCCCTTCACTAATTGAAATTGGTTAGTTGTTTTTTGTAATCACTTTCATGTGTTATAAATGTATATTGCTTTATAGCATTTATGCAAATCCCTCATGTTAACTTACAGTGCATAAGGCAATCCACTTGTAGAATGAATATTCCATCTAGGTGGGAAGCATTGACAGTGACGGAGATAATTTTTAGGAATTTTTACAGCGTGGATGGCTAAACTCACCACAACCATCAGACATAATCAAGATTTTACAAGTTGATTGACAGTTATGAATTAGTGCAGGCAGGGTAAAAATACAAGAGGCACATCTATGCATATGGGTAAAGATGAATGAACTAATTTTTCTTGGATTATAGGCCCATGAATCTGCAGCTCTTTCAATGAATAAAAGAATCCTCTATGTAAGCTCTGAGACATTTCTTCGTATTTTCTCCTCACATTTTTCTCCAGGTTAGCTGATTTAATTAAATATTCCCTAAAACACTGGATGTTAAGAAATGTACAAAACCTAAGCTCCTGAGCACTCCCATTTTAGAGTTGATTAAAATCGATGAGTTTGGAGTTTTCTGTTAAATCAAAAGCTTCTGGTTTTCAGCAACTCTTTATTTTTGGAGAAACAGCTTTTTCATTGTGCAACAAAAGGGCTTAGGAAAGCTTCCTTAAAAAAAAAAAAAAAAAAAAAGGACTCAAAGCCTGTTGAGTCTTAAAATAGCTTGTAAGAACTACAGCGGAGCAGGCAAGGTGTGCAAGTGGACTGGGCCCCAAACAGAGACACGAGCCTCTAGCTTTCGCACACTCTGCCGGGATGGATGAGGGCTGCAAACCCCAGCCGGGGCTCCTGCCGAGCTGTGCTTTTCCTCCGCTCATTATGAAGATCCGAGGCCATTTCTTTTGTGTCTCTTCCATTTGTCCCATTCTCTAAAAGCCCACATTATCACCACGTAAACATCTTATACACAATATCTGTCATTGCTTGACTAAAGTATAGAAGCTCAGAGTTAATACAAAAATATGTTATGTGGAACTTTGATTCTCTATTGCAAAGAACTTGATACTTGTCCAGAGCTCCTATTATGCACCAGGCATTTTACTGTGCACTGGAAATTCATAAGTAAGTGACATCTGCCCTACCCTCAAAATTCTCATACAGATGGAAGGACAGGCAGATTCTTGAGATGTGCATTGGAGGAAAATGTTTTTAAGGAATAACTGTTTAGGATTGACAGTAGAAATGTGCAAATGAATATAATCACCATTTATCTCAATATTAAACTAATGTTCAGTGCCCGATGTACTGAGGCACTATGAAATATGAGAAAACAAATGTTGACAAAAATTGCTAAATTTTCTCTCAAAGTGTTATAACGATAAAGCATTCTAAAATAAAATTTGAATATTGTGTATCTGTTGGGTACCCAATTTGACACTGGTTGATTTTACAGTTGTTTCATTTCTGCTTGGAATGGTTGATAGAGTAAGGTAGCTGTTTTGCAGTGCACAGAGAGAGCAGGATCACCTTTGGAACAAATTGACTCCCAAATGTTTTATGACTCAGTGCAATAGATAAGTTGGTAGAATTAGTAGCTCCATGAAGTCTTTCAGAGACTCAGGGTTAGAAAGCTGTAGAAATCTACAGGGAGTAAGCCGTAAGATTATCTTGAGGTTGCCTCCTTTCTTGTAGGAAGAAAAGCATGGAGAGGGTTAATGGAAGGTTTCAACTGAACATACAGAAAGGTGATGCCCTTCCCGTAGACTCGACTCGGGGTTGTTTGGTAATTACATTCCTGTCTGCCAGGGAACTTGGAAAATGTAATCTAGCTGTGCTCCTATGTAAAGAAAGAACATAGATCTTGAGGCACATTACAGACAATGGCATTGGGGGGGCGGGGGGGGGGGTGGCTCTGGCAGACGCAATTTCCTGCTACATCTGTTCAGTTTGTACAAGCTTTCTTTAAATATCAAACATCTCAGAGGCAAGGAAATACGAAGGATAACCTCGGATTTGTACATTAATTGAACTCTTTTTTCTTTTTCGGTGGTACTAGGGATCAAACTCAGGACCTTACATTTGCCAGGCAAGCACTTATGCTGCTGAGCTATCTCTTTAGCCTGAAGAATTCATTTTAATTCAATTGTGGATTTTTCCTCCTTCATCAGAGAGCCACCAGCTAGAATATTCATTATTTTAAAATTGAAAAGAGACTTTTACTAACAGAAAAATAATCGCATTTCTTCTCTCATTTATTTGTCTTTTTCTATATCATTAAACAAATTTGGCCTCAAAATATTTCTGCCAATAAGTGTAAGGAGGTATGATGTGATTTTAAACTGGTCACCCTGGTGAATTTTAGTGCACATTAATTTAGGGGGACAGAATGGTTCTGGCATCAATAGTAAGTTTTAAAGTCACATGTAGTTCACATTTTGCAGACCTTTGTTTTCCTATTCATCTTGCAAATATTTATTGTGCTCCTTCCACATGCCAGGCTGACGCGATGAGCATGTTCCAATCAGTGGGCATTGACTAAGTGTCAAATGCCATGCTTGGTGGCACACATCTGTTTCTTCTTTTAATCCTCCTCAAATCCTTTGGAAACAGAAGTTAAAGCCTCAGAAAAATCGAAAGACCACTGAGATTAAATCATTCACCAAGGTCATTTGTTAGATACAGTAGTAAAACTGGAGTTAGAAACAAAATTTACATGAATCTAATAAATCTGTACTATTTCCAATATGCCTTCTTGAGTGTTGAGGTGATTGCATATTTTCCTGTTCATGAGAAGAACCAGACTGAGAGATCCTGATATATATTTCTACATAAAGTAAAACGAGGCAGGAAAGGGTTAAGGAATTTCAGGTGCTCCTAGATAATATCCTCTACCATTAGAATTGCAGCAGCATGAATAGCAGCTATGGCTTTTGACTATTAAGCACAGATGTTTTGTCCTATTTTATCAATAGGGTAAGGTATTCAAAAATAGAATTGAGACACGCTATAGGAAAAAATAAAACATCTGTTGTTTTATGAGTAAGTTATGTCACTGTGATGCTTTTCATAGTGGCTATTTCTCGGTCCAAATTGTGGAGGGGAAACCATGAACCTTGCCCAGAATGCCAAGAACTCATTGAGAAATAGTGGTATATTAATGGAAACCACTGCATAATTCTGGCCAAATGTAACAATGGCCTCTGTGGCCCCATGCCAGCTTGCCCAGTGCAGGGTGATAACTGACTACACTAAACTGGTGACCATGGCATATCCAGAACCCCTTCAAAGTCCAATAGATTAGCCAGAGGCAATTGTAATTACAGGACCAGGAAGGTCTCATGGAAGTTTTGATCATCATGAATGCATTTATAATTCACTAATCAAAAATTTTGGGTCCATTTTCATGGATAGAAAAATGGCTTAACTGATGATTACATTTCTTATCTAGAGAATATTGATTTTGAGAAATCCATATAGTCCTCTATGAACAATGAGATCAAGAAAATTGCTTACCTTGGAGAACTGGGATAAGGATTTACCTTAGATGTTTACCTTAAACAATTATATTAATTTTAAGTGTTCTACTGTTAAATTTACTGTTTACAAAAATTGCAAATCCTGATTTATTTAATACAAATTAGTTGATTATCTCCTATGTGCCTAAGCCAGAGATGAAGAGCTCAAGTTCTTACAGTGACCTGCACTTGTCTTCTCATGGGGGAGACAGTGTATAAATACAAATAAAATGACCTAATATTGAAAAATAATGTACTTAGAGAGAAAGGGTTGAGTTATTCTCAAAGGATTTAGTTGAAGGGACAAGAGTATTTCTTAGGGACAAGACAGCTATTTAAATAAATGAAAGAATGCTGGAGGAGATACTTGAGCAGGAATGTGAGTGAGGAGTGAGAATGCAGGAAAAAAGCACTTGAGGCACAAGAAACAGCAACTCAAGTGATCTTGAGCCAGAAAAAGAAAGAAGAGCAGAAGAAAAAAAAAAAAAAAATCAAAGAAGCAGCTCATTCATGGACCATGGTGTAAACTTTTGAATTTCATTCATAATCTGAAAGTAAGCTATTGAAATTTTACAGGGAGTTTGACTGCAGTCTGTAATGTTATAGCAGCTACCTGCAATAAGTAAAGTAAACTGTACTAGAGTGAGAATGAAAGTGGAGGAGGCATTCAGAAGAACTTCGTCTTCTGTCCACTCCATGAGGTAGTAGAGGCGTAACCCAGATGGCAGCACTAAATGGAATGAGACAGTGAGGGACACATTGGATCAGAAATTGCCAGGCTGAGCTGTGCTTTATTTATTTATTTATTTATTTATTTTTATTTTTATTTTTTTTTGGATTTTAGGGAAGGGTCTACAGGGTGTTCAGGGTCTCACTATTAGATCGGACTCATAGTGATCTGCCTGTTTACAGCCTCCCAAGTACTGGGATTACAGGCGTGCACTACCACGCCCAGTCTCAATTGCTGGCTCAGCGCACGCCAGGGGCAAGGGCTGGAAGGTAAGGCCCGGGAATTGAATCCCTGTCCCCTGTGCCTGCTTGCAGGCACTTTCATCCGCTGAGCTATTTGGCCAGCCCTTAGCTATGGTTTAATTCAAAAGTAAAACAGGCAAGTTCTCTGACCCCAAGATGCTCATATTCTAGGTGGGAAGACAAGACATATACAGAAAGACTGCATAAAATTCAGCAATCCTCAGGTGGTGGTAGATAGATACCAAAGATTGCAACAGAACAACATGAAAAATAATTGTGTGGTCAGGGAAAAGCCTTTTTTTTTCCCCCCTATTCCTTTCTTTTCCATCCATTTTAGGTCCACTGAAAAGTTGTAAGATGAATACTATTCATCCAGATTAATTTGATCTCATCGCTCTCTGTCCCTGTTCCCACTCTCCTTTGCTTTTGCCTACACTAAACTACTTTAGGGTACATTATAGATGCTATACCACTTACCTTTAAATTCTGAAAATTTCCAGTTTCTAAAAGCAAGGCCATTGTAACTCAGTAACCCTACAAGTGTCAAAATTAGAAAATTAGTACTGATACAATGTGTTACCTAGTTTACAGGTCTTATTCAACTTTCAGCAACTTTACAAAATTTTTTTTTTCAGCCAAGGGTAAACCCAGGTAAACACGCATTATTCAGTTGTTACATCTTTCCATACCCCTTTAATTCTGAACAGCTTCTCAGTCTTTCTCGTGTGTCATGGACTTGACATTTTGGAAGAAGGCCAGTTCCTCTTTTTATGAAACATCTGATTTTCTTGTGACTAGAATAGATTCCGCATTTTTGGTTGAAACACCATGAATGTAATACTGACTGATATGTCAGAAAATGCATGATGTTGATTGGTTATCAGTAATGACTGGTGTTAATTTTAAAAATTTGATGACGACTAATTTTTCTTTACTGCCAAATTCTAATTTTCCCTTTGTAATAAATAGGTACCTTCTGAGGTGATACTTTTTAAGTACACTGTTACTGCTCAAACTCTCACTCCTACAATATGATTGTGTTTGTATTTCTATAATCATAATTCCTATGATTCTTGTCTGAATCGCTTATTAAGACTATGGTTCCCCAATGTTAATTTTCTGAGCCTATCATTACTTTTACTACTTCGCTTTTTTTTTCTTTATTGATTTATTTATATCAACGTGGGCTCTGGGGCTCATATTTTATTCAGTGTCTTGAATCACACACCATTTTTTGTTTATGATGACCTCAGTGTCTCAGATTTGACCTGTGGAGCTCATCTGTGCTGGCCTCTGTGTCCTCTGGACGTGTCCTCGTCATGGACAGAGCACTTCCTGGCTCTTTGGCACTACAAGATTTTAAAAATTCATCTTTTGTATTGTCTGGCCAAGGCCTGGAGGAAAACAGTCTTTTCAAAGAGCTTTTAAGCTCTAATCCTAATGACAAGAAGTAGACAACAAGACTGAGGTCTGGGGACTGGGGACGAGGGTGGTAATGAAACAAACAATGTGCAGTCCAAAGGCGTGGAAATCTGGCCAAATTCAGCATCACAAAGATAGGGTCTATTGTAATTTGAGAGAGGCAAGGGCATTTGATGAGGACAGAACGACCCAGAGGTCTGCAGCAGAGCTGTTACAAAAAAGTCATTTGCTGCATCTATGATATTATATATGTTTTAGTCATTGCTGCAGGAATGGTGAGTGTCACCTAGACTGGCAATGAAAAAGTACCTTTGCTCAGGGCCAAGAAGTGGAAGGCAGGTAAGCAGAAGAAAAATATGGTACTGCAAAGGAGAAGCAAAGGAACCTCCAGCCCCCAAACTCAGGATAAGACACCTCATTAGCAGTTCAGAGAGAATAATTTTCAGCACGGAGTTTTTCAGCAGACTTGAAGCAAAGAGCAACAGATAATAAGTCAGGCTGTGGTTTTGCTCACCATCCGGTGAAATGCATTTGTGACTCAGCAGAGTTTATAAAGTACAGGGATATGGGCAAAATGGGGGAGAGGAAGAGATCCTCAGGGAAACACAACAGCAGCAGGCAGAAGAGGCAGGCGATAGACTTTCCCAGCCTATAGATGCAGTGCTCTGGAAGTAGAGAGATAACGTTGAGGGCTCCTACGGGCTGCAGGTGTTGAGGCGCATAAATGAGAGAGGCAACTCGGTCTGGTAAGCATAAATGTGAACATCAAGAAGATACTTCAAGAAAGAAGCAACACAATGAATCCTAAATCCTTTTCACTGATGGGTCATGAAGAGATGCACTTAGCACTTCCGGGTGCAGCGGGATTGGTGATTAGGTGGTAGCACCTGGACTTCTAATATAGGGCTTTCAAAAACCTGTCCAAAGCCCAGCTGCAGTGTTGGGAGTCTGCTCAGTTGTTACTAGGCATCTAAAACCCCAGGTCAAACTCTGTTCTGAGCCTCTTAAAGTAGAATCATTGAAATAGTACAAGGAGAATGAGGAGAGGAAGATCTTCCTGTACTTCCTAAATGGCCAGTAACCAAATGCTGCCCTGGGGAATGCTCCCCTCTCCTGCAGCCTGGACACTGCTTTTTTTCTGCAGCTTCCCACTCACCCCCACTGGAGTTAGTTATTCCTTGTTTTGTTGGCTTTCCTTATCCATTACTGATTTATATTGATGAAGACTCTCAGATTCTTACTTTGTTCTGTGGCTTTATTAGTATTGGTAAATTGCGAGTCATTCCTCAAATGTGTATCCTTGTTCTATTTGTTCCAGGTTTGCCTAACAGAGATGACTTTTGTTCTCATTCAACTGTGAACTTCTTAAGGGTCACAAACAGCACCTGGCGAGAGTGGTATGAAGCTTTGGGGGAACAAAGGAATAAACAAACTGCCAGGGGTCCAGAGACACAGGTATCAGCTAAACAGTGGCCCGTTGAGCCCCAGACACCTAGGTGAGTTGGCTGACACTGGTGGGTGTAAATGATTCAGAAATTGTGTGTATGTAAGAGTGTGTGTGTGTGTGTGTGTGTGTGTGAGAGAGAGAGAGAGAGAGAGAGAGAGAGAGAGAGAGA
>NW_004524672.1:7750273-7813147 GCF_000260255.1 Octodon degus
TCTTAGATGTTGCCTTTAAATGTAAAAGAAACTGAGAGAGAGAGAGACAGAGAGAGAGAGAGAGAGAGAGAGACAGAGAGAGAGAGAGACAGAGAGAGAGACAGAGAACTGGTTAGCCTCTAGCTAGCAATTATTTATAAGAAAAACACTCATTCCTACAAATGCTCTTAGATGTTGCCTTTAAATGTAAAAGAAACTGCCATCCTTCCTGTGTGGTTTCCTAGGGATGATTTTAACTAACCTCTCCCAATCTGAGGCATTCTTCTTCTTT
Source organism: Octodon degus (assembly GCF_000260255.1). NCBI lineage: Eukaryota > Metazoa > Chordata > Mammalia > Rodentia > Octodontidae > Octodon > Octodon degus. The sequence goes on from NW_004524672.1 coordinate 7,750,545, forward strand.
GTTTTGTAATTGAATATTGAATTCTTGCATTGCTGAAGGACCCAAGCAAACGATCCTGGACATCTTCCTTTTCACCACGAGGGCCACAGACCCTCCCTTCGTGAATGGTGCATGCTGGGACCTGAGCCCTGTCCTCTGCACCTGAACAGTCCACTGCCCTGTGACCCCCAACTACAAGCATGGTGACTCCCCTTTGAGTACTCTGCAAACCTTATTAGTCATGAATTCTTCATGGAGCCTGCTACAAATAAAATAGAGATATTGGAGAGAAAATTTAAATGCACACTTTAACTTAATTATTATTTTGGGTTTAAATTAAAATGTAATGGTCAAATACAAGCCAGAGATCGTCTCCTTTCTAAAACTCTGCTGGTTCAGAAGTTCATTTTCTTCTTTGGGGCTGGGGTGCTCATTAAAGTACAGTCCAGTTGGAGTCTCACAGCTTCTAGTATCAAAAAAAAATTTTTTTTTCCTGTATTTTAGGGAAGGGTCTACAGGGTGTTCAGGGTCTCACTACTAGATCGGACTCATAGTGATCCTCCGGTTTACAGCCTCCCAAGAGCTGGGATTACAGGCACACAGCACCATGCCCAGTCTCAATCTCCGTCTCAGCATGCCCTGGGGGTGAGGCTGGCACTGCAGGCCTGGGGATCGAACCCCTGGCCCCTGTGCCTGCTTGCAGACACTTTAATCCGCTAAGCTATTTGGCCAGCCCATCTAGTATAAAATTTGTTGCCATGAATATCTTCCTATTTTCAGGGAGAGACTTATTCCTCTTTTTATGCCCAGTTTTTAGAGGAGGGTGCTGCATCTAGTAGGTGTTCAGTAATGATTTTATTAAGGAATAAATACATGTGTGCTCATATTTGCCTACACATACACACATATCTGTTACACATAGAGTTCAGGGACTACAAAAATCAAGAGTGAAAAATAACACATTTTGTTTGTAAAAATATTTTTCCATAAAGAAAGACATGAAATGTCATGGTAAAATGCTGACAGTTTGAGAATAAGCATCTTTTAAATGTCTCTAATTTCTTTCATAACAACTCTCTTTCTTAAGAGGGCATGGGTGATTTATACTCCAGTCTCTCAAACACTCAAGAGTGTTTGTTTAATGAGTGAGTCAATGAATAAATGAGTGAATGATTCTGATTAAAACAAAGAGCTTTCTTTGAAATCGGGAGCATCATTTTCCCATGAAATCTATTTGATATGTAAAGTACACACAGACACAAAGAAAATACCACAACAAAACATTCTTATCACTCTCTCTCTCTCTCTCTCTCTCTCTCTCTCTCTCTCTCTCTCTCTCTGTCTCTCTCGCAGATGTTTTCTTTACTGCCAGCCTGTCCCGTGGGCCAGTAAGTAACCATACCTTTAGGTATGCAGAAAGGATCGTAACTTAAGCAGGTTTGGCAAAGCCTGAGTCAGTGACGGCGGCGATAGGGGAGCCCTGAATGGGCCCTTTGATAGAGTGAAACATCTCCTACCTCTGAGCGCCTTACTCCTATTAGCACTTGCCCCCTGGGGCATCCCTGCTTCCAAGGAAAGGGGACAGGAGCACACCCAGCACCAGGCCTCAGGCAGCGCCCTATCTCACAGGCTTTTGCCATCTGCCATTATTGCTGGGCTGGGGCGTGGTTGTGGCTCTCTTGGCTCCTAATTCCCTGGCCCAGGCCCTTCTTCACAGACTTCCTGTCCTTTCCACTCTCTGACCTGAAGCCGTTCCTACAGTCGGGGAGCCGTGTTGCCCGTGCCCAGGACACAGCAGAGCTTGCCTTCCTCTACAGTGAAGTGGTTAATGCTCAAAACTTTTGCTCCATTCCCAGGGGACCCCCCATTAAAATGATTTTGCATTCACTACCTGCCAAAAGGACCTGTAAGCAAGCCAAGAGGAGCAGCCGATTAAGCGTAATTATGAATTCCGAATGGAAGAGAGTAGTTTCAGATTGTTTTGCATGAAAGACCTATTTTTTTCCTACTGAAAATTCACATGAGGAAGTATTGAATGCTCCATCGAGTTTTTATATTTAAATGTGCTTTGCAATGAATACATCTTGTGCTTTCATGAAACTGATAGAAAATCTCCCAAACTTGAAAGCTGCCCTTAGTCCTGGAGTTTTGGTTTGCTTGGGATTTGTATCTAATTTTCTTGGGAAGTATTTGAACATTTATTAACAAGAACTGGTACCAAGTGTAACCCTTAAGACATTTCCCAGGCTTAGCTGTCAATGAGCAGCTAATCCCCAAGAATTTCTAAAGGACCACAGAAGAGCCAGGGCTCAAAGGCCTCTCACAGGCTGCCCCAAAGTGTTCAACATGTGGTCATCAGCAACAAGTCAATTGTTGTCTGGCTGTGCTAAGGGCCTACTTAGTCATTAAAAGTCGCCATCACAGTATTTAAATTGCATAACCAGAGGTTGCTTTATTTGAAGTAAAACACTGAGTTTTTTTAAAAAAATAATTTTATTGAGAAACAAATAGCAATGAGAGTTTCAAAACCGATTAGTAGGACAGTTTCAATAATTAATCCATTTCGTATTGTTGTCTTCTTAGTGGTTATTCATAGTACAAGATGCAAACATGATATCCTGTCCACAAACACTATTGTAGACCCTTCCCAAACACACACACACACACACACACACACACACACATGCACAAAAACAAAAAAAACCCCAAAGTTAATGAAACATTGACTTTTTAAGTGTAAATTGTTGGAAGGGAATCATGATAACAACAACAAAACAACAACAGTAATAATAGCAGCACCAGGTTAGTGTGTGTTGTCAATAGGCTTCATGTCCTTCATCCCTTCAAATCTTCACAAACCCGTGGGGCAGATGCCATTATTTTTCCTTCATATATGAGAATTCCGAAGCTAGGAGAATTTAAGCCAGTGTCCTAAGACCATGGGGGAACTTCTTAGTCAGCACCTGAAATCCGAATTCTGGCACACTTATGTTCCATGGATGCTGAAAATGTTTTTTTTAAAAAATCTTTTATTTAATTGTTTTAAGTACAAGCTTAAAGAACACATAAGAAAAAAAAAATCAGCCTCATTTCTTTCTAATTGTCTTCTAATAAACCCTCCTGTTTCCTATATTCTTAAAAATTATTTAAATGTATTCATTGTATGTGGTTTAAAAAGCAACTAATGCATTTGGTTAAAAGAAAATCCAGATGTTTGTTTAAAACTGTAGAGCCTCCAAATCCTAGCTGAATAAAATTTTCACTTTTTATCCAATTGTATGTTTGGATTTTAAAAACCCAGTTTTATTTAAAAGTTAAAGCAGCAAATGGTACGTTAATATTTAATAGGACTTGGTTTATTTTCTCAGATGTTTACAAAGTTTTGTTTGACCTTTGTATTGTTATGTTTACAAAGACATTTAAAGATGAAGCAAAAGTAAAACAAGAATAAAGCACAAAAAGATGTATTTTGCCCATATGTAGTCTGTTACCTCTTCAAAAATTAAACATTCTGAAGAACTAATGGGTTATGTTTTAAGCCTTTTTTTTTTTTTTGAACTAGGGATTGAACTGAGGCCCTTGCACTTGCCAGGCAAGTGTTTATTCTACTGAGCCATCTCCCTGGCCCTGTTTTAAGCCATGTTAATGAAGCATTTGTGTTTCTTTATTATTGCAAACTGAGTTATATCACTTCTTTTGCTGTTATTTGACTGTTTCAATGACTTAACAGAGAGAGTATCCAGTACATTTTCACATTTATACTGAGCCTTAAATTCAAGACACCTTGCTAAATCTAATTTTCATTTTTGACTTAAAAAAATTACCCTTACACAATGATGAATAGTAAGGGACTTTTGATTGGCTGATGCATTACTTGGCTTGCATTAAAATCTACAGAGGGACGCTGCGGGTACAGTACCACTGCTGCTGTTTTTCAAACATGGAATGCCTAAAGGTTTTTAAAATATTTTCATGGCAAAGTACCCTGTGTAGGATCTGAGTCTTTATCTAGCTTAGTTATTTCCCCCTTTTTCTCACACTTGCATTATTCAAACATAGTGGTGACCATGCGGAATGACCTGGAAAGGCATCAAAGCAATGGCTTTTCCATTTTATGTGTATGTATTCTGATCTTCAAATACCTGAAAGGCTTTAGAAAAGTTGACCAAGCCCCCTTGTGATAATAAGCTCATAAAACCAACTGTTGGTTGATGAATCACAAGAGTGCAGCTGATCTTAGGGGAAGGAGGCAGGAGGAGAGGGAGGTTACAGAGTGTGTTATGCCTTTGTGTTAACATAAAGATAAAGAAAGAACAGTTTTACCTATTTTTTCAAGCTGTACAAGAGATGTATCTGAGCCTTGAAAAAAAAAAAAAGCAACAACATATCTGGAGGTTTGCTTGAATAATGTCTGCAAAGGGTGTTTAAAAATATGGCAAATGGAAATATTATATTAGGTGTTTTTAGAACTCGTACAGTTCACAGAGACTGCTGGCTTTGGGCTCCCTGAGTACCACTAAGATAACACACGTATCCCCGGTGCATCCTCATGCCTCTGCCTTCACCTTGTTTTTCTTTGGCCAAAGACCCAATGTAGCAAGCATTCTTAGGTTGGGTAGGCTGGGAAGTATCGGTATAAAACTCAGATTGCACTTTATCAGGATCCCCTCGAGAATCAAAGAGCTAAACCCTCAGAGACTATTTCTGACTTGGTTTCTTCCTTGAACCGTGTGTGCTTCTTGACATAGACAACGCCTCATGCTATACACAGAAATCAGTATTTCCTAACCTGGTATGATGCTGTCATGGGGATGTGCTTTCCGTGAGGCACCCGGAAAAGAAAACCCTCAGAGAGTCAATAGAAGAGTGTAAGAAGTAAGCATCTTAAAAGGAGGGCTCAAGCTGACTGATGCCATAGACACTATGAACAGATTGCATTTACTATGAGGGTTTTCAGATAAATTTCTGCAGCTGTTCAATTATAAAAGTCATTGTGCATTGAGGATTGATAATACAGGTACACTCTTTGGATATAGCTTCTCACTTAATTTTGTCACTGTTAACCAGTGAGTTAAGTACTATTATGGATGTTGTTTATCACATAAGATAAGTAGGGCATGCTAACTAATACATTAGGCTATCTTACCTGTATAGAGTCTTCCAGAGAGAGATAACCAACAAAAGAAACTCATGCACACCCCCCACCCCCCATGAATGGGCTTTTGTGGGACAATGAAACTTAAGATGTTCCACAGCCATCTGCAAACAGGTGGAGGACCGGAGATGCATTTCCCATCTGAGATCAAAAGCCTGAGAACCTTTCTGTTTGTTGGAGAAGAGAGTTGTGCTAGCCCAAATCACAGCCTGTGAGAGTGAATTCTAACCTATACATCTAACAAGTTTGATGAGGCTACCTGCATTAGAAAGAACAATATATTTTATTCAGTTCATTAACATTCAACTGGTTTAATGTTACTCTCAGCTGGAAACTGTCACAGGAAAAGACAGAATAATATTTAAAAAATATTGGGGAACTTTGTGGTCCAGTCAAATGGACACAAGAAATTAACTATCATGGAGGGATTAATAAGTTTTAAAAACTTTGAACTTGGTTTCTGGGTCATTCCAATGTGACAAGTGGAGAGTAATACACCAATGAATGTCCAAGTAAGAATTTTATGAAGTTAGGTCAAGTTTTGATGAGGGAGATGAAATAAATGAAAACACATTGGATTATTGATTTTTTTTTCTTACTAGGGTGGTAGTTGTGTTTCTGGAATTTGTGATCACCCCAGACTGGTTAATGGCCTGTATCAGATGGTTGTCTTACTTCTTGGATTTTTTCGAGATTTGTGAAGAGCTTCACAGTCAGAAAGCACCGTCTTGAGTACTCGCCAGGGGCCTTCCATATATGAAGTGCCACGCCAGCTGCTGTGTGTGCAGTGGGATTTATCAAAAGCAACTTGAAGTCTTCATTCTGGCCAGTGGGAAAAAGAAGAAAGCTAAACCAAGTAAATAAATGTGTGCTCTATAGAATCAACTTCTATAGAGTGTGAAGAGACCAGCATGCTGGGAGAAAATAGACTTCTAAGTTCATAGAGGTAAACAAGAAGGAGGAAGAGCCAGGCAAGGAGAAAAGAACTGAGTAAGAAGTTTCTCAATGAGAGGGAGATTGGAGTGAGCCTGTGATTGTGAAGGAAGGTAAAAGGAGAGTTAAGAGAGGGGTCTGGACCTGCCCAGGTATGTGTGCACCCCGGGCAAACTCTGTGTCTGGATACGATAGGTGGCAATACCTTCCCAGAGAGCACACATGATGGTTAAATGAGATGCTATATACTGTGGAGGCCTAAACCATACTTTCTCCTTCTCTAATTTTCCTTCTGGTATAGGCAATTTTTCTTCCACAACTAAAGACATGTGTGGCCTTTTGAGAATTGGACCTGCTGGAAACTGTAGATAATTGCTTATCATTTTCCTTTCAAATTAATTCAAAATTTAGATAGAGATTTTTGGCCTGATAACATGCCTACTCAGACTCAATATGAATACAGTTTAAAACATCAGATTAATTATCTTCCAATTGAAGATCATACAGTGAGATCACAAGATGAAAACTCAGGCATAAATCTTAATGTTAGTGCAGTATTTGATTCTAAAATAAAATTAATTACAAACAATTAAATGATCAGTAATGTAGAAAAATAAATCAGGCCACTAGGGTGTGAGTGGATGGCATTCTACTGGGAGGTGCCTGCAGGTTATCATCTTGGCCAGGCAGGAAGCAACCCCTGTACATTGCCTTATTTCTGTTTCTCAACTACCTGTTATGAAGCTCATGGTGAAGATACTACTTCCAAATTGAAACTGAACGTGTGAGATGGAGCATCACACCGTGTAGAGCTGCACTGAGAAGATTTAGGCAATGGACTCTTCAAATTTTGAAAATACACAGTAGAAAAATGGTCACACGTGAAGCATGCTGATCAGGCAGTCACTCACTTGGCTTCCTAGCCATGTGCATCCATTGTTGCCAGCGCTAGGCCCTCTTCTCCTCGACGGCTAGCTACTTCCCTTCCTCAAAAGCAGGGTCTTTGATTGTTTCCCCTTGTGACAGTGATCTAATAATGGAGAACAATGTATGAATAAGTCATGGGTTTATTTTCATCTAATTAACCCAAGCAGCTATCATGAAGCCATTCTAAGTAGAAATACACAGTTAACTTTGGTCTGTCTGTCTGTGTGTCTGTCTGTCTGTCTGTCTGTCTGTCTATCTGTCTGTCTGTCTTTTACTCATACACACACAACACAGCACACCTGGGAAGAAAGCAGTGTAATGCTCCAGTGTTCACCTATATTCCAGAAGTGAGAATGGGCTGGAATACTGTCAGAGAGGAAGGAGTCCACCTGCCCACTCCTTTCCAATTCTTAATTCTTTATTCAAGCAGGCTTTCTCCCAACCACTCATGTTCTCTGCAGCATGACCAAGTTAAAGTACTACATGACTTACATTTGGGAGAGGGCTTATCTCTTAAGAAGCAAAAATAGCCTTCCCCATGGCAAACTCATACTAGCTCTTATAATTTTATTTTAATCTTTGCAAACAAAGAAACGTGTAGAGTCAGCGAGGGGATGATTTGAGCAGTGGCTGGAATGCCTATGTCCTTGCAACACTCCTCATTAGTGCTGTTTTAGAAATAGAAATTTGGAGTCAAGGTGCTGGCTCCTGAGGTCTTGACCAAGAGACTGTGTGTAAGCCCAGTGACCATCAACTCGCTAGATTTGCAGTGGGGGGAATGGCTATATGTGGTTGCAGGAAGCTCAGCCTTCGTCCTTGGCCTCATGGGGCTCTTGCCATCAGCAAGCCATGCAAGGTGGTGCAGTGTACTCATTCACTGATCACCACTTTACTCAGCTGTTAGATGCTGAGGTGCCTACTCCGCACACAAATGGAATCAAGTGAACTGTAATAAAGAGAGAACCAGAAGTTGTCCCTACAACACAGCCCACATCTCAAAAGTGTTAGCTCCTGCAAGTGCCTTGTCATGTTTAGCAAACTGAAAATGAAATGTAGGAAAAACAAGATTTGATTGGATGACAGGGAAGGAGTCCCTGGATGAGATGAGGGGGTGGCAAGGAGGAACAGCCATGGGGGAACTAAGGTGGCACGAAGGACAGCTATGATGACCCGGGAGCTTTGGCTGTCCAGCAGAAAAGAAGTTACAAGGATCAAGAACCACAAGCTGCTATTTCACTGCCACTTAGATTCTGCTCTTAGTTGGCCACTGCTCTAGGCACTTTTCAAATCTTAACTCTTGTGGCCTACTTCTAACCTTATGAAGTAGGTGTTAATCCCATCTACGGATGATGACACTAAGGAACAGAGAAGTTAGGTAATTCACCTGAGGACACACAGCTGGTGAGTGGCAGAGAGCCTGGGTTGGAATCCAGGCTCCTGGGATTAAAATTTTGAACATTAGACTAAACTTCACTTTCCTAGGAATCTTTAAAGCCCTTTTAATCATGGATTATAATCTGGGATTTAGAAGTCCGACAAGGGATATTAAGGTTCATGCATTCAACTGTATCTTTTCCTCAACTCTATTTTCTAGGGAAACCTACTCACTGGGCCACTATTTAAACTCACCATGTTTGAGAAACTGATTGCATTTGTTCTTAAGCTTTAACGTGTTTTCCCATTTGTGTGTTTTCCATTTTTATTTCCCCGCCGATCTGGAGACTAATCACATTTTACTTCATAGCCCATATAAATTTATTGAAATTAGTGTGCATTTTCTCTGGTACAGACTGTACTTTCTCATCTGACTACATACTATCTGTAGGGCTACGGGACACACCAAGAAGTTAGTGGCAGCAATCAAAGTCTGCAACCATTTTGGCAGAGACAATATTCTTTTATTAGACGTTCATAATGTTTCATGTGATTTAGAAACTGGTAGTAATTCAACTGGCCTTATAACTGTCCAAATGTAGGCACATTTCTTTTCCTGTTTTTTTTTTTTTCATGCAAGTGTTATGAAATATGTTTTCATGAGGGCTGAATATATTACCTTTTGGGGACATAAGCATTTATGTTGGTTACTTTTCTCTCATTGTGGAGGCAAAATACTGGACACACAGAATTAAAGAGGGAGAACTTCATTTAGTTCACAGTTCGCAGAGGTTTCAGTGCATAATCAGCTGGCTGCAGGGCAGGGGGCACGCACGGGGGCAGCAGTTCAAGGCGGCTCCAGACAGCAAAAACAGCCAGAAGAGAAGGAGGAGAGCAAGTCTCTCTTCCTCCCACATAGTCTAAGCAGGCTTCCGCCCCCTAGGGTGGATGGGGCCCTCGCCCCAGCTCCGCACCTGCTCTTGCCCAGCATGAGGACGTTCACGCAGTGAGGACCCTGGCACCTGCTCAGTTTCTTTCTTAGACTTCTATGAGGCTCAAGTTGACACAGTGTATCAACCGTTGCCCCGTTGCTGCCTTCAAGATTTTAAAGCAGTTATTTATTGTCTTTATTAAACACGGAGACTTTGATGCTCCTATCCTATTAAAGACATTCAAAAACATAAAACGTCCTATAAATCTGAGTGAAAGTTGCAATGGGAAAGTCCCAACTCGTTTTCCCCAAATTCTATGAAACAGAAATGAAAAATCATTCCTGTTTAGTTTTCCATTGCAGCGATAGACATGAATCTGCGGAGGCACCTTTTCATTTTTATTTTTATTTTTTTTAAGCAAGCTGACCACAGAATGAGCAATCAAAGCCGAACCTTTTTCTACTACACGAAATGTGATCACTTAAATTGCTGTACCGTGAGTCACACACTAAGCCCGAGGTGTCAGTTTCAAGATCTTCATTCCAGAGGGGACCTTTTCATTTCTGGGTTCTACCCCTTTGAGACTGCTTTCGATGGGGATCTTGTCCGTTTTTGATGAATGTTGTGATTCATAGGAAATAAATCAGTGCATGTTCATAAAAAAAGGACAGAAGAAACTTGGGGACGTTGTTAACAGTTACAAGGCCAATTGAGTTACTAATTAATTGTGATTTGGCTTTATTTTAATGCACCTCCACTAAGAACTCTTCATCTCCCTCCCACTGACTGAGAAGGTCCCCGCCTGCACCTAACTGACTAACCCGGAGAGAGGCTGCCTGCAAGGCGTAAACATCCAAAGGAAGGGTCGAAGCAGTGGCGGAAGGATTTGTGTTTCCTGATTCAGGTACTCTCTGTGGCACAGAGGGATAAAAAAGGCTTTTTTTTTTCTTCCGTAAGAGAGCAGGGGACGTTTTCCTCTGTTATTCCCTTTGGTCTTTCTTTTTGGGAAATCTACCGGATTATTTCGGTGAGGTAGAAAGAGTTGGTAATTGCCGAGGCCCCAAGGGTAATTCCAAATGATGGTGACAGACTTGTCATCTCTAGGGCCTTCATCCCCGACCTTTATCAATTTCTGTCAGTCTTGTGGCCAAAGGAATTCTGCTCCATGAATTTCTTTTTGGTTTTGAATATTTTAAATATGCCAAATTTAGACTCAAAAGTTGCTTAGTTCTGTAATAAAATGGGTGACTTGAAATAAAACAGAAAATACTACTTAGACATTCTAATGAGTCAAAAACTCTTGCTCACTGGTTAGCTTGAATTATTCGAGATAAAGATGTGCTTGACAGTTTCCCATGGGGAAAACATTGAAAGATAAGTTTTGCAACCTATGAGAATATGAACTCCACATTTGTATACAGCAACAAAGTTTTATTCTTACCACAGGAGCAACTCTAAGTAGCTACACCAGAAACTGGTGGGCAAGGAAAGCCTAAAGTATTTACTCTCTAGCCCTTTATTTTATTTATTTTTTTAAAACTTTTCTGCTCAGTGGGTTATAAGGTTATCTGAGGAAAGACAGACAGAAATACGTATTTTGGAGACAGGTATGTATCTCAGTGGTAGAGGTCTCTTGTAGCAGGCTATTTGGTTTGATCCCCAGTACCAAAAAAGCACAAACAAAAACTAAACAACAACAACAAAAGCAAAACAAAAAAATAATGGATTTATTTATTTATTTATTGTATTTAGTACAGGGTCTATAGGGTCTCACTACACCAATCAGACTTGTAGTGATCCTCCTGTTTTCAGTCTCCCAAGCACTGGGATTACAGGTGCACACCACCACCGCCAGTCTCAGTGGCCTTCCTAGAGCACCCTGGGGGTGGGGCCGGCATGGCATGCCAGGGATCAAACCTTAGTCCCTGAGCTCTAGCCTAAGCAGCTGCTTTAGTTCGCTGAGCTATCTGGTCAGCCCTAAAATAATGGATTTAAACATCAGTACATATTAAAGATGTGTGACTTCACAATCATTAATCTTTTCTAACGCAATAAATTGTAGGTGATCTTATCCTGGGTACTTATTTTAAGAAGAACCTGAGGTCTAGAGATTCAAGCATACTTTTTATGGAATAAGTCCCCTTAAAAAGAATTATGAACTATGACATTTTGACCCTTATATTTCTTCAAATGTTTATGTTGGTTGTTTTTATATACCTGTAAGAAAGGGTCATATAAAAATGTCAGGTATTTTTATGTACTCGATTCATGGTAGTGTATGAAAACTCTGGCCCCAACATCATCGTTGCTAGAAGAAATCCTTATAAACTCTGCTTTGCCAGACCGATTCCCTCTGAGGACTTTTATCCAGGGCAGGTGTGATAACTGTAGCTTCAATTTCTACTTATACTCTAGGACAAGTTGACTTGTCTTCTTCCCTGAGCACATCAAATAATCTAAGAATAATCACACAATACTGTTTTATTTTAAAGCCCAGTTGATTGCATTTAACTCTTCCCAAACACCGTTATTGCTAATACTCTACTTTTCCTTTTCTGCCCTTGAATGCCTTCATGATTCATCTATGTTAGTTACAAGCACCTCGGACCCCAACCATGCTCTCACTCCATTATTGTTTATGCTTTTCTAGTATTGTCATGTTACACCTTTACTCACCACTCTGGCAAGCCACGCTGGGGGATGCGGAGCTGGAGCAGCAGTCTTGCCTCAGAAGCTCTGCCTTCCAACCCCTTTATCTCATGGCTTGTCTCTGAACTCCCTCCAATTTATGCACTGCCTTCTTTCAGGGCCTGTGGTGCCCCAACTTGACTGTGGTATTCTAGGTGTGATTGCACCAACCCACAGCCCAATGCCTTCTCTAAGTCAGAATTCAAGACAGAACTAGCCCTCCTCTCTTGATTCCCTAGCCCGACAGCAAACACAAACGCACACGCTTGCACTCTGCCTCTCGCCTCCCCTTGGAGTCCCCCTGCCTAGCCAGTGTTCCGCTGCTGAAGAGTTTCAGTAGACCCTGAACAGTCACGTACTTTTCCCTACATGCAAATTTCAAGGTGACTGATCTTAAACGTCTTACTCTGTAAGCCTTAAATCAATATGGATAGTGCTTTTTTATTTTGTAATGCTCAATAGATCATTTCAATAGTAAATCTTTTTACTATATATTTAGCATGAAAGGACATGCCTCTGGGATTTGTGTTATTTTTTCCTATTGACATTTTTTAAAGTCAGTACATGTGTGCAGTGTGTAATGATGACATTCATTGTGGAGAATTGGTGCATGTGCGTAAGAGATTTCAATTCTCTAACACATGTCTTTCCCACCGGCCTTTCTTTTTCTTCAATCTTTGTTTTGTATAATTGGATATGAACTTTATTTAATATTTTAAATGCAATATAATTAAGTGTACCTGTAACAGTCCATATCTGCACAGATTGGGATAACTTGAGAAATGTCTCAAGTGCTTTCTGTACATGGGAAAGTGCCTGGAGAGGTGGAGGTGGTAGAACCGGATTGCACTATCATCTCTGAGCTTCCAAGAAGAGGAGGACATTAGTCTAATGAAAGGAGTGGAAAAAAATATCCCTGTACATACTAATTTGTGCAGCAAACTGATCTGGAGAAGTTGGAAGTCCTGATAAACAGGGCCAAGTAATTGACAGAGTGTTATAATTAGGGCAAGGCATCTGTCAGTTAATTACCTTTTCCTGAATAAATAATTACATTTTTTTACACGTTCCCATCACTTCTAATTTCTAGCTGTGATTATCTTCTGCATCCTCATCCTTATAAGCTTTGAGACCAGACACAGATTGACAGAAAGTACAATTGCCTAGCTGTCTGCTGAAAAGCAAGCCGGACAAAGTCAAAGTAAAGAATGTTCGGCTCACTAGGTTATGGGTCTGCAGAAGGGATCTGAGTTAGCAGGAAGGTGATTTGCTATTGTAGATTTCTTTTCAGACTAAGCATGCATGCTCTGGCAGTTGTTTGTCCACTGTCCATTTACCCAACAAAGCTTTACTGAATACTTAAGAGTGCGACACAGTCACCTTTGAAGGATCTTGTGATATAGTGGAACAGATTTCCATGTAGACAAACAGTAAGGCCAAAGGAACAGAGCTAACACCTGCTAATTCCAGCCTCTGCTGAGGGTAGTGGAGGACTAGGGAAAGATTGTAAAGGGTATGAGAAGAGTGAATAATGAAGGCTTGAGCTCTTCTGCTGAGCCTGAGCCCCTCTACTTTTAATTGTACCTCTTAAGCAATGTAGTCCACACATACATGTAGCAGTGTTAATCTAAGTTGTATGTTAGATATCTCAAAAATTTATTTTAACTAAATATATTAAAGAGGAACATAAAATCTGTGGGTTTTTCCAATGTTCTAATGAATATATATATATATATATATATATATATATATATATTCTTGAGCTGTGCTTACTCCATTTTCAAGGCCTATTAAAGCTTCATGTAAGGCAAGCACATATCCTCACATGACTGAAGTTGGAGGTGTCTGGGCAGCAGACACAAGTGAGAACTCTGAAAATTTAAATAGAAACTAGATAAGATAATAGTGATGATGTCTTGTGTGCCAGGGATCCCCAAAATATATTTTGTGAAATATTTGTACTGATTCCTTTGGGAGTGGAAGAAGGTTTTTGCTATCAAGTAATTCTGGGAACTTCAGGCTTAAATATGAAGTTCTATTCCTGTGAGGAGAGGCTGTGATTCTTCATGACCTCATGGGTGTCTATTTTCTGTTCAACTAATCTTTTCTGCCGAAGGACAATATTTTCTATTGCATTGTTACAAATAATAACTTTTGAAGGGGTTTGCCAATATTAAATTCATAAACAAAGCACTATATTTGAAATTAAATGCTGGCTTTTTGAGATGACAGCGATGTGATTTCACTAGACTTTTACAGAAGAGGCATTTCTTCTTTGCCTTATTTTCAATTTATTTTAAAAAATATTAACCAAGTACTAAATAGTTTTATTTTGAGTTGACATTAGTGATAGATTGCCAAACAGTCTCCTATTTCAGGTTAGTTATCTATGGAAGGAAAATGAAAAATTTACTTTGATTTTCAGTTGTAGGGCTCCCCAAAGCTTAAATACTGGAAATGCCACCAATGTAAGACTTTATATGTCTAGTAGAACAATCTTAAAATACGAATTTCATCTGCAAGGATGTGAAATATTTAGATAAATAAAACTACTCTTTTGTATCTGTGTCAGTGCATGAGATTATGTAAACTTTTGATATGGAAAGAAATTTTTGAAATGTTACACAGCCTTATTGCCACAAAGATGGCATAGCAAATACAAGTTAGCCTTTCCCCAGTGATACAGAATTGTCATCATTGTCATTAATCATTGTCCTATGACTGATGAAACTAGGGTATACATAAGAATGTTTAAAAATCTTTTTATTTATTTACTTATTTGGTACAGGGTCTCATTACACAGATTGGGCTTGTAGTGATCCTCTTGTCTCAGCCTTCCTAGTGCTGGGATTACAGGTATGAACCACCATACCCAGTTTCGGTGGCTGGCACAGTGCAGGGCAGGGGCTGTCATAGCAAGTGGTACTGGGGATTGAACCTGGGCCCTTGCACTTGCCAGACAGGTGCTTAGACCACTGAGCTATCTCACCGATACTTGCTCTGTAAGTATTGCTTTTTCCCCTAAACTAACTGACCCTAACCAACTTTTTCAAAGTCTTTGTCTTCTTTTTGTAATTGCTCATGATATATTTTATTGTTTAGTCTTCTGTCTTTAAGATTCCTAAAATGTTAAATCAGAAAGCATGATAGGATGAACACAAACACACACACACACACACACACACACACACTAGTCACGTATGCTGTGTTAATTTGCAAATATACACATGCATTTGTAAACTATTATATACATATAATATATTTATGCATAAATATATATTGTAACTACCTATGATCTTAGTGTTAAGTACTGCCTATTACTCTTCAAATTAAACCAGATAAATCATGGTCCTGGAAGCTGAATGTAAGTAACGTTTTCATGGTGGTCTGAGAATTTCTCTGTGAGATAGCTCATTTTCTCTACTTGAGTTTCTCAAAGTCATTTCTGTGGTGCTTTCATTGTGTATATTTACTGAGCATTTACAGATATTTTAATGTCTAACTCTCCTTTTAATTTGTGTATAAGAAGATAATTGAGATATCAATTGTATCTTCACATGAGGGTTCCTAGCTTTGGCAAATAAAAATGATTTTCCAGTTACTGTTACATTTCATATAAATAAATGAGCACCTATGCTTTAAGGCATATCCCTGGTACACACTTAAATGAGACCAATGTATGCTACCAAGTGCCTTTGAACTGGAGGCCCTGTGTTGTATCTGGCAACTTTGTCCACTTGAAGATAATGTCCAGAAAGCTTAGGAACCACAGCAAATGGCAAAGCTAGTAAATATTAGGGTTGGGATTTGGACTCAGAGCTTTTGGTTTCAAGATTTCGGGGCCTGGCTGTTCTCTACATTATTGAAAATACTCAAAGCACATCTTACAGATAAATGGGTTATTAATTATGTGAGATACAGTATCCATATAACAGACCATTAATATATTCAAATCCTAGGGTTGTGGTAACAATTTCCCACCAAGTAGCTAAGAACAACATAAATACATTATCATGTAGTTTCAGAGGAGAGGCAATCTGAGGAATCAAAATAATGAGAAAGACAGAACTTCATAACTCTGCTCTTTATTCTTGTCCTCTGATTTTCCCACTGTCAGTGCTGGTATGATTTAGGTAGAGCACAGGGTCTCATACAGGCCTGGACACCAAAATTCCCTGGATTCCTAAACCCCAGGAGAGGAGGGTGTCAGAGCTTTAGATTCTATAGGTCTTGTGTGAGGCTCAGGAATTTGCACTTGCATTTGCTGCCCAGCGGAGACCACATTGGGCAGCACAAGAACAACTAGCAGAAAAAGTTGAGGGGATGATAAAGTGGGAGGCAAGGAAGCAGCCCCACATTCAGAGAGACGGCGAAGAAGATCCAGAAAGATGTAATGGACCATGTATAAGATTTTCTCAGATGCCCTTTAACAAATAGTGTCCCATAGTGCCTGCATCTATAAACACACACACACACACACACACACACACACACATATACACACACACACCAGTCTCATAGAATATTAGAGAGACTTCTGGATTTGTAACAAGCAGAAAACAGTATTTGGTTTAGACTTGTGAAACAAAGGCTCAGGATGCGAGTCCAAGCTTGTTCCTAAATTAGTCAGGTATTTCTTGTCTCTATGCCACACTTCCTCCTCCACCCCCAGTGCAAAGTGTGAGCACTGATAGAGGTTAGTAGGAAAATACACTGTAATGTCTCGCCACTCAGTTTTACTTTGGAGAGGAACAGGGGTATTGAGAAGGATCTCCAGTATATTTTCCTGTATTGAAGTTTTTTCACAAACATATTGATTTCAATAATTCAAACAGCCAGACTATCTGTCTGTCTGTCTGTCTGTCTGTCTATCTATCTATCTATCTATCTATCTATCTATCTATCTATCTATCTATCTATCTTCTATCTATCTATCATCTATCTATCTATCTAATCTCCAAAATACCCACCTAGAAATAAACATTATCATATTTTGGATATTCTTTCAAAAATTAATAGACATACACACGTTTATATTAATTGCCTTCTTAGCACTGTTCCATGTTCATGTTTGTGTATTAATTTAAGTATAATTTATATTAGATTTTTTTTTTTGTATTTTAGGGAAGGGTCTACAAGGTGTTCAGGGTCTCGCTACTAGATCAGACTCGTAGTGATCAGCCTATTTACACCCTCCCAAGTGCTGGGATTACAGGCGAATGCCAGCACGTCCAGTCTCAATTGCCATCTCAGCACACCCTGGGGGCAGGGCTGGCACAACAGGCCCAGGGATCGAACCCCAGGTCCCTGTGCTATATTACTATTTTTGATGTTCTCATAGTGTTTGAGTATATAGTTTTATGCCACAATTTACATAGGTCATATCATATGTTTCAGGAAATTTAAATTGACTACAGTATGAAGATATGGTGATGGATATTCGAGAAAATGTCTGTTCTAGAAGTAGAACTGCTGGGTCAAAAGCCAATTCTCTCTGCAAGATTCCTAAACTGTTAAATCAGAAAGCATGATAGGCTAAACACACACACACAGACACACTGGTCATGTATGCTGTGTGTGGTTTCTCTGTGTGTATAACTCAGAGAAGGAAACTAGGGTACGCCCTGACATGCACACATGTGCTCTCCTCTTCCCAGGCACAGACGTTCTTAGCTTCCCTTCTTTCACTTTGCTCCCCGTGCTTCCCGACTCGTCTACCCTCAGGAGTTGAATTTCCTGGAGGAATCAGCCACGATCTCTGCACAGGGCCACCTGAAAATTGGAACCAGAAAAGTGAGCAGGGAACATCTGCCAGGGGAAAGAGACAGCAAGAGAAAAACTATTTTCTTTCTAGACAGCAGAGGAAGGATTTGGCTTTAAAAGGAGGAAAAGCTTCAGCAAAGTTCAAATGGAATACATACATCAATTCCCTCAGGCCCTCAAACCCCATCCTACCCTCGACAAAAGGAGGAAAGATAGTCTGAAAAATCAAATAAGGACAGAGCTGAGGCCAGCAGGCAAAGGCTGCACAGAGGGCCTTTTGAGGGGTTTGGGCAAAGACAGTGCTGAACCACATTTCTTTTTATAAAGCAAAGCCCACGGAGCTGATCCAACATCCTTTAGCCGGAAGGCTGCAAGGGTCGAGCTGCAGGATGCTTAGGCTTTGGGGAGCTCCTCTTGCCTGGGACCCCATTCAAACAGGGAGAGAGAGCCAGCAGGAGAAGATTGGGCTCATCAGATGAGAGAGTGCAAAGGAAAATCATCTGGGCCAGTGTCGATGAGGCAGTGTCAGGACTCAGAGGAGCAAGTTGCCAGGGCCCCAAGTCCCACATCGACAAGAAGAGGTGGAGGTTTGCAAACAGGCTCCGTCTGGGCTTGCAGGAAATGTCAGAGGCAGCAGCCTGGTGCAAGGGAGGAGAGCGCTGCTCTGCGTGGGAAGGAATCTTTTGATTGATTCCCTTGTACAGAATCGGGTGATGTTAGTCAATCAGCACAGGATCTGTGTGGGGTGGGGAGAGGGAGCAAGGAGTGGGAGGAGAAGAGGGAAGTGGAAACGATGCCAAAAGAACTTGTGGTGCCTCTCAGAGTACAGGCTGCTGGAAAGCTCTCTGCCAGGCTGCAGAAGGAAAGGCTGGCTGAAGGCCCCTGCCCAAAGCGGCAGCCACCACAGCCAGGCAGCGCTGGTGACCTGAGGAGCTGTGTGGGGGCCTGGGGAGGAGTTTCACACCCTGAAAAAGATGCAGGAAGAACCCTGCATGCCACGGGGCGGGTGTGAGAAGGACGCAGGAACCCACCTTGTGACTGGGCTTACAGGGTCGGGGGAGGCTGGTGTGGCACCCTGAGTGAGGCTCGACCTTTCTGGGCTCCTGCCCTTGGTCCATGCTTTAATTTTCCACAGGAGTTTGCAGGCGGCCATCTCACAGATTAATATGTAGATGATTCCATGGAGACAGGAAGACAGAAGGAGCTCCTCTATTTTTTTAAGTTAAGAGAAAAATTATATATATATATATATTTGGCGGAACTGGGGATTGAACTCAGGCCCTTGACCTTGCCAGGGAAGCACTTATTCTACTGAGCCACCTTTCCGCCCCAAGAAAAATAATATAATGGTCTCTTGAAATGCAGAAAGAAAAATGTAACACATTAAGTGAATAGACAAATGAGAAAATAAGGAGAAAGCCACAGGGGAGTGTAACTGCTGTTAAGTCCTCAGGGACTAGAGTCTAGAGAAGAGAATTTGACCATGCACCCCGTACTCAACTGTTTCCATTGCCGACTTCTTATTGAGCAGTGCTTTGTTTTTATGTCTCAGTGCCTGAGGTTCACTGCCCTGTAAGCGGCTTACTCTGGCCTAACTGGACCTTTTTCTCAGAAGCCCTGTGTAGGCTTCCTTGGCTATTCTGTGTAGGATAATTATCATTCCACTGACACCTTTCTTTCTTCTTTCTTTTTTTCTTTCTTTGAAGTACAGGGGAATTGAACTTGTGACCTTGCACTTGCCAGGTAGACACCTATGCCACTGAGCTATCCCCCCTCCCCAGCCCCAGTACATTTCTATTCTAAGCTGTAGCTTAAAGCACTTACTCCCAGGCCACAAGTATTTCTGTGTATTGTTTTCTGAATGTCTCCTCTGCAACAACATAATTCCTGTGCAGGTAAAACCAAGCCAGTCAGTTGCCCTCAAGTCTGCAGGACAAGGGTACAATGAATATGTCTGTGAGTGATTCTGCATATGTGTTGAATGATTAAGTAATGAAGGAAGGATTTGCTCAGGAACCTAGGGCAGAGCTGCAGGTCTTGAACACACAGATGAAGAGCTGGAGGTGAGCTGGAGGTAGACCAAGCAGTACCGTCGAAGGAGGACACTGATCTTCAAAACGTTAGTGTTAGATGTGAAGAAAAGCACTCTTACAGGATTTCTTTCTCAATAATAGTACTGGCCAAGAAGAAAAGGATGTTCTAAGGATCTCAAAATACTCAGGAGCGTGTCCAGCTTTCCTCCATCCTGGAGGTACACTAGGTCAAGAGATTTTTCAAAAAGAGAAAAGTAGCAGGATCCTGACCATCGGGAAGCCGTTGCTTTGTGCCAGGTACTGTTAAGCAGATGATCCATGAGATCACTTTTTCCCAGAGGCTCGTTTGTGAATTGCATATTAATGACAACTCCTTTAAACTGGAGCTAACAGATGCCATCTGATTCGTGCACAGGAAAACCTTGCTCAGGGGTAGAGTCAGGGTACTAACCCAAATGTATTTGTGACTTTGGTACTGACATTTGTTTCTAGGCAGGCGCTCTCTTTAGTGCAGTGTTGCTAGTGTAACTGATGATTGTCTAGGGCTTCTTGAATTCCAGGCAGTTCAAATGACTCTTAAAACTCTAAAGCAGCCCCACGATTGTGTGTGTGCGTGTGTGTATGTTCCCAATGCATGTGCAGCTGTGTTTCTGCCTTCTATGTAATGTTGAAAGGGTAAATGTGTCACACCTTCAGAATAGCCTTTCCATTTCAAACATGTCACCTTCCAGGGGGGAAAAGAGGTGGAATTTTAATGCCTAGTGGCATCAATAATAAAATCGATAATGTATTTACTCAGTGTGGAGTAGATGACAGATCACGAACCTACAGTGTGGTCGCACAAACACTAGCAAGATTGGAAGTTGCAAATCTTCCTGCATGCGTGCATTTGCACCCTGAAAGAATGACGCAACCTCCTTGAATATTTTTTTCTTTAGTGCTTTTGGATTTTCCTGTCATCTACCTCCCTGGGTTATCTGGGGTAGTTCATTGTAGTGTGGATTTGCTGAAGGATAAATGTCCTTTCAACTTTATTAATGCTGCCTGTGCTATCCTTGGGGCTCTGTTGGCATCTCAGAGCCTTTATGCTCACTTCTGTAGCCAAACACCAGACTTAACCTAATCTTTCAGAGGTGACCACATGACTAGATCTGGCATCGGTCTGAAGGAGACGCAATGCTTCCAAGCATGGAGTCATTTCCAGAGAGCACTTCAGTAGGAAGGGAGGGCAGGAAACTGCACAGTTACCAAGTCATCCTTTGTCCTTTTTTTTTGACAAGAGTCCCCTTGCTCCTTATTTGAAGTGATTATTATGGCAAACAGATCTTCATTCACATTCAGGAGCAAAATACAATCAAAGTCAATCTTAAATGCTCAATGCCTCTTTTTGGATGATCCATGTCCCAGCAGAGAAAATCCTTTTGGCAAGCTCTCTTTGTAGACTGAATTGTACATGTGAGGTTGACTGAGCTTGTATCATGAAAAGCACACGCATAGACAACACTGCTCTGCCTGATCGTGTAAAAGCAGCATGCTGGCCAAATCGGATTCTGCGCTCAGGGGTGGTGGGCTCTCACTGAGCTGGCAGGTACTGTGCCTGGAGAGGTGGAGAAAGAACTTCTCATTTCACAAGCAGCTTCAGGCCAGGCCTTCCTCCTTCCTTAAGCGCAGCTCACCTCCCTGACTGCTGAGTGCAGGCCACAGGAGCCGCTAGGAGGAGCTAATGACTGACCGCGGCTCTGTTCTCTCCAAGGTTGAAGCAAACTGCCTCACACGCAGCCCAGCCTTTGCTGGCTGTAGGCTGGGGTGTTTAATTATTTACATGGTAATGGATGGACCAGGAATCATCTGCCCTTCAAGCGGCTCACTGAGGAGAGCTACTGTGTCTCCTTGTTTCATTTGTGCGCTTTTTTTTTCCCCCTGTGAGGACAGAGGCATCTCAGCCGTTTCAGTCTCACTACAGACAGATAGAGAAGGGGACTGCATTAGCCACGCTCCCAAATGGCTTCTCTCTCTCTCTCTCTCTCTCTCTCTCTCTCTCTCTCTCTCTCTCTCTCTCTCTTTCTTATCCTTCCCACTCACATGGTTTAAATGTTTTCTTGTCTTGGTGACATGTGCAGTCTCTTTCTTTTCTATGGTCAGGACAATGGAGGTTAAGAAGGAAGAGACCCTGAAATCCGATGCCTGGGTTGGAATCCCAGATCCACCACGTCATAGTTGTGTCTCTTTAGATATGTTTCTTATACTCCATATTCCTCTTTTGCTCCACCTGAGGTCAGGGTGGGGCTTCAGTAAGGGAGGACGTGTTCGCACAAGCAAGCGTACGAGGCACTGCCAGCTCTGCAGGCTGGGCTCTCTGCCTCCTTGGGCTGGGCACATGCATTCCACCGTGACACAGACCCTCCAGTGCAGTCACAATGCTCCCTTCTTTTCCATGTAACTCCTCAACACAGTCACTTTCACAGGTCTCCCCAAATTCAAGTTCTTTGGTAAGGTGGTTATGAGAGTCTTCATGTAACTTTGAACATTGTGAGAAAGCCAACAGTCTTGTTATGTTTGATTGGATTCTTAACTACATTTCCTTGATTTTGTCAGGACGTCTTGCAAGCTGAGCCAGTTGTCTTGTTTTGTTCACAGAGGCGAGAATCTTGCAGTCCTGGTTTTTTTTTTTTTTTTTAATATTTTAAATGGTTAAAAAGTTAAAGTCATTCTCTTAATGTAAGTGGGATCCTTACAGGGAAAATTGTAAATGTTTTTGGAAAGCAAAAGTTGGAAACTTCTATTATACCCTTATATTTTGAAACAATGTTTATGATTATTTTCATATGAATTTAATGTGTGACCAGTGGATTAATTTTTAAAGTAATTGTTGAATTCTTTAGAAGTTTATTTTCTGGTTGTGAAATAAATACATAGTCGAAGAAAACATGTATAAAATAAGAAAATATGTTAAGAAATAAAAGCTATCTAATAACTGGGCCATTATGCAATGATATTTACATTGATACTTTCCTGATATATGTTTTTAATATATACTTGTGTATGTGTATATATACTTATTCAATTGAAACTTTATGCACTAATTGTTTTCACTTAGCATAAAAATATTTTCTCATCTCCTTTACAGATTTAGAAAATATCATGTTTAATGATTAGCTAAACTTTATTTTGCTCTCTGAACTTATGCAGTCGGCTAAGTACGTGTCTTCTAATTCATTTGTTCTTTTTGTAGGATTATTTAAGAACATGAACTTTACAGGTAAAATTTCTTCAGTTTGCATCTCTATTTTTTCTTTCTTGCTGTGTACTCTTGACCACAAAATCTATCAGAAATTCCTTAGTTTCCTTCCCCATAAAATGGCATAAGGGTGACACATCCCTGATGGCATGTCTAAAAGGAATATGTAGAGCTTGGTCTCTTGCGGCAGACTACATACATGAGGGTTCTTCAACTATACTTCCATGTAGAAGAAGTACAGTGCTTGTGAACGATATGTTTAAAAATGGTGGATCTGGACCTCATCTGCACATTAGTAAGCCAACAGTCATTATTTTGAACTTTTATCAAGAGATACTTTTCAAAGGGAAGAAATGTTGTAGGCATTGACATTATTTGGTATTTCTGGTTACTACAACAATAGAAGCAGAACTTTTTCTATTTGTTCTTACTTTACAGTATGTATAGATGATGTATCCTTGTATTGCTAACCATGAACAGACATCTCCAACTGCCCTTCCCTCTTGAGGTCCAGCTGTCTGCCAGGGTTTACCTCACAGCTTCCACATACAACTGAACTGAACAAGTGAGTGAATTTTGAGTTGCAGGATTTAATAGAGACCCTAGCAATGCACTGACAAATGTGGGCAACATGAACAACTTCTCCTCCTCTCAGGGATCATTGGAAGTGTCAATAGACATCTGAAAAAATGGATTTAAGGATACTTTGTTATGGGTTTAGTGAAAACCACTGTATACCTCATAATTCCTTATTGCATAGTTAAATTTTACAGATGTTAAGCCCTGTTATGCTTAAGATCACAATGCACTGAATGGGCTGGTTTTATAGGATAGTGGTGTAGAGTCACAAAATGCAACTATTCATGTTCTGGTTCTCAGTTGGGGTGATGAAGGAGATAGCATATAAAAGCTAAAGGATCAGAAATTAATGTGTAAAGGATATTTCCTATTATCAACCCTGTAATATTTTAACAAATGATTCAATTTTGACTTATACCTACTCAAATCTAAAATTCTATCCTGTGCATTTGTTCAATAATGCAGTATATGTAGTTATGAGTAAACCATAGTGAAATTATTTCCCTGTATCTCTCTGAATCTGGTGCAAATTATTCCATAACCAACAACAAAATTCCAATACATGGTTTTTCAAGTCATGTAAATAAAGAGACAAATTTCATATTGAAATAATGAATATGATCTTGAGTTGTTTGATAACTTAATTAAAAGAGAAATGAGTCAAATTAACCTGTAGAGGAACCATTTAAATTTATTGGTAATATGATGCAAAATACTGGTATTGTTAATGATAACTCATGGCTGTGATGCGAAATTACTCCTTGGAAATAAACCACAAACTGGTTAACCAGTCTTATCAATTGTGGATTATTTAAAACTAGTGTCTGAATTCTCCCACAAAACACATCTCAAAATAACTCTACAAACTTAGATAACATTCCAAATAACAAGTTTTGTCTATGAATTTAACTTTTCCACTGTCAATGCTGCAATTAAATTTGATGAGCCATATTACATAAATCATGGCCAAATGAAGAAGCAACCAGACTGTATAGTCAAAGTCTTGGAGAAATTTTTATAGATGTGAGTCAGATATCAATGTAAAAGTGTGATATTTTCTTGGTTTATATTTATATTTGTGTGAGTTTTTAGCTTTTCTTTTTTCTTATGCATTTGGTACAGGGTCTCACTATACAGCATAGACTTGTAGTGATCCTCCTGTTTTCAGCCTCCCCAGCACTGGGGTTACAGGCATGTACCACCATGCCCATACTCAGTGGCCAACTCAGTGCACCCAGGGCAGAGGCTGCCATGGCATGTGGTACCAGGAATTGAACCCCGGCCTCTGTGCTTGCCTAAGCAAACACTTAGTCAGCTGAGCTGTCTCACAGGCCCTCCTTGATTTTTCTTAATGTTCTCAAAATTGCATCTGTGCTTCCAAGCCTGAGTCTGTCTTGCTACCACCATGCCCTGTCAAATTGAGGGAGGCACCAGGTTCCAGAATCTCCTCTGACAGTGAAATGGGAGTAGCATCTCGAATGTGCTGTGTGTTCCATGTGCCACCTGATCAACTTACCAAATGACGTAGCTATAATGCAAGTTGCTGAGGCCCACAGTTAGACCTCTTGATCTGGAATTTTAAGGGACATGGGGCCTCCTTTTGGAGGCTGTGACATTATTTGGTACAGAAATGAGACCCAGGGTCGATGGTGGCTACCCCCAGAGGCCTGAATTGGAGAAACAGACTGTAAATTTCCCAGCCATCTCGTATCCTTAGTCACTGCTCTGTGAAGTGACAAGTATCCTACTGTTCCAAATCTACATACTGCCTCTTGGAGAAGATATGAGGGAATGAAAAGCCTTGAGAGATGGAGCACCCATCTGCTGCCTTCAAGGTTTAAAGTGCTGACTTGCACTGTGTTTATGGCATTCATGTCAACTCCTCTCCAAGCATGTGGCTGCATTTGCTACAAGGATTAGTATCCACGCAGAAATGAAGACGACTCATTTCCTCTGCACTTCGGAGAGAACTATGAGTGCATTTGCAACCCTGCCTTGCTCTCCAAGAATAACCAGGTCTCTCCAGTGAAGGTCAATAAGGAAAGAATTAGTGGAATGACTACATGGGGAATGTGGATTATCTGAGATTTTCACCTACTCCTAGTAGGCCACCCTGTCCTAGCAGGAATCGCCTTTGGTTTCCTGTATTGTGCCAGAGAATGAGGCCAAAGCCTGCACATGTTAGTCCTAAAATGCATCGTTTGTTTCCAAGAAGGATAATATGATTTGCCTTGCAGAGGATCTCAGCAGTAGTTGGCTCACCCAGACATAAGTCAGGGTTAAGTTACTGAGAAGCCCCGTGAGTCAGCGGGCCTAGACAGATGGATGGAGCAGACTTGGCAGTTCCTCTTACAGAGACGGCACCCCTGTCATAGGGGCAGGCTTTTCATTCACTGCCTTTCTAGGGTGGTTTTCCTGGGTAACATAGGCGCCAAGGAAAATATGCATAATGAAGGTCTCTCTTGGCTTCTGGACTGGACAGCACATTCTACCCCCCACAGCCAGCCTGACCTTCCTCCATATACACATGAAAGCCAGGAGATTTCACACAGCTTGACTACAGCAGACACTGAGTCAGACTAGGCTTCAGATCTGAGCTGGATGAACGAAACACCGTGGGACGCAGCAGGTACTGTCCGGCGTCCAAGTGCTAATATCAGAGAGCTTCTGAGAAATTCCTTTTTGATTTAACCAAGCTCTCTTTTTTTTATGGAAACCAATGTGTTTCAATTAAACATGCAAAACTTCCAAAGCCTGTAGGATGTATCAAATAAGGTAGGCTAATAAAGTCTTAAGGTGTATCAGCAAAACACAACAGTTTGTGCTAAGAAAATCAATGATTCAAGGAGCTCACACTTCTGTAGTTTCTGAATGAGAGACAGAGTTTGCTAGGTGTGAGTGCAAGTGTGTCACGTCAGTGCACGTCCAGGCATTCCAGAGTTTCATGTGCACATGTGCAGTGTTACTGGAGGAGCTCACATGAAACAGAAGAATGATTGTGGAGCCTGTGCACAGTTTTGGAAGATTTATGGAACAATTAATCAATTCAGACCAATGTATTTAATTTTTCGAGGGTGATATCTAAACACTATTAATGCCTGAGAGATGGGATCCCTGGTCAGTCACACTTAGATGTTTTAAAGCAGTTAGACATCATTGTGCACATCAGCAACAGGGTTGCACAGGAGAGGCAGCTGTTTTTCTCGCTGGGGACTCTGCTACTCTGCCACATCACAGAGTTTCTGTTGTTGGGAGATAAAACTTTTTGAAACTATTTAGGCTCCAAGTTAAACTTAGGGTGACTGTCCTTTAGGAAAAAAAAAACTTATTGTCTATTCTCTCCCCCTGTGAGCTTGCCCCTCCAGGATTAGACAGTTTGGCTTTAAAAAAAAAAAAGAAAAGAAAAGAGAAATAAAGAAGTCTTTTAAGAGAGACTATGGAAGTTTTATGCTTAATGTAAATAAGGATCAAAATACAAAAAGAGAAAAACAGAAGAGGGTGTCAATTTCAACAAAGTCTAGTGATCTGAACTAAACAATGAGGTTTCTTTGTGATAGTGTCATGAAAGCCAGTTTTTATACAGGCTTTTTAAATTCTTAAGCTTAAAATTGATGACTAATATAAAAAAATAGATCGTACAAAATGATTGATGGGAGATGCTTGTGCAGTGTGTGTCTGAGTTGAGGGGTCTTGCACAGTGTCAGCGGTGGTGCATGTGGTAAGTGCCCGCGTGCATGCTGGTCTCGGCTGCTGCTCTGTCCTAAGAAGTCTGCAGCCCTCCAGGTGGATTGTCTGGGGCTGGCTGCTCCCTTGCACACCACACCACGCAAGCTTGATGTATACTTCTTCCTTTGCCTTCTAAAGAAAACACTAAATGCTAAATAAATGTCAAACCTGGCAGAACTGATGCCTTACACAGGAATTAAGTGAGGGCGTCCATGAAATGCCAAACTCAGAGTGCATTCCTCAGGTGTCACATTCTTTCAGCATTCCTGGCTTCTGGCCCCAGATATCCTAGGGATCTTTTCATGACACTAAAGAACCTGCATGCAGTACTTGTCTGAGTACAATGAGAAAGGGGAAAAGATTATTTTATATTTAAAAAGATCTCTAAAGTTAACGAGAGAAAATTTTAGAGTTTTAAGTAGTGCTGAGTGATGAGAATTTGGCTCAAGCTAAAGGCTGCTTATAAGAAAAAAAGGAACTGGATTTCCTAAGCCTATTCTTTGGGGCTTATATTGCTGTGTGACTTTTTTCTTCTTTTGAGTAATCTCTTCAAGAAAATGGGGATCAGAAAAGAAAAAGGAAATATCCACAATGAAAACTGGCCCCTGAGAGCCAGGACTGATTAATGAACAATTTTATGGCTCATTTGTAAAAAAGGAAATTCTAACAGAGCCCTCTGTTTGCTTTGCTCCTACAATTCATATCGAGAAGACAAAGCAGAGCTGATGGAGGGCTGGGGCATTTTTAGATCTCAGCTAAATAGACCAAACAGATTATGGGCATCTGAGCGTTAACGAGGGAAAATTTTCTGGGGATTTATTACAAATAATGACTGTCAGGGAATGATGAAATGCTAGTAAATTTCTCATTTTCTTTCTTGGCTAGTATAAACTCAAAGTGAAATATTGGAAGCTTATGGTGGATTTTAGTTCCTTCTTCCTCTCCTACAGTGAGGGTCTGCTATTACAATGCTAGTCTATTGATTGATCAGGGTAGTATGTTTGCTAATGTGTGTATTAGTCAGCTTTCCTGTTGCTGGGAGACAATAAGTGACTCTTACAGCTGAAAGGAGAGGTGTGATTTGGCTGTCTGTTCCAGAGGACCTGGTCTGTGGTCAGCAAGCTCCAAGGGAGAAAGAATAAGGCAGAATGATAGAGTGGAGCCAAGAGTTTCAAGGCATCATGACCAGAAGCAGAGAGGGGTAACTGTGCCAGGCAGGAAGGAGCCAGGGCACTGATAGAACACCCATGGTCTCATCTCCATGAGCCATTCAGAATTATGCTTCACACAGATGGCTCCTAAACCAGTCAAGTGGACAAAATTAAGGTTATCTACCATATCCTACCCCTTGTCAACTTGAAACCAAAATACAGCTCCTTAAATATTGTGTACCCTCCAAATAAACACAACAGTAAGCTAGAAATTTTAACTAACATGATACAACTATCTCCTATACAACTAAAACCACAATAATCCCTTCCATAATCTCAGAATTTCCCATATTTTTTCTAAGTCCAAGTCCAAGTCTAAGTCTCTTCTGAGATTCAAGGCAAACTCTCTACTATGACCCTCTGTTAAAAAAAAAAAAGTTACATGACCCTAGGTACAGTGGCTTAGGATAAACATTTCCATTCCAAAAAGGAGGAACAAGGGACTAAAATAGGATCAAAGCAAGACTAAATCCCAGAAGAAAAAACATTAAGTTCATAGCTTCTTGTTTAGCATCCAGAGCACATAGCCATGAATTCCCGGGAGCATGGGCAGCCCTCTTGGTTTGCTGGTCTCAGTCCACGTGGCCTCTTTCATGGGCTGGCTTTCTACACAGCCTGAAGCTTTCTTCTTCTTCCTCTGAAAAGTGCTTCATTTCTTTTTCATAGCAATTCTTTTTGGCCCTACTTTATACATGGTTCCTATTATGCTAAAATTTACTTGTTTCAGATTTTTCACCTAGATTTTTGTGCTTGATTCTCACTATAATTTTGGCAGAAAGCAGCCAGCAGTACTCACACTACAGCCTGAACTTTGAGTTGCCTTCAAATTTCCAGTGCCAGATTAACCTATCACTCAGTATTCTACAAAGTCTCAGAACATTGGCAAAATGTAGTTGAAATTTGTTCAGCGAGTAACACATAACCTCTAATAGAATCGCCCATGAAATCCTTGTTCCCAGTTGAAATCTCTTGTGCCTGGCCTTTACTGTCTGCATTTTGACAAGTATTCTGGTCAGCTGAACTCCAACAATGGTCATCATCAGGCTCTGCTTGCAGCATTCCATGCTTTCTCTAGCACGATTCTCTGAATTCTTCCAAACATCTCCTACAAACCAGTTCCAAAGACTTCTGAGCCCCATGGCCAAATACAGTCACATCAAGAACCCCACTTCTTCTCCTCCTTCTCTTCTCCTTCTCCTTCTCCTTCTCCTTCTCCTTCTCCTTCTCCTTCTCCTTCTCCTTCTCCTTCTTCTCCTCCTCCTCCTTCTCCTTCTCCTTTTCCTCCTCCTCTTCCTCCTCCTCCTTCTCCTTCTTCTTCTGTATTTCGTATAGGGTCTAACTACTCAGCTTAGACTCATAGTGATCCTCCTGGTTTTAGCCTCCCCAGTGCAGGGATTACAGGCATGCACCACCACACCCAGACTTGGGGACTGGCTCAGCACACCCTGGGGCATAGCCAGCATGGCACATGGTGCCAGGGATGGGACTCTGGTACCTGTGCTTGCCTAAGCAGGCACTTAGTCTACTAAATTGTCTCTCCAGCCCTTAATAACTCCACTTTTTTGGCACAAGTTTTCTGTATTACTCAACTTTCCTGTTACTGTGACATAATATACAACCTCCATATCTGAAAGGAGGAGGTTTTCATTCAGCTCATTCTTTCAGGGAATCCAGTACACAGTTTTAACAGGTTTGAAAGTAGAAACATTTGGCAGAAGTATGTGGTGAGGAAACACTGTAGTACATGGTGCCCAGAGGCAAAGCAGGGCAATGGCACCGAAGGAAGGAAGCAGGGCCTAGACACAGCACCCAAACTCATAGGTCTGTGAGCCATGCAAACACACCCAGAAGTGTGCTTCATGAAGCCCCACTGCAACCTCGAAGCCAATAATTGTTGACACAATTAAGTTTAACCAGCACAGTGTGACTGTGTGTGTACTTGTGTGCGTGTGTATATGAATCTCTGTGGTGGACATGTACCTGAGCAAGTGAGGATGCTTATATAGATTCAATTTTTGTTAAAATAGGTTGGTTCTTCCCTGTAAAAGTCCAGGAGACCAGCACTGTGGATCTCAACCTCAGACAAATGAGCGTTCACTTGGTACTGGGTCCTCCAACCTCAAATTTCAGACTACCTTAGATCCTAGAGATGGATGTTCCTCAATTAGTAATGGATGTTGGCATTATAATTAACTATTCTTCTGGTGCTGAATCTTCATCAATAGTTGCTGTAAATGTTCTCATTCATAAAAACGGAAATAAAAAAGAAAGTAAAATTTGTATGAAAACAGCAAACCAACCTGAATAGCAAATGCTAACTAGTTTCCCCTTGGGGCCTGCACCAGCCAAAATGTTTCCTAGAACCTCCATTTCTACAGTGCATACAAATATCTGCACCCAGGAGATACAGTACACTGTTTGAACTGTATTTTATCTCCATTTCTGGAGTCACTATCATGTACCTGGGTATTGTTCCATAAACATAATCCTCTTACAAGCTTCTCTCAAGCTCTAATGCTCCACAGCATCCAACACAAGTTATATCTACACTCTCCCTTCTGCTACTGGCAATTGTTATACAAAGAAAGGTAATATTCTATTATAGAATTCTTTTAGTTTTAAGCAACAAAAACATAGTTTGAACCAGTTTTTACAAAGTAAAGACAGTTCATTGGTTCTGATCACTTGATGCCACCCTTGACCTACGGGTTTAAATAATGTGCCAGGCATATTCTGTCTTATTTCTTGGTTTTGTCTCTTGTGAAGGGGCCTCCTTCTCTTCGTGGTGCCCAGTCACACAGCTGGGAACCTCTGTCATGGAGCCTGCTTCTTTTCCCAATCACAATATCTAATTTTGTAAAGAAGGTCCTTGATTTCCCAGATGGGTCATCTGTACCTCCTGAAAAATAATCTTATGGGAGAAGGGAAGAATAGCACATTTTGATTGACCCCACTTTGGCCCTGGGTCCTTCCTTTGTTTTCCCCAAGAACAAAGAGAAAAAGAACACAGTGAACAGAAACAATAAATATGGCCACTTATCATCAATAGCTTCTGCATCCACCAGTACCTCCTTTTTGTACAAGTGATGGCAACCAAATGAACTAAAAGAAAATTATATCAACCATCAAATAAATCTTTCCGCAATAAAATTTCTGGAATTATAATAAGAGTATGTCTAGAAAAAACAACTAGTAGCAAAGGATGAGAACCAGATTGGTTTTCAACTGTGTTTTCATATGTTTCACTTTGTATCTATCTACATGTGTTGCTTTTTGTTAACTGGAAAAAAACCCTTAAGTATGAATGACTATAGAATCCTACATATAGAAATACATTCAGATATTTGATATAGAGAGAAGTAAGTGTAAGAATAAATAATAAGAGAAGTAAGTGTAAGAGAAAACCACAGCCTATATATAGCACGAAAAGGAAGGGGAAAACTGGTTATTAAATAGACTAAAACTCTTTTTAAGGAACAGACTGATCAACCTGATCTTCCCACAAATGATTTAACAATATAAGATTATAAGAAAAAGGCCTATCAAGTGTCAAAAAGCACAAAACTGCACTGAATTGATGGTGAATCTAATTTTGTAAAAATAAATATATCTAAAAAACTAATGGAAAAATGAAAACTACTTACCTGGATAATCTTTAGGAGGTAGGCATGAAGTATGAGGTCTTCTATTTCTTGCTTTTGTGCCAATGAGTATTAGTCTACAAGCAGAAAGTAATTACTTTAAAACATACTTAAGTACATTGGGTGGAAAAATCAGGTTTCTATTTAAAATGTGTGGCATGGTTCTCTTTTATAACATTGTTTCTACCCTCCAACTCTTCATTATAAGCAATAGCATGCAACCATTTCACCTCATCCACTTTGTAGTGTATTATTTTATTAATTAATGTGGTTAGAAAGGAAAGGGCAAAATGAAGGCTGTGATAAAACTCTGTTTCTACTCAATTCCTGAAACTTCTCCTTACTAAACAATCATAAAAGCCATTTTTCTAAACCCTACTTAAAGTAATTAAAAAACTAATCATTTCTAAGAAAATACTAAAGTATTAAATACACACTGGGGTCTTTCCCTTGGAAAGTGTCACTGTGAATAGTTGCATTGAATCTGTGCTATTTAACAGAGTTGAACTTCAAAACTGTGGTGTCATTACAGGGCAACGTGGGCTAATAAGGGAATTTCATTACATATACAGTTGTGGCCATGAGCCTAGTCGCTCTTCCACATTTGACTGTAACTCTGATTAATTTTGGAGGAAGTCAGACATTTGTATCTAGGGGAGAATAAACCCCTAAGTATATAATTAGCAATTACATACTTGTTTCTAGGTCCTGACTTGGAGAGATCAATTTTGTTTTCCTCATTTAAACACAATGACTGTATTGAAAAATGACTTTTTTTTTCTACAGTTGGCCAATTGGTCTGGCTGCTTTCTGGTTGGGGGTAATGTGAAGCTTACTGATGCCTAGTTTTTCATGGAAGTAGGTTCATAGCTCAAGTGTTCAGAGTGTGAGACTGAATCTTCCTGTGTGTGACCTTTGATGTTGCACAGCAAGATTAGTATGAAACACAGAAAAGCATGTTTGTTGGCATCTGGACCTACAAAAGGTACGACATGACAAAATCTCCAAGATCACTGTGCATGTATTTATCTGGTTCTGGTCTCTTCCTTACTCTTTTCTAAATGTTTATCAGGTTGCATAATGGGAAGGAGCATGGATGAAGCAATTAGGAAATCAGATCTCAGAGGATAAAATAATCTTGTCCACTTAGAACCTCCAGGGCAACACGCAGAATCCAACGGATCTAAGGTTCTTCATTTTATCTGGAAGGCAGGAGTGAAGAGGAAACAGGCTTCCCTGAGTGGCTTACGGCCTTGTTATATTTCTCCACCTTAGACCAAGAGAACATCAGGGTCACTCACTGGCAGGCTTTCTCCCCTGTTGAGCAGCCCCAGCATGAAGCAGTGTTGGAGTGGAGTAGGAGGTAGCTCTGTGTTTTCAGGCTATAAAAGGTGCTTTCAGCTCTTGGGCATTGAGTAAGGAGACTGTTCCACGTTTTCCTTTGGCTAACTCATCATTATATATCATTCTGTAAAAATAGAGTGTGTTGGTATTCCAGTTAGAAAAGAATTATAGGAAAAAGCCAGTGAATTCAAGCATGTCGGGTGGGTTCCAGTTAGGACTGATTGATTTCTTGTTTTATTTTTATTTATTTATGTATCAGTACAGGGTCTACAGGGTCTCACTACATAGATCGGACTCATAGTGATCCTCCTGTTTACAGCCTCTCAAGTGCTGGGATTATGGGTGTGCACTACCACGCCTAGTCTCCCGCCCCTGGGGCGGGGCCAGCATGGCAGGCCTGGGGACCAAACTCTTGGTCCCTTTGTTTGCCTTAGCAAGTGCTTTAATCTGCTGAGCTACTTAGTTGGCCCTCTTGTTTTATTTTTATGATAGATTCACAGCCAATGGAAAGCTGTCTCTATCAGTGGTGGTCCTACCAATCCCTGATACCTACCTTAGTTATGGGGAGATGTTTTTGGTTGTCCTGCTTGTTTCCTTTAAGATAGATGTTGTTATAGGAAGACAAATTAACAGTAAGCAGCTCAGAGCAACTCAGCTCCTAGATCTCATTTCTGCTGGTGGTTGATCACACAGTTTTGGCAAATTAAGGAAATTCAACCACTTCTGGTTTAACTGCCATTCATGTTTGGGCAGCTACCTGTTCAGTACAGTATTTGATGACCCCTAGTAAGTCATTCTGTTTGTGGGGTGGCTCCCTTCCTGCCTTGGCTGCCTCTTTCTTGCCCCATCAAGAGCTTGAACAAGGCCCGGCGAGTGAGTGAGACGACCCAGGCGTGGGATCCTGAACAGACCCAGAGCGCAGGCCCGGAGAGTGAGTGAGACGACCGGGGGCTGGGGATCCTGAATAGACCCAGAGCCCAGGCCCAGCGGCGAGTGAGTGAGACGACTGAGGGCCTGCAGGATCCTGAACAGACCCAGAGCGCGGGCCCCGCGAGTGAGTGAGACAACCCGGGCCGGGGATCCTCATTCGACCCAGGCTGCAGGCCCAGCACAGAGCCCTTCAGCAGAACTCCCTGCAAAGAGGCTAGAGGCAAGACCCACCCAGCTGATTCAGGAGCAGAACATCTTCCCAGAGAGACACAAAGGGTTCAGCACTAACGGCTGTAGCAGAAAGAAGTGGAGCACAGCAGCCAGACCCAATCAACACCCACCTGGAGGAATCTGAACTTCATAGATCCGGACCTGGTGCTAAGGTAATAACTCTATCTAAGCTCTACACCAAAGGTCAGAAGACAGTGGTATACAAAATGACAAAGAGAAGGAACAAAACGCAGTCTCAGGCCTTGAGTCCACCCAGTACAAATGCAGAAGGCACTAGCACTGAGGAAACTGGAAAGAGCTTGAACAAGAATCCAGCCTCCCAGATTTCCTGGATGCCTCTTAGAGACACAGAAAGCTTTCAACCCCTCTAGCATATCCTCCCTGTGAACTTTCCTTTCTCCTGCAGAAGAAAGATTAACTTTTCTTTCTTTATTTTTATTAATTTTATTCAGAAACAAATAGCAATGAGACAGTTTCAAAACCAATTAGTAGGACAGTTTCAGTAATTAATACGTTGCATATTGTTGTCTTCGTAGTGGTTATTCATAGTACAAGATGCAGACGTGATAAAAATATGGAACACTTCATAAATTTGAGTGTCATCCTTTTCTAAGAATAGTGTAACTATTTGAAGACAATTTCTTTCTACTGTTAAAGTTTCTATTATGTAATCTCCAGAATATATCCTGGCCTTCTTGTTTTCCACAATAAGATACCCAGCTTTACCGAACTGGAATGCCAGTTCAGGAATCTAACAATAAGCTCTTCTCTCAGTTCGGTTTGTGTTTTGTCTTTCCTTCTCTTTTCCCAAAAAGGATCCAAACTTCTCAGGAGGTAGACAGAAAATAGCTTTGACATCATTCTGAATTCCTTTGTACTCTTAGATTTATTACATCAGGGCTGTGCTTTGAGTTTTCCTGTGTTTGCTCTTGATATTCAAATCAAGTTTTTGAAACTTTTTTTCCTTGCATGTTTATAATTAATACCTTACCCCAAGGACATTTATCATATCTCAAAAGCCCTATGTCTGCTTAACTTGCTCTGTTTAAAAGTGAATACACACATATGCACACACAGAAGGAGCATATGCACAAGCATGTGTGCTCACGCATGTAAAACTTTGGATATCTCTTTTCCCTTCACTTGCCTATATTTTAAATTATATTTGCTCATTTTTGTGATTAAAACTATAGGAACTTAATTTCAACTGCCTTTCTAAATCTTAACTGAATGCATGTGTGATGGATTGAAAAATAAATTAAAGTAGATGTGCTAAGTGAGATTTTTATCATAATGAAAATCAAAGACATCCACTTTTGGTTTTTGGTTTCTCATAATTGATCACTTCTTCCCTCTCATTTGATAAACTTCTCAAAATGAAGCGGACATCTCTAATCTAGAGAAACTAGAGGATTGCATGAACCCACATATAGATGACTTAACAGCTGTTTACAAAATAGTCAGCATGTTCTGTGAAGCCCTGGTGGGACCCTACCCCCAGACCTCACCCTTTCCTTATGTCTTAGTTACAAGAATGATCTCTGCTCACTCTTAACTAATCTCCAGAATGTATTCTGGCCTTGTATTCTCTTTCGGGTATTTCTCTAACTTACCCATATTTACTTATGTGTTCATTTCTTCTGCTTGAATGCTTTTTATCTGCTATGAGTTTTAGTCAGGTTTCTCAAAATCACCTCAGAAAACCACCTACTCTGAGAAGTCCACTCCCTAAACATGCCCCCTGGACAGTTGGATTCTTGCTCTTCCAAGTTTCCAAATCCCTGAAGGGAATTCCCAGTATGAGATTTACCATATCATTTATTAGGGATTTGCTTATATCCCAGTATCCCTCAACAGACAAGGGTCCCCTTAGGGGGAGAAGCCAAGCTCCCATCATCAAGGGCCTAAAATGGAAGAGTGAAGTCTAGCACAAAGTTGTGCCCTGTATTTGAGAAATGAATGACTTATCGATGGAAGAGACTCAATGAAAATAAATGAAAAATTGGTTTAAAAAGGCAAGACTAAAAGACGACTTTGTTCATATGTTTTTCTTACAAATAATCCAGAATTTATTAATCAGTGAACCAGAATCTACTGGTGTGAAGGGAATAAATTGCTCATACTGCAGCAGACATATTAATTTTGGGGGGTTAATAAGATCCATTTAGATTATGATTACACAGTTCCTAAATTGCTTGCTAACATTGTGAGCAAATCAGTTAAAGCTAGTAGAATAAATCCTTACACTGGAGAGAAGCCAGTTCTAAATTACTGTTCTTAGCTTTTATTTTTTAAAATGTAGGTATATCGTTTTAAGATCAGTAAAACACCAGGTCAGTCTTAATGAAGAAATAATATTTATTTATAACCAGTCAAAAACCTTTTTGATATGTCAATAGATACTTTTCTAGCTCAACAAAACCAGGAAGCATTCGCTTTTTTAAAAACAGGCTCAGAACTGTCTCGTCTACATTGTATTATCTTCCTTCCCAAACCTTTTAATTTTTGTAATAATGCAAAGGTAAAGTTTAGTTCCTGAGTTGAATAATATTAATTGTCTTATAAGCAAGGCACAGATTAGTGAAGTTGTATTGTATCTTGTGGAATTCAGACTTCTTTCTCTTTACATGTTTAACACACAACCCCCCAGAGTTACATGAATGTTCCCCACATCAGCAGCGTCATGGTTACCCTCCCTCATCTATGTATATGCTGCCTAGAGTGAGGCTCCTGAGCTCCCTCTCTGCTTTACCCTTTCACTGGCTCCCTCTTGACCTCCAGAAGATGTTTAAGTCTTACAACTTGTTTCTGCCCTGTTTTCTTATCTTCACTTACCTTTCCCCAGCCCTTCTTTCAGTCTTTTGCATCAGCTTCCACTTTCTTCCACCTCCTTGCTCCCGTGCCCCGGGACACCAGTCACATGCATGTCAGTGCCACTGTCCTCTTCACTTCCTTGCCTTGGAAGCCCACCTTGTCCCTTGCTCACAGGTCCAGAATAGATGACCTCCAGGTTCCCCAATAGAACTGAATCAGCTGAACTTGAGCTTCTTCTCCTGGTTGTTTCTTCTCCCAGCATTTGGCATACTTGAATGCAATGCCTTTATGCTAGCTATCTTTCTATCTTTGGTGTCCTGGGACTGTACCTGGACAAAGGAAGTGTCAAACATTTGTGAAAGTAATGCACAAATGAACTCTCCCAGGCTTTGAAGAACACATTTCTTTCTGAATACCATTTGCCATTCTTTCCTCCAAGGGAAACAGGAGAAAGCATAGTTGATATTCTCCCATGATGAGATTTCCCTTTGGACTTGCCCTAAAACCTCTGAGCCACTTAAGCCGAGATCATTGGCTCTTCATCGAAGAGGAATGGAGCCTGTTATTAATGTGTACACATTTACCTGAATTTCAAAGTGCTTGGGCTGAACACAGTCTGAGAAATTGAGCGGTGACTAAGCAGTTAGACGTATGGGTTGGCTACACCACTACTTGCCACTGGATTCCTCACTCTAGCCATCTGTGAGATGGACAGACATAGCGCCTGCCTCTGTGGGAGTGATAAGTGACAGTGTCCCTTCATTCACTGACTGCTCCTGGTAATTGTTTAGCATCCCTAACCACCCCCATCCCAACTATTTTCTTCCTCTGAGTTCTGGGCAGTCCCATATACATCAATAGTGAAGATGGGCTATATGCATTTTATCATGAAGTAAAATTCTTTCTCACTAAACCCCAAGATTATTTTTGTCATGACTTTTTATAAATTTGGGGTTTGGTACCTACACTAAACACTTCAAAAGAAGCCTGTGGAATGAATGAATCTAACTTTTAGCCTGAAACTCAGTCCTGATTATTTCATCATTACAGTTTCATTCTCTTGGAACATGAAAATTTATTTATTCTTGGATGCAGATGCCCTTGGGGAGAAGCAGGGCACATCATTATTGTTAGCTAATATTTATGAGGGGTTTATAGACTGCCAGCTAAGCTCTGCCAGAGGAGAGACGTAGGGACTTGTGTGATGAATATGAAGAGGGAGAAGAAGAGAAAGAGAGAGGGAAAGATAGAGGGAGAGGTGGAGGGGAGGAGAGAGGGAGAGGGTGAGGGCGAGGGACTATATAGTGAAGCAGAGAAGCCCTGGAAGTTAGAAACATGCTTTACCACCAGGGATCCCATTCTTTTTCTTTTTTTTTTTTCCATAATTTTATTGAGAAACAAATAGCAATGAGACAGTTTCAAACCAAATTGGTAGGACAGTTTCGATAATTAACACATTGCATACATTCTTCTTAGTGGTTAGGAATCCCATTCTTGTCATTGTCCTAAACACCAAAGTGATTCAGTCACTTTACTTCTATCCCTGGACAGTTTGATTTCAAAACCAAATTTGTATGTTTCTATCATGGAACACACTAGTTCATGGAGAGTTTACAAAAGGAGATACCAAGAAAAGAACTAAGGGACCTCATCTTTTTCTAGATTCTAAATATTTGTGTTTCTGGGGGGCCTGCTGGCTAGCTCAGTTGTTTAAGTGCCTGCTTATGCAAATGCAGTCAGGCTCAATGCCCAGCTCCACATGCCTTACCAGACCTGCCCTTAAGGCAGCCTGAGCCAGCCCCCCCCCCCCCAAAAAAAAAATCCTTCTAAATTTCAGGGCTGGCCAAATAGCTCAGCAGATTAAAGTACCTGTAAGCAGGCATGAGGGCCGGGTGTTTGATCCCCAGCCTTGCCACCCCTGCCCCACTGCTGGGGAGCCCTGAGATGGCAATTGAGACTGGCTGTGATTGTGCGCCCCTGTAATCCCAGCTCTTGAGGGGCTGCACACAGGCAAATCACTATGAGTCCGATCTAGTAGTGAGACCCTCAATGCTCTGTAGTGCCTTCCCTAAAAATAAATAAATAAAGAGATAGATAAATAAATAAATAAATATTTGTGTTTTCCTGACAACTGAATGATTATACTGTTTCTGGTTTAAAATATAACATGAATTGATTTTATTATTCTGAAGAGTTTAGTAATTAGCTTTCCACCACTGTAGCAAAATAACAGAGGTGGGTAGCAAAGAAAAAATGATTTCTTTTGCACTAGTAAGTGACTGGGCAAATCCATGACTTAATGTTTCCATCAGCTCCCAGTGAAGCCACTTTGGGGACTCCTCTTCCTGTGGTCTACACTGTACCTTAAACCTCACTCTTCCAAGTCCACGTGGCTCCTTATGGGGAGCTGCTAGCGGGAACTCCAACCTTGTAGGACAGTGATGGCTTCCCAGGCTTTTCTTTGAAATCTCAGTGGAAGACACGTCACACCACAACTTCCATGCTTTACAAGCCTTCAACCTCAGCATCGTACCACTGGTGTGATCTGTATCAGGACCTACTTAAGCCATGGCAACTATACAGGTTCGGAATGTCTTGGTGGTCATTCATAAGGAAATAAATGCTGGGATATTACTGAGCAAGCGCATTATCTGAGAGCTTTTCCTAAACTGATGCAGTCTTCAGAAGTCTTTGAAATACTTTGTATCACTAAATTTCTGAGCATGTGGTAGCTGCTGCCTTGCCAGTTTCTGAGACTGCCCTCAAATATCTAACATTTTGTCTTGGAGTAGAGCATTTGACTTCTTTGATCCAAGCTAATGTTTTCAGCAAAACAAACCTCTGTTGTCCCTTTCTATGGGCTCCTTTTCTGGCCAAACTGGGTACTTTCAACATCTTCTTTTGATGATCATGTTTTTCTCCCAATTCTTAACATAAATTTGTCTAAAAGCAACCAGTAATACCTGTGCTACTGCCTGGATGCTGCCTGAGAATTTCCTTTGCCCAATAAACTCATCCTTCATCTGCCACAAAGTTCTGAGGCATTGACAAAATGCATCTGAATTCTTTCTCACCCTATACCAAGGTGGGGCTCTCTGCTCTTTCCTGATAAGGTCATCACTCCATCTGCAACTTCATTGGCATAGCCTTCACCTCCCACATTTCTCTATGTGGTTCAGTCCTCTGAGCTTTCACCAGAATTATCTATCAATCTCCACTTTTGACACTCTAGCCTTTCTCCAGCGTACTCTACCAAACAACCCTCAAACTCCTACCAACCATTTCTGAGTGATTTATATGATAAACCTGCATATTGTGATCCTGCGTATTATCAGGGATTTACAGCAAGAAAACCATGGTACCAAAAACCTGTTTATCAGGGTTTCAGATAAAGAGGATCAATAAGATCTATGTAGCTGTATTGTAATTGATCACGTGTGTAGTTATAAGAAGGGCTTTGATAGGCTCACATTACCACAGAGGCTAAAAAGAACCACAGGGGCTGAGGGTTGCAGGCTAGCAAGCCAGGATAATTGGTAGTTTCTCAATCCAGGAAACCTGAAGCCCCAGAATGAGAGAGGTCTATGATGTAGCATTAGTCCAAGGTGACAACCTAAAAGTCCTCTAGAAAATCCCAGTTGCAATTGTACATTCAAAAAAGAACCTAGAGTTTGAGGTCTATGGCTAACAGCAGCCATAAAATATCTGAATAGGATGGGACAACCAAAGGAATAACTAGATTACCCCATGTTTGACTGTTTCCTCTATCTGGGACTGCAGCTTACTGTGTGGTAGCACATACACTCATGGTAAGTCTTCTCCACTAAATTCACTGACTCACAAGCCAACCGTGTACCTAGAAGTGTGTGTTATCCATTCTTTCCATATCCCTTAACCATTCAAGTTGACAATTAAAATTAACTGTCATACAGATAAAGGAAGACAAGTCAAAGGCCTTACAATCCTTTATTTTTGACTTTCAAATTCTTAGCCTTTCTGATTTTTATACAGGTGACCTTTTAGGAGAAAGAGGAGAATACCTTTGTGTGGGAAGTATCCGTTGGCTACTGCTAGCTTGCCTGTGGCTTCTATTCACCAAACCTCAGTTATAGCATGATTTGCTTTAGGAAGGAGGTTTGGAAGACCCAGACATAATCCTCCAGCATAAACAATTGTGCGTCATGGAAACCTAAAGTATCAAAGGAGATTTTTAAAAATTGACTTTTCCCTGAGTGACATTCAATTCAGGGAATAAGAAGAAATGTTTCAGTTTTTTTTTTTTTAAAAATCAAATTTCATTCAAACTTTTTGCAAAAGCACAGGGCCTTCTTTTAGACTTGAGTAAATGGCTCTGAATTTGACTAAAGAATTGACTTGTTAAAACCTCAAGGATATGAAGATAATTACATTTTAACTTGCCCTTTTTTATCTTTTCAAGAATGACATAAAACATAGTTACAGCTAGGATGCTTTTTAGGTCTTGGGACTTACTGGTTAAAGGAACTGAACATATATTCCTTTTCATCTTCTCAGAATGTAGAAAAAAAGAATTTCATCAACATCACTGAAATCTATTGTGTGAAAAGCACCCTGCACATCTTGTACATGAGCTGTCCCATCTAATGTCTGTGGTTACACAACAAGGTGAGTAGACACATTACCATTTGATAGGTAAGGAAACTAGAGCTTAGAGAGATTTTAAAATGTCTTCCAAGTCTATAGCTCAGTTTATTATTAGTTGTTAGCCTCAATTTTCTGGGTCAGGAAGTCATTGCTTCAAAGACTTCCAAAGATCCTAAATGAAAATAATCCCTACTATCAAGAAGCACTATGTTCATGCTTACCATTTTAAATACATGGAAAGAAAGGAAGTCTAGCACAAAACAAAAATCACCTCTATTTCGATTAGTAATTGATAATCTCCACTTTTTTTTAAACTTAACTGTAAATTAAGCATAATTCTATTTATTACCAAAAAATTTTTACAAACAATTTTATGCTGGGACAATGGTACAATGGATTGAACCTGGAGTTTATACGTAATACCAAGGGCTTTACACTAAGGTACCTGCTCAGGTCTGTATGCAGTTTAATATCTTTGTTTTCCACCATGTGAGCATATTAACTTAATATGTCTTTTTCCTACTTTTAACCTGTGTGTTGATTTTATTTTTTATCACTTCTATAAATAACACCATGCAGAATGTTTTTGCTACTTTTTATTTTCACATAATAATAACTTAACAGAAAAAGTTGAAGGTTAACACACCTATATAAATTATCCAGATTCACTAACCATTTCAATTTTGACTCCTTTATTTTATGACTGCTTTCTTCCTCTCTTTCTCTGCCCCCTTTCTCTCTCTTTCACACAAATGTAACGTCACAGTCACACACACACACACACACACACATACACACACACAGTGTTCATTCTTTAACAATTTAATGGATATTTCCCAGAAAACCCCTTTATTTTACATAACAATACAATTTTCAAAATTTGGACATCTAATTATCTACTCTAATTTTCATCTTCACATTTATTTTCTACCAGCTTAGGCTGTAATCCATCACAGTGAAGAACAATTTTATGTATTAAATTTGTGATAAGCTGTTTATGCTATATTGCTAAAAAGGAAGATTATTGGATAGTGAGACAATATCTTGGCCCATTTGTGATGTTACAAGAGAATATCTGAAAGTGCATAACTCACAGTGAACAAAAATGATTAGGCTCACAGTTTTGGGGGCTAGGAAGTTCAAGCCGGGGAAGCTGACCTTGGTTAAAGGCTTGTTGCTGAATTATCTCACATCAGAAGGTGGAAAGATGAGGCACAGTAAAGGGTCAAATCTGTCCTTCATCACAGCATCAAATCCACATGTGAGGA
Source organism: Octodon degus (assembly GCF_000260255.1). Taxonomy (NCBI): domain Eukaryota; kingdom Metazoa; phylum Chordata; class Mammalia; order Rodentia; family Octodontidae; genus Octodon; species Octodon degus. The sequence continues at coordinate 7,793,934 of NW_004524672.1, forward strand.
TGCAGTCTAATTCTATGGGAGGAGTCCCAACCCTCAATACTGCTACGATGTAAATTAGATCCTAACAGGATTTTTGAAGAAGACAAATGTGTAAAGCACAACGGACGTAAACATTTTGGTGACTATTGCTACAAGTACTGAAAGTGGTAACTGGTCGACCAATTATATTAGCCTTTGGCATTGTGCAGACTGAGTTAATATGGCACAGTGGTCACTCTGTTGTAAGGTGGGGAACCTTGAATTCCTTCAGTGTGGAATGGAAAGGGAGCCCCAGAGTGTTAAAGGTCTTGAGGTATAAAATGATACATAATTGTCACGTCTGCTATTGTATGTGCTTAAAGGTGAGTAGAAACTTCAGAATTCTGTTTAATTTTCATAAAGGGAGAAGGCAGGGGAGAGTTTTATGGGCATATTATTCATGGGGAGTGAACAAGCTTGTCATGAATGTATCAGTGAAAGTCATGGCTTAACCAAATAGAGGCTTAAAAGTCAAGACTTGAAGGACACTGAACAGCGAAAGCCCTTCAGGGAAAGCAGCAGATATTTAGGGGAAGCCATTTTTTTAAAGTTTGAAGGAGTAGCTAAGATATCTTAAGAGAACAAGGGTCACATGTGTATTATAAAGGTCACTAATTTGTTTTTTACCTTTCAACATAATAAGGCAGTTTTAGTCCTTTTATATGTCAAGCATTATTGTCTTAGAGTTATAAACATAGAAGAGAATATCATAAATATGTTCTCTTGTTTTCATGGACATCCAGTCTAGGTGGGAGAACATGGGAAGCTGCACATAACATCAGTCACTCTGGTGTGCTGGAGCTAAGGAGAACCATACTAGCACAGTGAGAGTATCCACCAGAAACTGTTTCTAATCTGCACTGGTGGAGAAGACCTGGAAGAAAGTGTAGGATAGAAGAGAATTCATGGTAGAGAAAACAAGATGGGTCTTAAAGGCTCCTTAAGGTTTTGTAAAAGGTTAAAGAAATAAATCCTGAATTCTGAAGAATGTGAAATGTGTGCTTCTATACGCTGAACAGATTTATTAAGGTTATTTGCCAACACGGGGAACACAAAAGATGAAGTTCCTAATTCAAAGGTTTCTAAGTAAAATTTTGGTCCACAGTATAACATATATCCAGCTTAATGCAGCACAAAGCATTCATTTCTTCTGGGGACAGGGAGAAGAGACTTCTACCTGGTCCACATATGGTGCTGGGGAAGAAAGTCTGGCAAACAGGTGCCAGGGAAGATGAGCCAGCAGGCAGGAAAAGCATGAGGGAACAGCGGGGTATTCCTAAAGGAGAAAGTGTACTTGGTTTTGCAAAAGGTATAATCGGCACCGATAAAGCCATATGGAAAACGGTGAGTGAAATCTGGGCAAGCACCTCAGATCCAACTGAGCTCAATCTGGCCGTATACAAAGTCTGCCATAAGCCCAGCCCTGCCTATGTCTTCTTCCAAAAGCATACAAGATTTTAGTCCTTTTTCCTCAAATCTAAGGAGCAGATCAAGGAAGGTGCAAATGGAAACAAGGCCTTTGGTACTGACGCAGTCCTTTCTGGGTACTTGTGCAGCTCCGATGTAGGATCCAGGCTGGAGAGTTTCCAGGGCCATGTGTGCCCATGGGGACACTCGCCTATACAGGGTGGGAAGGCAAACTTAGAGGGTATCAGAGGAGGAAAGGCAGAGGATGCAGGGAGCACCAAGGACTTCATTTTTAGAACCAAAGGCCAAGAAACCAGAAAAGAAAGGGTTAAGGAATGGCTTATTTTAAATATAAGTAAAATACTATATACACGAAGTATTTTATGAGCAAACTGCAGTTCAGAAAGCAGATTTGGGGCAGCACTAAATGTTTTAATTTTTTTTTATATGCTCCACATTAGAGCTTGCATTTTCTCATGCCTTCAAGGCATAGTCTTTTATGGCTTTGGAGATAAAAGATTTACATTTAAATCATACTTTCCTCATGCCACATTTTAACAATAGCATTTTGAGTTCTTCTGTTCACCAAAAGGTCAGAACACTTTTATTTTTTAATTCTACATATGCTACCACCTTAGCCATGTGAGCAAATCCTTTCAGCTTTGAATGTTGAAATATTATTTATAGTTTATGTAAAATGGAATCCAAGTGGCAAGCATTTTGCTAAATGAAACCAGGAAAGTGTCATCCTAGGGCCTCTGGGAAGAGCAGAAGCACTGTGTAGGTTCAGGACTCCAGGCCCAGGAAGCAGCTATTTCCTTTTAAAGGACCAACTCTTTTTTGAGTCAGATATACCTCCAGTGACTGTATTTCAAGCTAACGAGCTGGATGGACAATCAGACAAGACCATTTTAGCTCTCACTTTTGCCTTTAAATTGCCTGAATGCATGGTCCCTACTGTTCTGTGTCTTTACTATTTTTATGCTATTAAAAGCTGGCAAGGGGAAAAACAAAAACAAAACAATCATCTGCTTGACGTGATTTGGAAATGGGGTCATGGGTTATCTTGTTACTATCATTAACATTCATTCCAAAGCCTATCTGCTACGTTGTTTAAAATACCGAAAGTAAAGAGGCAGTCTGGGACCCCTAGACTTTCAGGATCCTATGCATACCTATGCAGGGCTGTTTAAACCTCACAGGCTAACACATTGTTATATTCAACCCTACCCTCTCAACTCACACTGTTTTCAAAATTACAAGAAAATCAAGCCATTAGTTAGTGTAATCCCAGTGCTAAGGAAGGCTGGGCCAGGAGAATAAGTCTGAGCCCAGCATGGGCAACTCATAAAGACCTAACCTCAAAATATAAGGAAGAAAGGATGGAAGGAAGGGAAGGGTATTGGGAAGGAGGGAGGAAAGCAGGGAAGAGAGAGAGGAGAAAACAAAGAAAGGAGAGAGAGACAGAGAGAGACAGAGAGAGAGAGAGAGAGACAGAGACAGAGAGAGAGAGAGAGAGAGAGAGAGAGAGTTGTTTCTGATTATAAATTAAACTTAAAATGTACTAAGGGCCTGTGTCCATGTTTCCCCCTTAGTATAACTACACCCAAACTCTCTTTCTTAATCATATGTAGAAATTGAGTAGATTGAAGAATGGAGGTGTTTCCTAGAGTCAAAAAGCATCAGGAATCCAGATAATTAACCAATTTCTCTTTGCACTCAGAAGTGGTGCCATCAGGACCCAGCTCTTTTAATAAAAAAAAAAAAAAAAAGCAAAGATGCTCAAAGACATTTCATAATGTACAAACAAAGGGGTCATTTAAAAATGTTTAGGAGTCTAAGTATGTGAGAGGTTTACTGCTTCCATCAATTTGAGTATATCAAATTCTTTTATTCCAGGGTGTTTTTAGTGTGAATCAATAGCAAAGTAGATGTAGCTCATTCTTTAGGTTCCAGTGAAAGATGGAGCCATGGTGCATGCACTACATGGAGTTAGAATTTGACCCATAGACATTGGTGCAATCCCACTTCTATGCTAACATCTTTGAGCTACATCATCTTTTGGAAAAAGTTCTATTAAGCTAGGAAAGGAAACAGCTTCATCTATTCTGGGCAGTGACTGATAGAGGAGTTCATCTCTGAGGCACGTGGAGAGACTTCTTAAACCCCCGTGTTTCCACAGACAGCTCGCCCCAAAGACGTGCCAATCAAGACTGCTCATAGCTGCCCTTTTCAGAGTAATGCTGTCCAGAGAAGTCCAGAGAAAATAGTCTTTAATAACTGTTTTCAGTTGGAGATCACTTCATGTTTCTCTCTAGAAAACTGCTATCCTTTCAGATGAGAGACACTTTTTATTTCTTGTGAATTGCAAAGCACTCTCTGGGGACAGCCCCAGGGAAACCACGAAGTTGAAGAATTTTGCCTTCAGTACTGTGTGACCCTTCCTGCTTCCACTCCTCTCACATTTATTCTATATTTTCTTCCCTATCCTCCTCTTACCAAGTAACTTATTAGAGTTGGGATCCTCCTCTACCTCTTCCAGTTCACAACTTATTTTTAAGAAGGCATTCAAGATGTCATTTGCAATTGAGTGTGGAATGAAATCAATTAATTTCCCCTCCTTATTTGTATTTTTGTATGTTTCTTAATTTAACTTTTCATAAAGACATCGATGTGTCAACCAGTAGTTAGAAGGAACTGACTAAGGTCATTCAAAACAGAACCTTGACTGGATGGGACAGTCATGCTGTCTGTACACATCTCACTCATACCAACTTAAATTCTACAGAATAATGATTTTTTTTTTGACATTTTGTGGCATCATAGGTGTTCAAGAAACATCTGTGATGTTTACCCAAATCTTGGAGAATTTAAGAAAGACCATTTTTTTGGCTACTTTCCAGGAAAGGTAGGACAGAGTTGCCAACTTTATAGACTGTAGATTTATTGCATGATTATTAGCAGACTTGTGAGTAGCCCCAGCAAGGAGCAGGCATAGCACATACGGGTGCTTTTATCTACCCAGCATCCCATCATGCACAGGCCCTTTTCCATTTTCAATTTGTGACTACATTTAAGATAAAGCATACAACTCATGGCTAGGAACTTAGGTTATATCATTCCTCTGTTTCTAGAAACTTATTTGACTCAACTTGACCCATGAGAGTCATATTCTCTGTCTTGGTAAGATGCTATCTCTTGCTAGAATGGATAGATACACAAATGATAAAAGCTTAAGGCCTTCTACAGCCATTTCATGAGAAATGCATGCCTGTAAAAGAAGTCAACATGACATAAACCAGAGCTAAGAGATAGGAAATGTGTCCTAATGATGTTTCAGCCCATGGATAGCGTGAAGCTTGACAGAAGCTATACCTCTGGGTTCCTTATTCTGATCTTAAATTCCTGTGAGTTGGGTTTTTATCGTTTGTAGCCAAAAAAGTGATACTTAATCACAGACATCATCAGAGAACCTGTCCATGAAATGCCAGAGCACGGATTACAGCACAGAACACAGACCAGATACAATGGCTGTAACTGAAGCCAAGGTGACATTGATGCTACCCTTTGCTGAATGTCTGCCTCATGACAGGTGACTGCAGTGTTACAGACACATGCCCTCTTCCGCCCCATCTCCAGCTTTTCACTGCTAGATGATGGCTGACTGACATTCCTAGAGTGGACAGCAAAGCAGAATGTGACACCAAGCTATTTTTTCTTCTCTGTTACTTAACAGTGTCTGTTTGAATGGGTTCCTTGTTGCCAAGTTTCATTCGAAAATCACCCAACTGATGGTCCATCCTTGCTCAGTTGTTGATGTGAATGCCATGCAGGCTGGAGTCTAATCCTTGCTGAAATTTGTCTATTTTACATCTGTTTCTGGCTGGGAGCTTAATGACATGCGTGGCATAATGAGATGTGTGTCTGGAGTGGATAATGAGATTCTTGATTCAAGTATCTAATGAAGCCTATAGCTAACGGAATGTATAGCACAATGAGATGCATGGTTTGAATGTATAGTACAGATTTTAAAGTCTTTTAAAAAAATGTCATTAGATTCCCAAGAGTAGTGTCTAACAAAATACCAAGAATCTTCAGGTAAGCTGGGTGGTATCTTTGGACTTGACCAGGGATAAGCTCATGTTTGTATTTTTCTATAGATTAGAAAAATTCTCTGCTGATGTTCAGCTGGGTTCTCATGGACTTTTGGAGCCCAGCTGTGTATACAACTGTGCAGAAGGATGTTGGCTGGGGCATCTTGGATCCCCATGAGTTCCTCTTCCATTCTCTAGCCAAGGAGCCATAGCTGTACCTGTTAGAGCAGAAGATAATGAAGAAGAGGGAAAACTTCAGGACTTTCTAACTCTTATGCTTCCAATTGTCTTTTCATTAACTGTCATTTCAATCATATTATTTTAGTATGAAACATGTCACAAGACCAACACAGAGTCAAAGGATAGAGAAATGGATTCTACCTTCCATTGTGAGGAAGAACCAAATCACTTATACAAAGGATACAAACACAACAAAGAGGGAGAAGTTTCGTTGTTTTCCCTCTACTTCCTTCCTACTGTGGAGCACAGGAGACCCTATTTGCCTCCACTTTCCCACCTCTCCACTGCTTTTGAAATTTGGGTGAGGGAAATATTTGCAAAAAATTGATTTTTCTATTAATGTATGAAGGTATCCAAAGGGTTGTCACAGAATTTAGGTAAAACACCATAGCAAATCCCTGTATTCTGTGAGCTGAAAAAGAGTACTCTCAGCAAATGAAATAGGGCAAGTGCAAACTTCCTGGAAGCAAATTCACCAAGATGTTCATAAGAATTACTCTAATTTCCTCTTAACAGTTGGAAAATATTTGATAGTAGACAAGATTAGGAATCTCCCTCATGTTTGAATTAAAATCTTAAGGAAATTTTTTTCTTCTTTGTCATGGGTTAGCTTTAAGAACATTAAAGACTGTATTCTGCCAAGAACTACTGGTGATTGACCCCAGGCATGAGGTGTATGTTACATGACTTAAAATTTCTGAAGGACAGAAGAGAGTTTTAGCAGTATGTATCTCATTTGCAATTGCCTCCTGGATGAAACCCAGGACACTCTTTTGAAAATTTATAGAGGCTAGTACATCCAGCAGTTTAACAGGCAGTCTTGAATTTTTTTCTAACAAACCCTCGCCAAGATTTTATCTCCCTCCCATGTCCCAGATTGAATATCCATTATCTTTCAAGATGCCATTACCCTCAGATGCCTCAGATTTATTTGTCTAGCTATTTTATAGAATAAAGGCCGGATAGGGTGCTCTTTAAATATACATCCTAACCACATTTTAGAAGTCAGCAGTTGGTCCCATCATTTCCCTAACTTAAGATTATGCCTTTCTATTGCATGGAGATCATAAATTTCATTCCCATGAGCATTTTACAATTATGGAAAGGAATGAATCAAACAAAATACCTGAAGATCAGAAATTTTTCAAAGTTGTTTTCCAGCTGTACTTTCCTATCCATGGGATGCTCAGATATATTTATGCATATTATATGCAAAGATGCTCAATACAAGTTTATGAATGTATTGACTAAATGGTTCATTGATTATTTAATTCAGAATACCACCAATCTGACCAACTTGCTTTTCAAGTGTTGTCTTTAAACTTTATGACCCATGAAACAGTGAGTCATGATCGTTCTTTCTTAAATTGGTAGAATTTATATTTCCTTTTGTTATCTAAAATGTACATGATCATAGATTTATTGTTCCTAGTTTAAACAGTAGCTGTACCTTTTTTATTATTATTTGATACTCAATCTCACTATACAGTTCAGACTCATAATGCTTCTCCTGTCTCAGCCTCCCCAGAGAAGGGATTTCAGGTGTGTTCCACCACACCTCGTTTCAGGCCTGCATGGCATGCGGTATGGAGGATTAAAGTGGGGACCTTGGGCTTGCCAGACAGGTACTTAGACCCTCGAGCTATTGATTTATCTCCCTAGCCTAAGTACCTCTATCTTTAAATGCAATGTTTCAAAACAAAATGATTGTAAGCAGAGTAAGTTTATTTTCATATTGGTCTATTAGAAGCTGAAAAGTTTTTCTGAAACACACTAGGTTCAAATATACCTCAGTATGTTATATGATCAAATCCATCAGGTTGTTACCTAATTCCCACTTGAGAGTAGGCCTTGATGAGTCACAATTTTAGTTTCATGTATTTCAAAAATTTTCTGCAGTCCCTTTCATTTCCACACTTATCCAAACCTACATCTTAATTACCCTTTCTGTCGTTTTGTGGTAATGCTCAGGGCCAGTTTCTGGCAGCCTGAGAAATGCCTACTCAACAAAACTGGCATAGCTGACAAGAAACTGGGCAGAATAAAGGTAGGTAAGGAAGACAGCAAGCCTTGGAAGGATTGCAAACCACTGCTTATAGCGAGCTAAGTGGACTGCAATAAGAGAGAATCTATGATAGCTAGATTCTCAAAATGGAATCTTCAAATCACCTGAAGCAGTCACCTTGAAAACTGGATAAAAATATAAGTTATTGGCTCTTACCATCCTTGACTAATTGAAATTTCTAGAAAAGGTCTCCAGAAATGTGCCTTTTCTTGAGTTCTCTGATGATTTATAGGCATGTGAATTCTGAAAACTAACATACTGAAGTGAATATTTCTGGTACACACTCTAGGCTGATCATCATTGTCTCGCAGCTTGTGGATGATGACTGAATGAAGGAAGGGATAATTGAACAAACATGATTGGCCCTCGGGCCAGATCCATACACTCTCTTTCTAAGCCAGCCACAGGCTAAGAATGCATGAATGCAAGACAACAAATCAATGAGGGCAGCCATCAACGAAAGAGTTTGATAATGAGCCAAATGCTACTGCAGTGGAGCCTGGTGATGGTTATACTTTCATTCATGGGGAGAGGCAGGCATGAGGTGGGATGGGGCATCCTTTGACCTACTTCTGTTTCATAGGTTACTTTCATACTACAGGAGACCAATGAGGGATTTTGCTAAGTAAGCTCTCTGAGCTGTCTCCTCTAAAACACATACTATGAAAAAGAAAATCCCAATGAATATTTTAAATGTTCTTTATGTACATGTTGTGATCCAAATCTATGGTGAATATTAAATATATATATATATATATATATTGCAATAAAAGACACATTGGTGTGAGCCCCCTTTCAAATAACTGCATTGCTTCAAATACATGAATCCCATCATTGTTGCTGCTTTCTAAAGCAGTTTTTAGGGAGTTTTATTTTTGTCCTTTCATGGCTGCCAGGATGTCCTGAATGGGATCAAAATGCTTCCAGCAATTGCTGTCAGATAAAATCTTTACAATATCCTCATCTACCTCATTCACCAGATCTGGCAGAAAGTGACTTCTGAATCTTCCCCAAAGTCAAAAGAAGCATGAAAGGTAAATGTTTTGAATGGACTCAGGACATTGAGACAATCACAAAGGTGCAGCTAAAGACCTTCCAGAGCTGTGGCAAAGAAAAGGGCAAGAATGAGGGCACAAGTGTGGTATTTTGAGGGGAATTCATGACCATGTATCTTACTCTAGTATTTTTTTTTAAAACAATTAAACATTCACCATATCTTTTAACCACATCTCATGTTTTATCTTTGTTCACTTACAGGTGTCCAGTTTTGACTGAATTCCTGCTCTCGAGAAGCCTCTTATTCTTATTTTCAAATAAGTACAAATGCTTGTCATATTGAATCAAGAGTCTGTCAAAACTTGACCTTCCTCAGCCTGTTTCCATCAACCTGGCTACAACCCATAGCACCAATGTGTTAACAATCAAGAATCACAGATGGCTTAGAGCTGGGAAAACCTATGAGATTCCATGGAACAACTCTACCATTTGCCATGAAAACACTCAGGCCCAATGCAGTTAAATCCTTTTTCCAAAATTTTGCTATGCACCAGCCTTTCTCTTTCATTATGCTGTATCTCATCAATTCAATTGTACTCTGAATAAATTCTATTGTTAAAATAAGTGGCTGTTTTGAAAAGTGTGCTGCCTTCTTAAAATGACTTTGACATAGCCTATCACAGTCGCAGAAACATGGTAAAGTTCATATTTAATTGTGATAATTATAAATAAATAAATTACCAAGAACCCTTTGGGTATGATAAAATAATTAGACTGAATGTTATATACATACATTATTTTTAAACACAATATGCTATTATAAGTCCTTTTACCTGAGAGAAAATGGTACAGATAATTTCTAAAGTCTGGCAAAGACCATATTTTGATTTGACATTAAATTTGTAGGTGACAGAGACAAGCTGCCTTTCTGTTGTTTAAAATAGCAGTTTCCAGCAAGAGTTTACAGTTTCTCAGAGCAGGCCTTATCTATGTAAATGTCAGGGAATTTGTTTGGCTCGGCCTCTTCCTTTCAGCAAACATGTGGATCACATTCTGCTTGTCCAAGGAAGCCTGAGATTGTATATTTTAATTCATCTGAAGTTTTCCCGCAGAGTCTATAAATATTGCCTCACAAACCTGAGCATTCCCACTTCCCCGTGCATTCAGGGCACATCTCTGTGATCACTATAATCAGCCTAATTGGGCCAGACTTTCAAAGTGAAGGCAGTAACATTTGTTTACTTCATTGTAGGAATGTGCTCGCAGCCTGGCACCACCACATTTAAATTAGTTTTTATCCAAAACAGAGAGAAATGCACCCTTCAGTCAATGCAGTCTGTTAACTTGAACGTGTTTAAATTAACTGTGTTCGTGCCCTGTAGGAGGTTTGGGATGCTCTGCTCTTTGTCCTCTTGTGTCCTTTCTTTCCGCTTGTTGTACGGTGTGTGGAGGAGCGGCAGCCCTCCACTGTTCACTGAAGCAGCTGGCCCCGTGCCTAGGGCTGTCCAGGAGCCACATTCCATACCAGAATGGAAACTGCAAAATGATTTCTGAGTGTTGAAATGCAAAATTAGTGTGTGAGTGGAAGGGAGAGCAGAATGGCCACTCGAGCCCAGCGCACATGAAGATTGGCGATTTGCATCTCTTCCGCAGGACTTTTTTTTTTTTTTTTTGCCCACTGAGCCCACCCTGAGGGCGGAGTTGGTGCCGTATGTGGTTCCAGGGATAGAACCGTGATCCCCTGTGCCTGCCTAAGCTTGCCTACGCAGGTGCTTTAGACCACTGAGCTATCTTGCTGGCCCCTTCTGTAGGAATCTTGACCAGCAGTATGTGCTGTCATCTCAGATACGATCTTCACACTGGCGATTTCCTCCTCGGTTTCATCCCTGTCGGATCTGCCACACACCCCCATTTCACTTCTACCCTCTCCTTTGCAATTTGCCTTAAGAAATCTTTTCCAGGCACACTTTCTGTATCAAATCTCCAAATATTCAACAAAGGAGCTAGCTTTAGGTAGCAAACATAGAGACAAGAAGAAAGGAATTCAGTGAGGCTTCAGGGTGTCTCCAGTGGTTTGTGCTGTACCACACAGAAGCGCTCATGTGCCACTCATTAGCACATTTATTGCTAATGTTCTTGCATTGAGCAAGTCTTTCTGTATAAGCCATGCTAAGAGGAAGGCAAACACTTCTCCAAGTAGAGAGAGCCACAGCAAGGAAGGCGGGATTGACCGGATTGGACCGTCCTGCCTCCTGCTCTCCCTTCTGGGGAGGCAGTGTTGCCAGGGGACGGGTACTGATGCCAGTCAGCTTCCAGCCTGGCCCTAAAGCACTAACAAATTTTAGGGCAATGAACCTACTCTGAACTGAATGTTAACTGCATGAGGGATATACAGCATCATACATTTGTTCAAACCTGTATAATATCCAAAGTAGGAATGGACTCTAATGCATATTATGCTCTTTGGACAATGACATGTCACTGTAGCTTAATCCATTGTAACAAATGAACCAGTCTGGTAGGAAATATTGATAGTGGGGGAGTCTCCACATGCACGGAATTTATAGGTCCTCTCTGACTCTGCCTCTCAATTTTGGTTTGAGTCGGCAGCTTCTCTGAAACTTATAATCTTAAATACAAATGTACACATTTATACAAGGCAGCCCAAATTATTTGATTTATTGCTTTCTGTGCATTCTTCAGGAAGCATGTTAAGTTTTCTTTTCTCGTTTCCTCAAAAATAATCTCTCAGCACACAGATTCCACTTTATGAATTTGCAGGGAGGGCAAGGGAATGATATTCTGGTAGCCATGGTGACAAAAGACACCAGCAAGCCTGTCTTCAGTTACTGGAAGGAAACCAACAATTTCCTTATTCTCTGTTAGTGATCTCATAGAGTCATCGAACAAAAGGGAAACTTGTATGTTAAATGCCTGGTGACTCAAAATTCTACGCTAGAAATTTTCTCTGGTCAACTCTGTGAAGCTTTACCTATCAACTAAAGTGTTTGGTTACAATAATTAGTCAGCTTGAGTTGACTAGGCAGCACCAACCAGAGAGGTACCATCTCCTGGGGAAAATGGAACAGCAGCATCAATCTGGGATGACCCTCAGACAGACACCGGGAGCACCACTGACTATTTCTTCCCTTCTCTTTCACGACATTCTTAGGCATCTGACATGTGAATGTGGACAACCATGGTTCTCCCCTTTCCTCCTTAGAGCATTTCCTCTGTTCTCTAGCATGACTCATTTTGTTGACTTTTACCAGTTGCTGAACTCTCTGGTATATTTCTTGTCACTGTTCATATTTTCTCTGTGGATTTCTGGTTTTCTTTCTGTGGGGCTTTTTCAATTGCTTGTGGCAGTAACCCAAATAAGCCAAACCAAACTTGTTTAAGCAAAACCAGAAATCTTTCGACTCATACACCTGGGATGTTTATGGGTAGATATAGCTGGATCCAGGGTTCACAGATGGCATCAGGATTCTGACTGTCCTGTTATGGCTCGCATCTAGATGTTCCCCCAAAACCTCATGCTGTCAGAGGTGATGCTTTTTGGAGGTGGCTGGATCTAGTGTGTGTGATGCTGGATTAAGGGTGTGCCACTTGGGGTGTGAGTGCTACCCACCCTAAGGGCGGGTAATCTGGATGGAATATAAGGGAGAGGAGTTGGGCTGCTTCTGTTGTTGCTTGCTGCTTCGCTTGATGCTTTCTGCTTGTTGCCCTCTGCAGTGGCTTTGCCATGGGCTGCTTCTCCTCTGTGACAGCCCTCTTCCTTGCCACCCTGCCCTGGAGCCAGCCAACTGAAGGCTGAAACATCTACAGAGTTATAGAAAACCTTTCACTTTTGTAACTTTGGGCTCCAAATATTTTATCTCAGTAACAAGAAAAGCAACGAATACACTGTCTCCAGGGGCAGTTATGTATGATGACTGGTATCTGCAAACTCACTTTTATTTTTTAGCTTTATCAACTTGCAAGAAAAAGCAGATATTTATAACAGGGCCTACAGAAGTATTTTTCTGAAGATTCTAATGAGTTTAGTGTGCATCATGTGTCTTTTGCTCACTGATTGCTTTTTGCAAGGAATGTATGCTGAGCAATCAAACATTGCTAGTGTGACAGAGGCTGAGTTTGCGCCACTTGGCCAACAGTGAATAGGCTCTCCACATGAAGGAGAGGTCCTAATAATAGAAGAAGAGGAAAACCACTCGGGGCTGATGATCTTCTTTAATGCTTCTGGGTTTATGAGACAGTTATCCAACTACTAAGGTAAAGTGAAATGAAGTGTCTTCTCTCCCACACAAGTGCTGCTTTCTTTCACTAGGCACGAGTGTGGAAGGAATATTTAGAGACATGAATAGTGTAACATTTTCTGCAGTGCATCTCCAAAGTGTTCCAGCATACCTAACTTGCTGGTGAACTGGGCAGTCAGGATGGTGAGGACCCCGTGGGGGAACCCAACAACTGCTTGAGCTCAGTTTCTGTATTTGAAGTTGTTTTTGTCCTCAAGAATCTCTTCCCAAGGACAAAAACCTAGGAAGGTCCATAGTGCTTAAGAGACCTAGCCCTGGAGTGTATGGGTCAGCGTCATGTGCTATGTCCCTCCATCGAGCAGCCATGAAGTCCCCTGGCTGCTTTGGGAAATAGATGAAAACTCCACCCTCTGTTCACACGCCACATGCTCAGTTTGTCTTTCCAGACTTACTCCCACTACCTTCTGTGCTCTTTCCTGCTTTTTCTTTCACCATGTTTTGCTACATGGCATACTGCCACATATGTGCTCACTGAGTTATTAATTATCTTCCATGCCTACTAAAGTATAAGTTGTAAGAATGCAGGGAGTGTTTCTCTCTTTGCTGCTACATTCTCTGTGCCTAAGAGTTCTATCCAGAATATCCAAAGCATACAGTCTATTGGGTGAGTCAAGAAATGGATGGATGAGTAGGCAAAATTATAGTAGGTACAGATCTTAACTCATGATTTGAGGACTCCTATTACACAAAAATTTCAACACATGTTTAATGAAAAACCCAACTGGCTATTACTTTAATTCATGAATAAGCATGTTTTAAAAGACCTTAGATCATGTCCGGCAGGTCAGTATCACATTACCAGTCTTACATCTTCTCTTAATTTCTTTTTGTTTAGCTTATTGATTAACAACTCCCCCCCCCCAGGATTGTAACTAAACTAATGGGAATATGCAAGAAATAAAACAGTATATTTTGAAATGATGTTTGCTAAATAACAGGCAAAAAAGAATAAACTAAGATGCACAGAATATTAAGAATTATGAAAAATTTTATGAGCATACAATCTTAAGAAAACACACGGAACTGTGACTTCCTCTGTAGTGTTGGTGGCTGAGAGTCAGTCTGCGTTCTCTGGTACTGCCTGAAGGACCAGTTTTGTGTCTGTGTCTGTGAGAGGGCTTACATTCAGGTGTGCACGCTGCTACAGCACAGTGAAAGGTTATAGCACCCACAGATGAGGGTCATTTAAAACAAAAGAGGCTGCTATAATTTCATTTCCCACGAAAGTTTATCCTGCTCCTCTGTCTTCAGGGCAAGCGGAGGCTGCGGGCAGGGCAGAGCCGAGCAGAACCAGTAGCTTGTTTGGGAGGCTCTGCTACCCCTCAGGCGCACTGGGAATTCCTTTCTGCCTGAGTGAAACGTCTAGTCTATAAAACTGGTTAGTAAAACATACTGCAATTTCGGATTTGGTAACACAGGCTTCATTTTGACAGAACCCAGGCTGACCTACAGCATTATGTCATGAGCAGATGTGAATTCTAGAGGGTGAAATGATTAAAAACTTGTTCAGAGAGAAGATGGAAACACAGTCACAGGAGCTCTTCGTTCTTCTACAGTCTGGGATTGAAGCCATGTTCAACTCTGTTTCATTCAGTAGCATCTACCTCCCAATTGCAGCAACCTTCTGCAGGAAAAGAGCCAACTCTAGCTGGACCACTCCCTTAATTCCAGCACTCTGGGAGGCTGAGGCAGGAATATTACTAGTTTGAGCACAGCCCTGGATATTTAGAACTTAGGAAAAGCCTGTCTAAAAATTAAAGAAAAATTAAAAAGGCTGGGAAAATAGCTGAATACAAAAGCTTTGGGTTTAATGCTCAATTACAAAAAAAGAATTATAAAAGACAAAAGAAAAACAGGAAAGAATCCTTGTTTCTCTCTTGATACACAGAAGGTCCAGTGACTGGTAGAGACTCTTGCTTTAAAGGTAGAAGAGGCTTCCTCTCTAATTCTATAATTCAGACTCACTGGAACCTCAGGCATTTACATATGCAGGAATGTCAGTAGCTTGGGGAGTTGGGACAAGTTGACCAAGATACACAAACCTCAGTTTTCCCATATGAAATACAAAAATGATAATAATAACTTAGGTGTGGTTTTATTGGGACAGGAACAATGCACTAGGTGTGAAGCTATAGTGGCGACCACAAGGAAAATGGCCATGTGAAAATATTTTGCCTACTACAAAGCATTATAAAATATTGCCAGTAATTACCATTAATAGCTATGGACAGATCAAAATAATGCTAATGATGGTTATATAAAACTTTATTGCCATAGTATTTTCAAAAAACTTTGGAGTTTTGATAACTCATCAAATTTTATTCATCTTTGTGCAACACCTGATACCTGAATTAATTATTTAATCATATTGATAATTGATAATTAATATTGCGATTGTAGGAACACAAATTGGAGGGTAGAAGGTGTATAAATAGCATGTTTGTTTATGTAAGGTTAAGGATAAATATGTATCTCTCTATTTATGTACATGTCATGACATTATTAGCTTGTATGACAACTTTCTTAAAATGGATGGTAAGAAGCTTTTTAGTAGTGTTCTCTTAAAATAAAACCCTACTTTTTGCATGATACATAAAATTCCTACCAAAATCTGATCAAAATATATTATAATCATATATAAAAATATGACACTGAAGCTGAATCTTTTGTAAAATTAATATAAACTAATAAAAATACATTAAAGTTATCACATTGATGATATCACTTGGTCACTTTATAGGTGAAACATATTGAAACAGAAATGGTTCCAGTCCAGTAACACTGTGTAAGATGTCAATTTTGGAAAATACGATGGCATATAAATAAAAGCTATATCCGTTCTCTCTGGGGACTTGCACTTACCGAAAGAGAGCCTTTGAACTGAAGCATTAATAAACAGAAAGCCAGTCAGCATAAGCCGTTCACCAAACATCAGGCACTACTCAGGACAATGAAGAAAAGCATGGAGAAAAAGGCAGACATTGGCCCTGGCTTCATGAAGGTTCCATTCTAACAGAAGGAAGAAATACACACCATACTTTGCCACCCACTTGTCAGCAGGAGTGATAAAGTCAAAATAGAAAAACATCCAGATGATGGTGACTTCGTGCTAAGGGGACTCGGAGCATAGGCTCTTTGGAGACTTTGGTCAATGACGGTGAATTGACGGTGAATGGCGGTGAATCTTCTGAACTAACTTGACACTTTAACTTTTAGTAAATAAATATATTTTAACTGGAAAGCATCCATTATATCAGGAACCACAGGACATACTTGTCCTTATCCAAGTCTGTGCCTTTTGTCGTTGTCCTTGTTGTGCATCTTTTGTCATTCCCCGCTGCATCCACACCTTGGGTCCTCAACGGAGGCATACTGGCCAGTGTCAGCCAAGCTACTTCTTGCTCCTGCCACTCCTGATAATGCCAGTAGATAATTGTGCTGCGACGCTTAGATGTCCCACCAGTTATCTGAAACGTGCTGCTCAGATAACACACATCAGATAGTCATACGATGAAGGGCACTCCAAGTCTGTATATATAATGACTCAAAGCTTACACCGTCTAATGAAGCCTTCATCAAGTACATTTCTGTTACTGCACACTTCGATCTGTAAGTACACAGCTCTGCCTCCTAAGGTTTCAGAAACCACATATTTTAAGAACTCTGTCCTCCTTTTATATTATGAAACCAGGTAAATCCATGCATTTAATTAGCTTCCCTGTGACTTTGTCTGTATGAAGTGTACCTGAGAATTTGAAAAAACTTTTAGAAGGTTATGAAACAGCTAAGAGTACTTCTAGCTAGTTGGATTATTGATTAAGAGTACATTTCAATCCCTGATACTTAGCCTTCTCTTACCTTTTACCATGGAAAATCTGCAATATACACAAAGGTAGGTCACTATAATACACTTACATTTATTCATTTCCTAGCTTCAGCAATTATCAGTGAAGCTTCATCTGTGTCCTAATATTGTTCATTGTAGTTTTTATCTTGAAAATGAATGTCTGATGATGTTCTCAGGTGACCCCAGAACACGGAGGACAGAAGAATGGCTAATACAGAAAGATAGAGCATAAAAAAGGGAGGAAGAGAGCTTTGTTGACCAGAGAATGGACTCACAAGGAAAGTAGGACTACAAGCCCAGGTGATTCATAAAGGCCACAAATTTTCCACCAATAGGTAGAATTTCATTCTCTTACTGTGGAGCTGTGATGCTTGCAGCCTTAACTCATGGAATATGGCCAGAGGGATGACGTACCTGTTTTGTATCTCACCAAGAAATATTGAAATATTTAACTCCTTCCCAAGTGAACTGTTAGGAATGTTCCTCTTGGAATGCTCCAGGATAGAAGGAAGCCAAGCTGCATGGAGAGGTCACATCTAGGTGTTCTGCAGACTGTCCCAGATGAATGCACCACTGGCAATGTCACCTGCCAGCCACAAGAAAGTCCATCTTGGAGTTTTCAGTACAATAAGCTTCCACAGGAGATCACATGGAACAGAAACCACCCAGCTTAATCACCAGGTAGGTTTGCAATTTACAGAACATGATTTTTTTTTTTTTAAATGCTGTTTTTAAGGCACTAAGCATTGAGGGTGGTTTATCCCAAAATAATAAATAAATACATAAATAAATACTAAATAAACCCCACCAATTGGAGGTATAGTGCTACTGTGACCAAAGTAGATAGAGTTAAATATTGATTTAGGTCAAGAGAAAGGCAGAAGCTGATCGGTCCTCATGGAGATGGTTGGTGGAGATTTGGGCAGTGAGAAAACTGGTTTCAGAAGATGGAGAGAAGAGGGCTCAAGCTTTATTACATTTGAATAATTAGCAAAATTGCCCATGATGACCAAGAGGAAAGTACCCTTTGGATCCAGGTAGGACCATTTCTAGAAAGGAAGTGGGAAATGTCTCATTCTGTTGGCCAAGTAAATCATGAGGCCACCAGTCCAAATTCCAGGACCGGGGACTGAACTTTACTTCATGCAGGAGGAGAAATAAAGAATGTGAGGCCCTCTGTAATCTACCAAAAGAGGGTTGGTATCTATTTTAGTCACTTTCTCCTTGTCAAAATGCAGTACCCAATACCCACAACTGAAGGGAAGAGAGGTTTATATGGGTTCATGGTTACAGTGCATTGTTGGCCAGCCCTAGGGCCCAAATGGCAAGCATGGAGGGGTAGGGCAGAGGAAAAGCTGCTCACATCATGGTGGCCACAAAGTGGGGTGGGGGAAGCTGAGTGGGGACAGCTGTCCTTCTGGGTGACATCCCAGTGACTGTTCTCTTCTGACCAGACTCCACCTGCCTTCAAAATGCTTAGGCTCTCAAGTCAGCAGTGGACTCAAGCAGTGATGGGCAGTGAGGGTAACACCCCCCACAATGCAATTACATTCCTGAAGTCTCCACTCTGAATTCAGGAGGCTTTCAAGGGATATTTGCCACCTAAAACAGCAGCAGAGCATTTATAACCATGGGTAGTTAGTGTGAGCAAGAAATAACCTTGGATTCAGACTTTAGTGAAGTTAGAAAAGAAAAGGTAGAGTATAAAATATATTAACCTTGTGAAGAGTAATGGGCTGATTTAATCTTTAATTAGCAAGGCTTAGAAAGTCTGCAAACCTGTGCCTTCTTCTTTTGTCTGTGAAGTAATCAAATGGACCAGCTGGAATAATCACAGGTGTAAACAGGAAAGCTGCCTCCACTAAGAAGAATAAATCAATCTGATGTCCTTGATTTTCTTGATGTTGAATTAGGCAGCTAGTCAAGTTTCTCAGTGAAACAGAACTAAAAATCTACATCTAAGTGAATTATTTGACTTTGCCTTAATACAAAAGATGGTCACTTTCAAGACATAGGCTGCTTCGTTTTTATCATAGGAAGAGATGTTAACATAGGCTAATGTCTTGAGAAATTATACATCCCTGTAAATCTCCGGTACATTACACTGAAGTACACTGGGAATTTAGACATTAATCAGAAAGAAAAAGTGAACATAATCTTCCTCCATACCAGCGTAGCAAAATACTCTGGTTAGAGCCAAATACTCAGATACCTAAATGTTGGGTTTG